>NW_028288641.1:0-307500 GCF_059628265.1 Tinamus guttatus
GCGCGTTGCCTCCGCCGACGGCTCCGCCAATGGCGGCGCGTTGCCCCTAGCGACGGTTCCGCCAATGGGGGCGCGTTGCCCCGAGCGACGGCTCCGCCAATGGCGGCGCGTTGCCCCCAGCGACGGCTCCGCCAATGGCGGCGCGTTGCCCTCCTCCCGTCTGCGCATGCGCCGCCTCCCCCTCCCTATTGCAGTACCGATTTTCGGACACGCGATGGCAGCAGTGAGCGCTCCCGACGCTCTGCGCATGCGCGCCCCTCCCTGGGCCGTTGCAGTACCGATATTCGGACACCGTTCGGACGATAATTGTAGTAACCAGTGATGTAAATACAAAGGCTCCCAATTGGCAGACAATGATCTGACTAAGACCCTCCCCTGCCCGTTCCAGTACCGATTTTCGGACACGCGACGGCAGCAGTGAGCGCTCCCGACGCTCTGCGCATGCGCCGGCTCCCCCTCCTCGTTGCAGTACCGGTTTTCGGACACGCGATGGCAGCAGTGAGCCCTCCCGACGCTCTGCGCATGCGCAGCCTTTCCCCGGCTATTGCAGTACCGATTTTCGGACACGGGATGGCAGCAGTGAGCCCTCCCGACGTTCTGCGCATGCGCAGCCTTCCGCTCCCCGTTGCAGTACCGATTTTCGGACACGGAATGGCAGCAGTGAGCCCTCCCGATGCTCTGCGCATGCGCGCCCCTCCGCTGGCCGTTGCAGTACCGATATTCGGACACCGTTCGGACGATAATTCTAGTAACCAGTGATGCAAATACAAAGGCTCCTAATTGGTAGACAATGACCTAACTAAGACCCTCCCCCGGCCGTGGCCGTACCGATTTTCGGACACGGGATGGCAGCAGTGAGCGCTCCCGACGCTCTGCGCATGCCCAGCCCCCCCCCCCCCGTTGCAGTACCGATTTTCGGACACGGGATGGCAGCAGTGAGCGCTCCCGACGCTCTGCGCATGCGCAGCCTTTCCCCGGCTATTGCAGTACCGATTATCGGACACGGGATGGCAGCAGTGAGCCCTCCCGACGCTCTGCGCATGCGCAGCCTTTCCCCGGCTATTGCAGTACCAATTTTCGGACACGGGATGGCAGCAGTGAGCGCTCCCGACGCTCTGCACATGCGCAGCCTCCCCCTCCCCTTTGCAGTACCGATTTTCGGACACGGGATGGCAGCAGTGAGCGCTCCAGACGCTCTGCGCATGCGCGGCATCCCCCTGCCCGTTGCAGTACCTATGGTGGTTATAGGGGGCCCTAGGGGAGCTCTAGGAGGCTCTCTGGGGGCTATAGGGGCTCGTAGGGGAGCTCTGGGGATCCCGTGGGGTCTCTAGGGGGCCCTATGGGGGCCATAGTGGGTCCTATGGTGGCTATAGGGGGCCCTAAGGGAGCTCTAGGGGGCCCGATGGGGGCTATAGGGGGTCCTATGGGAGCTCTGGGGGTCCTAGGGGAGCTCTAGGGGGCCATATGGGCGCTATAGGGCAACCTATGGGGACTATAGGGGGTCCTATAGGAGCTCTAGGGTGTCTATAGGAGCTCTAGGGGGTACTATGGGGGCTATAGGGGATCCTATGGTGGTTATAGGGGGCCCTAGGGGAGCTCTAGGTGGTCCTATGGGGGCTATAGGGGATCCTATAGGAGCTCTAGGGGGGCAATAGGAGCGCTAGGAGTTCCTATGGGAGCTATAATGGGTACTATGCGAGGTCTCGGGGGTCCTATGGGGGCTATAGAGTGTCCTATGTTGGTTTTCAGGGACCCGAAGGGAGCTCTAGAGGGCCCTATGGGGGCTATAGGAGGTCTTATGGGAGCTCTAGGGGCCCTAGGGGGGCTATAGGGGGGCCTATGGTGGTTATAGGGGGCCCTGGGGGAGTTCTAGGGAGTCCTATGGGGGCTATAGAGGGTCCTATGGTGGTTATAGTGTGCCCTATGGGAGCTCTAGGGCATCCTATGGGGACTACAGGGGGTCCTATAGGAGCTCTAGGGGGTCCTATGGGGGCTATAGTGGGTCCTATGGTGGCTATAGGGGGCCCTAAGGGAGCTCTAGGGGGCCCAATGGGGGCTATAGGGGGTCCTAGGGGAGCAATGGGGGTCCTAGGGGAGCTCTAGGGGGTCGTATGGGGGTATAGGGGGTCCTAGGGGAGATCTGGGGGTCCTATGGGGGCTATAGGGGGTCCTTGGGGAGCTCTGGTGGGTACTAGGGGAGCTCTAGGGCGTCCTATGGGAGCTCTAGGGGGTCCTATGGGAGCTATAGAGAGTCCTATGGTGGTTATAGGGGACCCTATGGGAGCTCTAGGGCGTCCTATGGGCACTACAGAGGGTCCTATAGCAGGTCTAGGGGGGCTATAGGACCTCTAGGGGGTCCTTGGGGGCTCTAGGGGGTCATATGGGAGCTCTAGGGGGCCTTATGGCGGTTATAGGGTGTCCTAGGGGAGCTCTAGAGCGTCCCATGGAGCTCTAGGGGGTCCTATGGGGGCTATAGGGGGTTCTGTGGGAGCTCTGGGGGTCCTGTGGGGGCTATAGGGGGCCTTATGGGAGCTCTAGGGGGCCCTATGAGGGTTATAGCGGGTACTAGGGGAGCTCTAGGGGGTCCTATGGGCGCTATAGGGGGTCCTATGGGAGTTCTAGGTGGTCTTATGGGGGTTTTAGGGGGTGCTAGGGGAGCTCTGGGGGATCCTATGGGGGCTCTGGGGGAGTTATAGGAGCTCTAGGGGGTCCTATCGGGGCTACAGAGGGTCCTATGCTGGTTATAGGGGGCCCTAGGGGAGCTCTAGGGCGTCCCATGAAGCTCTAGGGTGTCTATAGGAGCTGTACGGGGTCCTAAGAGGGCTCTAGGGGGTCCTAGGGGAGCTCTAGGGGGCCCTATGCAGGCAATAAGGGGTCCTATGATGGTTATAGGGGGCCCAAGGGGAGCTCTAGGGGAATTCTATGGGGAATATAGGGGATCCTATAGGAGCTCTACGGGGTCTTATGGGGACTCTATGGGGTCCTATGGTGGTTATAGGGGGCCCTAGGGGAGCTCTAGGGGGCCCGATGGGGACTATAGGGGGTCCTAGGGCAGATCTGGGGGTCCTGTGGGGGCTATAGGGGGCCCTAGGGGAGCTCTAGGTGGTCCTATGGGGGCTCTAGGGGGCCCTATCGGAGTTATAGGGGGTCCTAGGGGAGCTCTGGGGGTCCTGTGGGGGCTCTAGGGGGCCCTATGGGGACTACAGTGGGTCCTAGGGGAGCTCTAGGGGGCCCTATGGGAGCTCTAGGGCATCCTATGGGGACTATAGACAATCCTAAAGAAGCTCTAGGGGGTTCTATCGGGGCTATAGGGGGTCCTATGGGAGCTCTAGGGGGCCCTAGGAGGGCTATAGAGGGTCCTAGGGGAACTCTGAGGGGTCCTAGGGGAGCTCTAGGGGGTCCTATGGGGGCTATAGGGGGTCCTATCGGAGCTCTGGCGGTCCTAGGGGAGCTCTAGGGGGTCGTATGGGGGTATAGGGGGTCCTATGGGAGCTCTAGGGGGTCCTATGGGAGCTATAGTGAGTCCTATGGTGGTTATAGGGGACCCTATGGGAGCTCTAGGGCGTCCTATGGGCACTACAGAGGGTCCTATAGCAGGTCTACGGGGGCTATAGGACCTCTAGGGGGTCCTTGGGGGCTCTAGGGGGTCGTATGGGAGCTCTAGGCGGTCCTATGGGGGTTATAGCGTGTCCTCGGGGAGCTCTAGGGCATCCCATGGAGCTCAAGGGGGCCCTAGGGGGGCTATAGCTCTAGGGGGTCCTATGGGAGCTCTCGGGGTCCTGTGGGTGCTATAGGAGGCCTTACGGGAGCTCTAGGGGGCCCTATGAGGGTTATAGAGAGTCCTAGGGGAGCTCTAGGGGGTCCAATGGGGTTAGAGGGGGTCCTATGAGAGCTCTAGGGGGACCTATGGGGACTATAGAGGGTCATATAGGAGGTTTAGGGGGTCTATAGGAGCTCTAGGTGGTCTATCGGGCCTATATGGGGTCCTAAGGGAGCTCTAGGTTGTCCTATGGGGGCTATAGGGGGTCCTAGGGGAGCTCTAGGTGGTCCTATGGGGGCTATAGGGGGTCCCATGGGGGCTGTAGGGGGTCCTAGGGGACCTCTAGGGGGCCCTATGGGGGCTATAGGGGGTCCTAGGGGAGCTATAGGGGGTCCTAGGGGAGCTCCAGGGGGCCCTATGGGGGTTATAGGGCATCCTATGGGGACAATAGGGAGTCCTATAGGAGCTCTAGGAGGTTCTATGGGGCCTATACGGGGTCCTATGGTGGTTATAGGGGGTCCTAGGGGAGCTCTCGGTGTCCTGTGGGGCCTCTAGAGGGCCCTATGGGAGCTCTAGGGCATCCTATGGGGACTATAGGGGATCCTATAGAAGCTTTAGGGGGGCTATAGGAGCTCTAGGGGTTCCTATGGGGGCTCTATGGGGTCCTACGGGAGTTCGAGGGGGCCCTATGGGGTTTATAGGGGTTCCTAGGGGAACTCTTGGGGGTCCTAGGGGAGCTCTGGGGGTCCTGTGGGGGCTCTAGGGGGCCCTATGGGAGCTCTCGGTCATACTATGGGGACTATAGAGAATCCTACAGAAGCTCTAGTGGGTTCTATCGGGGCTATAGGGGGTTCTATGGGAGCTCTAGGGGGCCCTATGAGGGTTATGGAGGGTCCAAGGGGAATTCTGGGGGGTCCTAGGGGAGCTATAGGGGATCCTATGAGGGTTATAGGGAGTCCTATGGACCTCTAGGGGGTACTTTGGGTGCTATAGCGGGTCCTATGGTGGTTATAGGAGGCCCTAGGGGACCTCTAGGGGGCCCTATGGGGGCTATAGGGGGTCCTAGGGGAGCTCTGGGGGTCCTAGGGGAAATCTAGGGGGCCCTATGGGGACTATAGGGCATCCTATGGTGGTTATAGGGGGCCCTAGGGGAGCTCTAGGTGGTCCTATGGGGGCTATAGGGGGTCCTAGGGGAGCTCCAGGGGGCCCTATGGGGGTTATAGGGCATCCTATGGGGACAATAGGGAGTCCCATAGGAGCTCTAGGAGGTCCTATGGGGCCTATACAGGGTCCTATGGTGGTTATAGGGGGCCCTAGGGGACCTCTAGGGTGTCCCATGGAGCTCTAGGGGGCCTTATGGAGGCTCTAGAGGGTCCTATGGGAGCTCTAGGGTTCCCTATGGGAGCTATAGGGGGTCCTAGGGGAGCTCCAGGGGGCCCTATGGGGGTTATAGGGCATCCTATGGGGACAATAGGGAGTCCCATAGGAGCTCTAGGAGGTCCTATGGGGCCTATACAGGGTCCTATGGTGGTTATAGCGGGTCCTAGGGGAGCTCTAGGTGGTCCTATGGGCGCTGTAGGGGGTCCTATGGGAGCCCTAGGGGGTCCTATGGGGGTTATAGGGGGTCCTATGGGGGTTATAGGGGGTCCTAGGGGAGCTCTGGGGGTTCTTACGGGAGCTCTAGGGGATCCTATGGGGGCTCTGGGGGAGTTATAGGAGCTTTAGGGGGTCCTATGCGGGCTATAGAAGGTCCTATGGTGGTTATAGGGGGCCCTAGGGGAGCTCTAGGGTGTCCCATGGAGCTCTAGGGGGCCTTATGGAGGCTCTAGAGGGTCCTATGGGAGCTCTAGGGTTCCCTATGGGAGCTATAGGGGGTCCTAGGGGAGCCCTGGGGGGTCCTATGGGGACTATAGGGGGTCCTATGGGCGCTGTAGGGGATCCTAGGGGAGCTCTAGGGGGCCCTATGAGGGTTATAGAGGGTCCGAGGGGAACTCTGGGGGGTCCTAGGGGAGCTCTAGGGGGTCCTATGGGGGCTATAGGGGGTCCTATGGGGGCTATAGGGGGTCCTAGAGGAGCTCTAGGGGTTCTAGGAGAGCTCTGGGGGTCCTAGGGGAGCTTCAGGGTGCCCTATGGGGGCTATAGGGCATCCTATGGTGGTTATAGGGGGTCCTAGGGGAGCTCTGGGGGTCCTAGGGGAGCTATAGAGGGTCCTATGGTGGTTAAAGGGAATGCTGGGCAAGTTCCAGGGGGTCCTATGGGGGCTATAGAGGGTCCTGTGGTGATTATAGTGTGCCCTATGAGAGCTCTAGGGCATCCTATGGGGTCTATAGGGGGTCTATAGGAGCTCTAGGGTTCCCTATGGGAGCTATAGGGGGTCCTAGGGGAGCTCTGGGGGGTCCTATGGGGCTATAGGGCGTCCTATGGGAGCTCTAGGAGATCCTATGGGGGCTATAGAGGGTCCTATGGTGGTTAGAGGGGGCCCTAGGGGAGCTCTAGGGCATCCTATGGGAGCTCTAGGAGGCTCTCTTTGGGACTATAGGGGGTCCTAGGGAAGCTCTGGCGGTCCTACGGGGGCTACAGGGGATCCTATGGTGGTTATAGGGGGCTCTAGGGGAGCTCTAGGGCATCCCATGAAGCTGTAGGGGTTCCTATGGGAGCTCAATGGGGCCCTAAGGGGACAATAAGGGGTCCTATGATGGTTATAGCGGGCCCTATGGGAGTTCTAGGGCATTCTATGTTGGTTATAGGGAGCCCTAGGGGAGCTCTAGGGGGGCAATAGGAGCTTTAGGAGTTCCTAAGGTAGCTATAGGGGGTATTATGTGAGGTCTAGGGGGTCCTATGGAGACTACAGGGAGTCCTATAGGAGCTCTAGGAAGGCTATAGGAGCTCTAGGTGGTCCTATGGGGCCTATCCGGTGTCCTAGGGGAGCTACAGGGGGCCCTAGGGGAGCTCTAGGTGGTCCTATGGGGCCTATACGGGGTCCTATGGTGGTTATAGGGGGTCCTAGGGGAGCTCTGGGCGTCCTGTGGGGGCGCTAGGGGGCCCTATGGGGGCGCTTAGGGGTCCTAAGGAGGTTATAGGTGGCCCTATGGGAGCTCTAGGGCATCCTATGGGGACTATAGGAGATCCTATAGAAGCTCTAGGGGGGCTATAGGAGCTCTAGGGGTTCCTATGGGGGCTCTAGGGGGTCCTATGGGAGTTCTAGGGGGCCCTATGGGGGTTATAGGAGGTCCTAGGGGAGCTCTTGGGGGTCGTAGGCGAGCTCTTGGGGGTCCTAGGGGAGCTCTTGGGGGTCCTAGGGGAGCTATAGGGGGCCCTATGGGGGCTATAGGGGGCCCTATGGGGGCTCTAGGGGGCCCTAGGGGAGCTCTAGGGGGTCCTAGGGGAGCTCTTGGGGGCCCTATGGGGGCTATAGGGGGCCCTATGGGGGCTATAGGGGGTCCTAGGGGAGCTCTTGGGGGTCCTAGGGGAGCTATAGGGGGCACTATGGGGTCTATAGGGCATCCTATGGTGGTTATAGGGCGTCGTAGGGGAGCTCTAGGGCATCCTATGGGGACTATAGAGGGTCCTATAGTCTATAGAGGTCTAGGGGGTCCTATGGGAGCTCTAGGGGGTCCTATGGGAGCTCTAGGGCATCCCATGGAGGTTATAGGGGGCCCTATAGGAGCTCTAGGGCGTCCTATGGGAGCTCTAGGAGGCCCTATAGGGGCTGTAGGGGGTCCTAGGGGAGCTCTGGGGGTCCTATGGGAGCTCTAGGGGGCCCTATGGGGGCTATATGGGGTCCTAGGGGAGCTCTGGGGGTCCTATGGGGACAATAGGGGGTCCTAGGGGAGCTCTAGGTGGTCCTATGGGCGCTGTAGGGGGTCCTATGGGAGCCCTAGGGGGTCCTATGGGGGTTATAGGGGGTCCTATGGGGGTTATAGGGAGCCCTAGGGGAGCTCTAGGGGGGCAATAGGAGCTTTAGGAGTTCCTAAGGTAGCTATAGGGGGTATTATGTGAGGTCTAGGGGGTCCTATGGAGACTACAGGGAGTCCTATAGGAGCTCTAGGAAGGCTATAGGAGCTCTAGGTGGTCCTATGGGGCCTATCTGGTGTCCTAGGGGAGCTACAGGGGGCCCTAGGGGAGCTCTAGGTGGTCCTATGGGGCCTATACAGGGTCCTATGGTGGTTATAGGGGGTCCTAGGGGAGCTCTGGGCGTCCTGTGGGGGCGCTAGGGGGCCCTATGGGGGCTCTTAGGGGTCCTAAGGAGGTTATAGGTGGCCCTATGGGAGCTCTAGGGCATTCTATGGGGAATATAGGGGATTATATAGGAGCCCTAGGGGGGCAATAGGAGCTCTAGGAGTTCCTCTGGGAGCTATACGGGGTACTATGAGAGGTCTAAGGGGTCCTATGGGGGCTATGGAGTGTCCTTTGGTGGTTATCGGGGGCCCTAAGGGAGCTCTAGGGGCCCCTATGGGGGCTATAGGGGGTTCTATGGGAGCTCTGGGGCTCCTAGTGGAGCTCTAGGGGGTCGTATGGGAGCTCTGGGGGTCCTACGGGGGCGATAGGGGGGTCCTATGGTGGTTATAGGGGGCGCTGGGGGATTTCTAGGGGGTCCTATGGGGGCTATAGTGGGTCCTATGGTGGTTATAGGGGGCCCTAGGGGAGCTCTAGGGCGTCCTATGGGAGCTCTAGGAGGCTCCCTGGGGGCTATAGGGGCTCCTAGGGGAGCTCTGGGGGTCCTATGGGGGCTCTGGGGAATTATAGGAGCTTTAGGGGGTCCTATGGGGGCTATAGAAGGTCCTATGGTGGTTATAGGGGGCCCTAGGGGAGCTCTCGGGCATCCTATGGGGACTATAGGGGATCCTATAGGAGCTCTAGGGCATCCTATGGGGGCTCTAGGGCGTCCTATGGGACCTCTAGGGGGCCCTATGGGGGCTATAGGGCATCCTATGGGGACTATAGGGGGTCCTATAGGAGCTCAAGGTGGGCTATAGGAGCTCTAGGGGGCCCTATGGGGGCTATAGGGCATGCTATGGTGGATATAGGGGGCCCTAGGGGAGCTCTAGGTGGTCCTATGGGGGCTATAGGGGCTCCTAGTGACGCTCTGGGGGTTCTAGGGGAGCTCTGGGGGCCCTATGGGGGCTCTTAGAGGTCCTATGGTGGTTATAGGTGGCCCTATGGGAGCTCTAGGGCACCCTATGGGGACTATAACGGATCCTATAGAAGCTCTAGGGGGGCTATAGGAGCTCTAGGGGTTCCTATGCGGGCTCTAGGGGGCCCTAGGGGAGCTCTAGGGCATCCTATGGGGTCTATCGGGGGTCCTATAGGAGCTCTAGGGGGTCTATAGGAGCTCTAGGGGGTCCTATGGGGGCTATAGGGGGTCCTATGGGGGCTATAGGGGGCCCTATCGGAGTTATAGGGGGTCCTAGCGGAGCTCTGGAGGTCCTGTGGGGGCTCTAGGGGGCCCTATGGGGACTACAGTGGGTCCTAGGGGAGCTCTAGGGGGCCCTATGGGAGCTCTAGGGCATCCTATGGGGACTATAGAGAATCCTAAAGAAGCTCTAGGGGGTTCTATCGGGGCTATAGGGGGTCCTATGGGAGCTCTAGGGGGCCCTAGGAGGGTTATAGAGGGTCCTAGGGGAACTCTGAGGGGTCCTAGGGGAGCTCTAGGGGGTCCTATGGGGGCTATAGGGGGTCCTATGGGAGCTCTGGCGGTCCTAGGGGAGCTCTAGGGGGTCGTATGGGGGTATAGGGGGTCCTAGGGGAGATCTGGGGGTCCTATGGGGGCTATAGGGGGTCCTTGGGGAGCTCTGGTGGGTACTAGGGGAGCTCTAGGGCGTCCTATGGGAGCTCTAGGGGGTCCTATGGGAGCTATAGAGAGTCCTATGGTGGTTATAGGGGACCCTATGGGAGCTCTAGGGCGTCCTATGGGCACTACAGAGGTTCCTATAGCAGGTCTAGGGGGGCTATAGGACCTCTAGGGGGTCCTTGGGGGCTCTAGGGGGTCGTATGGGAGCTCTAGGGGGCCCTATGGGGGTTATAGGGTGTCCTAGGGGAGCTCTAGGGCGTCCCATGGAGCTCTAGGGGGTCCTATGGGGGCTATAGGGGGTCCTATGGGGGCTATAGGGGGTCCTATAGGAGATCTAGGGGGTCTATAGGAGCTCTAGGGGGCCCAATGGGGGCTATAGGGCATCCTATGGTGGTTATAGGGGTCCCTAGGGGAGCTCTGGGGGGTCCTAGGGGAGCTCTAGGGGATCCTATGGGGGCTCTAGATGGTCCTAGGGGAGCTCTAGGGAGCCCTATGGGAGCTATAGGGGGTCCTAGGGGAGCTCTGGGGGTCCTAGGGGAGCTCTAGGAGGCCCTATGGGGGCTATAGGGCATCCTATGGGGACTATAGGGGGTCCTATAGGAGCTCTAGGGGGGCTATAGGAGCTCTAGAGGGTCCTATGGGGCCTATATGGGGTCCCATGGTGGTTATAGGAGGCCCTAGGGGACCTCTAGGGGGCCCTATGGGAGCTATAGGGGGTCCAAGGGGAGCTCTGGGGGTCCAAGGGGAGCTCTAGGGGGCCCTATGGGGGCTATAGGGCATCCTATGGGGACTATAGGGCGTCCTATAGAAGCTATAGGGGGGCTATAGGAGCTCTAGAGGGTCCTATGGGGCCTATATGGGGTCCCATGGGTGTTATAGGAGGCCCTAGGGGACCTCTAGGGGGCCCTAGGGGACCTCTAGGGGGTCCTAGGGGAGCTCTAGGGGGTCCTGTGGGGGCGCTAGGGGCCCTATCGGGGCTATAGTGGGTCCTATGGTGGTTATAGGTGGCCCTATGGCAGCTCTAGGGCATCCTATGGGGACTATAGGGGATCCTATAGGAGCTCTAGGGGGGCTATAGGAGCTCTAGGGGTTCCTATGGGGGCTATAGGGGGTCCTAATGGGATTATAGAGGGTCATATAGGAGGTTTAGGGGGGCTATAGGAGCTCTAGGGGGTCCTGTGGGGGCTATAGAGGGTCCTACGGTGGTTATAGCGTGACATAGGGGAGCTCTAGGGCGTCCTATGGGAGCTCTAGGAGGCTCTCTGGGGGCTATAGGGGGTCCTAGGGGAGCTCTGGGTGTCCTGTCGGGCTCTAGTGGGCCCTATGTGGGCTATAGGGTGTCCTATGGAGGTTATAGGGGACCCTATGGGAGCTCTAGGGCATCCTATGGGCACTATAGAGGGTCCTATAGGAGGTCTAGGGGGGCTATAGGAGCTCTAGGTGGTCCTATGGGGGCTCTAGGGGGTCCTACGGGAGCTCTAGGGGGCCCTATGGGGGTTATAGGGTGTCCTAGGGGAGCTCTAGGGCATCCCATGGAGCTTTAGCGGGTCCTATGGGGGCTATAGGGGGTTCTGTGGGAGCTCCTGGGGTCCTGTAGGGGTTATAGGGGGCCTTATGGGAGCTCTAGGGGGTCCTATGGGGGCCATAGGGGGTCCTTTTGGAGCTCTAGGGGGCCCTATGGGGGCTATAGTGCGTCCTATAGTGGTTATAGGGGACCCTATGGGAGCTCTAGGGCATCCTATGGGGACTATAGAGGGTCATATAGGAGGTTTAGGGGGTCTATAGGAGCTCTAGGGGGTCCTATGGGAGCTCTAGGGGGTCGTATTGGGGCTCTAGAGGGTCCTAGGGGAGCTCTAGGGAGCCCTATGGGAGCTATAGGGGGTTCTAGGGGAGCTCTGGGGGTCCTAGGGGAGCTCTGGGGGGCCCTATGGGGGCTAAAGGGCATCCTAGGGGGACTATAGGAGCTCTAGGGGGTCCTATGGGGCCTATATGGGGTCCTATGGTGGTTATAGGGGGTCCTAGGGGAGCGCCAGGGGGCCCTATGGGGGCTATAGGGCATCCTATGTTGGTTATAGGGAGCCCTAGGGGAGCTCTAGGTGGTCCTATGTGGGCTATAGGGGGTCCTAGGTGAGCTCTGGGCGTCCTAGGGGAGCTCTAGGGGGACCTATGGAGGCTATAGGGAATCCTATGGGGACTATGGGGAGTCCTATAGGAGGTCCAGGAGGTCCTATGGGGCCTATATGGGGTCCTATGGTGGTTATAGGGGGTCCTAGGGGAGCTCTGGGGGTCCTGTGGGGCCTCTAGGGGGCCCTATGGGGGCTCTTAGGGGTCCTATGGTGGTTATAGTTGGCCCTATGGGAGCTCTAGGACATCCTATGGGGACTATAGGGGATCCTATGGCTATAGGGGGTCCTATGGGAGCTCTGGGGGTCCTAGTAGGAGATGTGAAGGTGGGGGGTAGCCTCGGCTGCAGTGACCATGAGTTGGTGGAGTTCAGGATTCAACGAGGAGGAGGAAGGGCTGTAAGTAGCCTTGCGACGATGGACTTCAGGAGGGCCAACTTTAGCCTCTTCAGAGACCTCCTCGGTAGAATCCCATGGGCTAGTGCTCTAGAAGGCAGGGGGGCCCAAGAGAGCTGGTTAGTTTTCAAGCGGCACTTTCTCCACGTCCAGCAACAGTGCATCCCTGTGTGTAGGAAGGGAGGCAGAGGGGGCAGGCGACCTGCGTGGATGAGCCGGGAGCTTGTGGCAATGCTCAAGCAGAAGGCAGCGGTATACAGAATGTGGAAAAAAGGACAGGCGCCCTGGGAGAAATACAGGAACGTAGTCAGGGAGTGCAGAGATGCGACAAGGAAAGCTAAGGCACGTCTGGAAGGCAAGCTGGCAAGGGACGTTAAAAATAACAAAAAAAAATTCTTCAAATACATTAACAGCAAAAGGAAGATCAGGGAAAACGTGGGTCCGCTGGAGGACGGGATGGGCACCTTGGTTACAAATAACACAGAAAAAGCAGAGTTGCTCAATGCCTTCTTTGCTTCGGTGTTTACCAAGGGCAGCCCTTTAGAGCCCCAGGCCCTAGAGGCAAGAGAAGAAGCTGGTGGAGAGGAAGACTTGCCCTGGGTAGAGGAAGATTGGGTCAGAGAGCACCTAAGGAACCTCGATACCCACAAATCCATGGGCCCTGATGGGATGCACCCCAGAGTGCTGCGGGAGCTGGCAGATGCCATAGCTAAGCCGCTCTCCATCATCTTTGAAAGATCCTGGAGAACGGGGGAGGTGCCGGAAGACTGGAAGAAGGCCAATGTCACGCCAGTCTTCAAAAAAGGCAAGAAGGAGGACCCAGGCAACTACAGGCCAGTCAGCCTCACCTCCGTCCCCGGAAAAGTGATGGAACGGCTCATACTGGCTGTTGTCTCCAGGCACATGGAGGACAAGAAGGTGCTCAAGAGTAGTCAGCATGGATTCACCAAGGGAAAATCTTGCCTGACTAACCTGATAGCCTTCTATGATGAAATGACCGGCTGGATAGACGAGGGGAGAGCGGTGGATGTCGTCTATCTCGACTTCACCAAGGCTTTTGACACCGTCCCTCACAACATCCTCCTGGGCAAGCTCCGGAAGTGTGGGATAGATGAGTGGACAGTGAGATGGATTAGGAACTGGCTGGATGGCAGGGCCCAGAGAGTGGTGATCAGCGGTGCAGAGTCTAGTTGGAGGCCTGTGGCTAGTGGGGTCCCCCAGGGGTCAGTCCTTGGTCCAGTCCTGTTCAATTTATTCATCAATGACCTGGATGAAGGCACAGAGTGCTCCCTCAGCAAGTTTGCTGATGATACCAAACTGGGAGGAGTAGCCGATACCCCAGAGGGCTGTGCTGCCATCCAGAGGGACCTGGACAGACTGGACAACTGGGCGGTGAAAAACCTCATGCAATTCAACAAGGCCAAGTGCAAGGTCCTGCACCTGGGGAGGAATAACCCCAGACACCAGTACAGGCTGAGGACCGAGCTTGTGGAGAGCAGCTCTGCGGAGAAAGACCTGGGTGTCATGGTGGACGACAAGTTGACCATGAGGCAGCAGTGTGCCCTCGTGGCCAAGAAGGCCAATGGGATCCTGGGCTGCATTAAGAAGAGCATCTCTAGCAGGTCGAGGGAGGTGATCCTGCCCCTTTACTCAGCCCTGGTGAGGCCGCATCTGGAGTACTGTGTCCAGTTCTGGGCTCCACAGTACAAGAGGGATGTGGAGCTGCTGGAGAGAGTCCAGCGCAGGGCTACAAGGATGATCAGGGGCCTGGAACATCTGCCCTATGAGGAGAGGCTGAGTGAGCTGGGCCTGTTCAGCCTGGAGAAGAGAAGGCTGAGAGGGGATCTAATCAGTGTATATAAATACCTCAAGGGAGGGAGTGCAGAGGACGGGGATGGTCTCTTTTCAGTGGTGGCCACTGATAGGACTAGAGGAAATGGCCGGAAACTGAAACATCAAAAATTCCATAGGAACTTAAGGAAAAATTTCTTAACAGTGAGGGTGACAGAGCACTGGAACAGGCTGCCCAGAGAGGTTGTGGAGTCTCCTTCTCTGGAGATCTTCAAAACCCGCTTGGATGCAGTCCTGTGCCACGTGCTTTAGGTGTCCCTGCGTATGCAGGGGGGTTGGACTAGATGATCTCTAGAGGTCCCTTCCAACCCTAAGCATTCTATGATTCTATGATTCTATGATTCTAGGGGAACTCTAGGAAGCCCTATGGGGGCTATAGGACATCCTATGGGGACTATAGGGAGTCCTATAGGAGCCCTAGGAGGTCCTATGGGGCCTATACGGGGTCCTATGGTGGTTATAGGGTGTCCTAGGGGAGCTCTGGGGGCCCTGTGGGGGCTCTAGGGCATCCTATGGGGACTATAGGAGATCCTATAGGAGCTCCAGGGGGCCGTAAGAGCTCTAGGGGTTCCTATGGGGGCCATAGGGGGTCCTATGGGAGCTCTAGGGGGTCCTATGGGGGTTAAAGGGGGTCCTAGGCGAGCTCTGGGGGGTCCTAGGGGAGCTCTAGGGCATCCTATGGGGACTATAGAGGGTCATATAGGAGGTTATAGGGGGCTATAGGACCTCTAGGGGGTCCTAGGGGGGCTCTAGGGGGTCCTATGGGAGCCCTAGGGGGTCCTATGCAGGCTGTAGGGTGTCGTACGGGATCTCTAGGGTGCCCTATGGGGGCAATAGGGGGTCCTATGATGGTTATAGGGGACCCTATGGGAGCTTTAGGGCATTCTATGGGGAATATAGGCGATTATATAGGAGCTCTAGGGGGGCAATAGTTCCTCTGGGAGCTATAGGCAGTACTATGGGAGGTCTAGGGGGTCCTATGGGGGCTATAGAATGTCCTATAGTGGTTATCGGGGGCCCTAAGGGAGCTCTAGGGGGCCCTATGGGGGCTATAGGGGGTCCAATCGGGAGCTCTGGGGGTCCTAGGGGAGCTCTAGGGGGTCCTAGGGGGGCTATAGGGGGTCCTAGGGGGGCTATAGGGGGTCCTAGGGGGGCTATAGGGGGTTGTATGGGGGCTACAGGGGGTTGTATGGGGGCTACAGGGGGTCCTAGGGGAGCTCTGGGTATCCCGTGGGGTCTCTAGGGGGTCCTATGGTGGTTATAGGTGGCCCTATGGGAGCTCTAGGGCATGCTATGGGGAATATAGGGGATTCTATAGGAGCTCTAGGGGGCCATAAGAGCTCTAGGGGTTCCTATGGGGGCCATAGGGGGTCCTATGGGAGCTCTAGGAGGCTCTCTGGGGGCTATAGGGGGTCCTAGGGGAGCTCTAGGGGGCCCTGTGGTGGTCATAGGGGATCCTAGGGGAGCTCTTGGGGGCCCTAAGGGAGGTCTAGGGGGCCCTAGGGGCTCTAGGGGGTCCTATAGGAGCTCTGGCGGTCCTAGGGGGGCTATAGGGGGTCCTATGGTGGTTATAGGGCGCGCTGGGGGAGTTCTAGGGGATCCTATGGGGGCTATAGAGGGTATTATGGTGGTTATAGTGTGCCCTATGGGAGCTCTAGGGCATCCTATGGGGTCTATAGGGGGTCCTATAGGAGCTCTAGGTGGTCTATAGGACCTGTAGGGGGTCCTATGGGGGCTATAGAGGGTCCTATCGTGCTTATAGGGGGCCCTAGGGGATCTCTGGGGGTCCTGTGGGCGCTCTAGGGGGTCCTATGCGGGCTATAGGGGGTCCTATGGTGGTTATAGGGGACCCTATGGGCGCTCTAGGGCATCCTATGTGCACTATAGAGGGTCCTATAGGAGGTCTAGGGGGGCTATAGGAGGTCTAGGGGGTCCTATGGGAGTTCTAGGGGGTCCTAGGGGACTTCTAGGGGGCCCTATGGGGGCTATAGGGGAGCTCTGGCGGTCCTAGGGGAGCTCCAGGGGGCCCTATGGGGGCTATAGGGCATCCTATGGTGGTTATAGGGGGTCCTAGGGGAGCTCTGGGGGTCCTGTGGGACCTCTAGGGGGCCCTATGGGGGCTCTTAGGGGTCCTATGGTAGTTATAGGTGGCCCTATGGGAGCTCTAGGGCATCCTATGGGGACTATAGGGGATCCTGTAGGAGCTCTAGGGGGGCTATAGGAGCTCTAGGGGTTCCTATGGGGGCTCTAGGGGGCCCTATGGGGGCTCTAGGGGGCCCTATGGGGGCTCTAGGGGGCCCTATGGGGGCTCTAGGGGGCCCTATGGGGGCTCTAGGGGGCCCTATGGGGGCTCTACGGCGTCCCATAGAGCTCTAGGGGGTCCTATGGGGACATTAGGGGGTTCTATGGGAGCTCTGGGGGTCCAGTGGGGGCTATAGGGGGCCCTATGGGAGCTCTAGGCGGCCCTATGAGGGTTATAGGGGGTCCTATGGGAGTTCTAGGGGGTCCTAGGGGAACTCTAGGAGGCCCTATGGGGGCTATAGGGCATCCTATGGTGTTTATAGGGGGCCCTAGGGGAGCTCTAAGCGTCCTATGGGAGCTCTAGGAGGCCCGGTGGGGGCTATAGGGGGTCGTAGGGGAGCTCCGGGGTACCCGTGGGGTATCTAGGGGGCCCTATGGGGGCTATAGTGGGTCCTATGATTGCTATAGGGGGCCCGATGGGGTTATAGGGGGTCCTAGGGCAGAACTGGGTGTCCTAGGGGGGCTATAGGGGGTTCTATGGTGGTTATAGGGCGCGCTGGGGGAGCTCTAGGGTGTCCTATGGGGGCTATAGGGGGTCCTATGGGGGCTTTTGGGGGTCCTAGGGGAGCTCTACGGGGTCGTATGGGGGTATAGGGGAACCTAGGGAGATCTGGGGGTCCTATGGGGGCTATAGGGGGTCCTTGGGGAGCTCTAGGGCGTCCTATGGGAGCTCTAGGGGGTCCTATGGGAGCTATAGAGAGTCCTATGGTGGTTATAGGGGACCCTATGGGAGCTCTAGGGCATCCTATGGGCACTACAGAGGGTCCTATAGCAGGTCAAGGGGGGCTTTAGGATCTCTAGGGGGTCGTATGGGAGCTCTAGGGGGCCCTATGGGGGTTATAGGGTGTCCTAGGGGAGCTCTAGGGCGTCCCATGGAGCTCTAGGGGTTCCTATGGGGGCTATAGGGGGTCCTAATGGGATTATAGAGGGTCATATAGGAGGTTTAGGGGGGCTATAGGAGCTCTAGGGGGTCCTGTGGGGGCTATAGAGGGTCCTACGGTGGTTATAGCGTGACATAGGGGAGCTCTAGGGCGTCCTATGGGAGCTCTAGGAGGCTCTCTGGGGGCTATAGGGGGTCCTAGGGGAGCTCTGGGTGTCCTGTCGGGCTCTAGTGGGCCCTATGTGGGCTATAGGGTGTCCTATGGAGGTTATAGGGGACCCTATGGGAGCTCTAGGGCATCCTATGGGCACTATAGAGGGTCCTATAGGAGGTCTAGGGGGGCTATAGGAGCTCTAGGTGGTCCTATGGAGGTTATAGGGGACCCTATGGGAGCTCTAGGGCATCCTATGGGCACTATAGAGGGTCCTATAGGAGGTCTAGGGGGGCTATAGGAGCTCTAGGGGGTCCTATGGGGGCTCTAGGGGGTCCTACGGGAGCTCTAGGGGGCCCTATGGGGGTTATAGGGTGTCCTAGGGGAGCTCTAGGGCATCCCATGGAGCTTTTGGGGGTCCTATGGGGGCTATAGGGGGTTCTGTGGGAGCTCCTGGGATCCTGTAGGGGTTATAGGGGGCCTTATGCGAGCTCTAGGGGGCCCTATCAGGGTTATAGGGGGTCCTATGGGAGTTCTAGGGGGTCCTATGGGGGCTATAGTGCGTCCTATAGTGGTTATAGGGGACCCTATGGGAGTTCTAGGGCATCCTATGGGGACTATAGAGGGTTATATAGGAGGTGTAGGGGGTCTATAGGAGCTCTAGGGGGTCCTATGGGAGCTCTAGGGGGTCGTATTGGGGCTCTAGGGGGTCCTAGGGGAGCTCTAGGGAGCCCTATGGGAGCTATAGGGGGTTCTAGGGGAGCTCTGGGGGGCCCTACGGGGGCTAAAGGGCATCCTAGGGGGACTATAGGGGGTTCTATAGGAGCTCTAGGGGGTCCTATGGGGCCTATATGGGGTCCTATGGTGCTTATAGGGGGTCCTAGGGGAGCTCTAGGGGGCCCTATGGGTGCTATAGGGCATCCTATGTTGGTTATAGGGAGCCCTAGGGGAGCTCTAGGTGGTCCTATGTGGGCTATAGCTGGTCCTAGGTGAGCTCTGGCGTCCTAGGGGAGCTCTAGGGGGACCTATGGAGGCTATAGGGAATCCTATGGAGACTATGGGGAGTCCTATAGGAGGTCCAGGAGGTCCTATGGGGCCTATACGGGGTCCTATGGTGGTTATAGGGGGTCCTAGGGGAGCTCTGGGGGTCCTGTGGGGCCTCTAGGGGGCCCTATGGGGGCTCTTAGGGGTCCTATGGTGGTTATAGTTGGCCCTATGGGAGCTCTAGGGCATCCTATGGGGACTATAGGGGATCCTATAGAAGCTCTAGGGGGCTTAGAGGAGCTCTAGGGGTTCCTATGGGGAGCTCTAGGGCATGCTTTGGGAGCTCTAGGGGGCCCTATGGGGACTATATGGGGTCATAAGGGAGCTCTGGGGGTCCTGTGGGGGCTCTATGGGGCCCTATGGGAGCTCTAGGACATCCTATGGGGACTATAGAGAAACCTATAGAAGCTCTAGGGGGTTCTATCGCGGCTATAGTGAGTCCTATGGAAGTTATAGGGGACTCTATGGGCGCTCTAGGGCATCCTATGGGCACTATAGAGGGTCCTATAGGAGGTCTAGGGGGCCTATAGAAGCTCTAGGGGGTCCTAAGGGGGCTCTAGGGGGTCCTAGGGGAACTCTAGGGGGCCTATGGGGGCTATAGGGCATCCTATGGTGGTTTTAGGGGGCCCTAGGGGAGCCCTAGGAGGCTCTCTGGGGGCTATAGGGGCTCGTAGGGGAGCTCTGGGGATCCCATGGGGTCTCTAGGGGGCCCTATGGGGGCTATAGTGGGTCCTATGGTGGCTATAGGGGGCCCTAAGGGAGCTCTAGGTGGTCCTATGGGGGCTATAGGGGATCCTATAGGAGCTCTAGGGGGGCAATAGGAGCGCTAGGAGTTCCTATGGGAGCTATAATGGGTACTATGCGAGGTCTCGGGGGTCCTATGGGGGCTGTAGAGTGTCCTATGTTGCTTTTCAGGGACCCGAAGGGAGCTCTAGGGGGCCCTATGGGGGCTATAGGAGGTCTTATGGGAGCTCTAGGGGTCCTACGGGGGCTATAGTGGGTCCTATGGAGGTTACAGGGGACCCTATGGGAGCTCTAGGGCATCCTATGGGGACTATTGAGGGTCATATAGGAGATTGAGGGGTCCTATAGCAGCTCTAGGGGGCCCTATGGGGGCTCTAGGGCATCCTATGGGGACTATAGGAGATCCTATAGGAGCTCTAGGGGGCCATAAGAGCTCTAGGGGTTCCTATGGGGGCCAAAGGGGGTCCTATGGGGGTTAAAGGGGGTCCTAGGCAAGCTCTGGGGGGTCCTAGGGGAGCTCTAGGGCATCCTATGAGGACTACAGAGGGTCATATAGGAGGTTATAGGGGGCTATAGGGGCTCTAGGGGGGCTTTTAGGGGGTCCTATGATGGTTATAGGGGGCCCTATGGGAGCTTTAGGGCATTCTATGGGGAATATAGGGGATTATATAGGAGCTCTAGGGGGGCAATAGGAGCTCTAGGAGTTCCTCTGGGAGCTATAGGCGGTACTATGGGAGGTCTCGGGGGTCCTATGGGGGTTATAGAGTGTCCTATGGTGGTTATCGGGGGCCCTAAGGGAGTTCTAAGGGGCCCTATGGGGGCTATAGGGGGTCCAATTGGGAGCTCTGGGGGTCCTAGGGGAGCTATAGGGGGTCCAATTGGGAGCTCTGAGGGTCCTAGGGGAGCTCTAGGGGGACCTAGGGGGGCTCTAGGGGGTCCTAGGGGGGCTCTAGGGGGTCCTAGGGGGGCTCTAGGGGGTCCTAGGGGGGCTCTAGGGGGTCCTAGGGGGGCTAGGGGAGCTCTAGGGGGCCCTAGGAGGGTTATAGAGGGTCCTAGGGGAACTCTGAGGGGTCTTAGGGGAGCTCTAGGGGGTCCTATGGGGGCTATAGGGGGTCCTATCGGAGCTCTGGCGGTCCTAGGGGTCTCTAGGGGGTCCTATGGTGGTTATAGGTGGCCCTATGGGGACTCTAGGGCATCCTATGGGGACTCTAGGGCATCCTATGGGAGCTCTAGGAGGCTCTCTGGGGGCTATAGGGGGTCCTAGGGGAGCTCTAGGAGGCTCTCTGGGGGCTATAGGGGGTCCTAGGGGAGCTCTAGGGGGCCCTGTGGGGGTCATAAGGGATCCTAGGGGAGCTCTTGGGGGCCCTAGGGGGTCCTATAGGAGCTGTGGGGGTCCTAGGGGGGCTATAGGGGGTCCTATGGTGGTTATAGGGCACGCTGGGGGAGTTCTAGGGGATCCTATGGGGGCTATAGAGGGTATTATGGTGGTTATAGTGTGCCCTATGGGAGCTCTAGGGCATCCTATGGGGTCTATAGGGGGTCCTATAGGAGCTCTAGTGGGTCCTATGGGCGCTATAGAGGGTCCTATCGTGCTTATAGGGGGCCCTAGGGGATCTCTGGGGGTCCTGTGGGGGCTCTAGGGGGTCCTATGCGGGCTATAGGGGGTCCTATGGTGGTTATAGGGGACCCTATGGGCGCTCTAGGGCATCCTATGTGCACTATAGAGGGTCCTATAGGAGGTCTAGGGGGGCTATAGGAGGTCTAGGGGGTCCTATGGGAGTTCTAGGGGGTCCTGGGGGAGCTCTAGGGGGTCCTATGGGGGCTATAGGGGAGCTCTGGCGGTCCTAGGGGAGTTCCAGGGGGCCCTATGGGGGCTATAGGGCATCCTATGGTGGTTATAGGGGGTCCTAGGGGAGCTCTGGGGGTCCTGTGGGACCTCTAGGGGGCCCTATGGGGGCTCTTAGGGGTCCTATGGTAGTTATAGGTGGCCCTATGGGAGCTCTAGGGCATCCTATGGGGACTATAGGGGATCCTGTAGGAGCTCTAGGGGTTCCTATGGGAGCTCTAGGCGGCCCTATGAGGGTTATAGGAGGTCCTATGGGAGTTCTAGGGGGTCCTAGGGGAGCCCTAGGGGGCCCTATGGGGGCTATAGGGCATCCTATGGTGGTTATAGGGGGCCCTAGGGGAGCTCTAAGCGTCCTATGGGAGCTCTAGGAGGCCCGGTGGGGGCTATAGGGGGTCGTAGGGGAGCTCCGGGGTACCCGTGGGGTCTCTAGGGGGCCCTATGGGGGCTATAGTGGGTCCTATGGTTGCTATAGGGGGCCCGATGGGGCTATAGGGTGTCTTAGGGCAGAACTGGGTGTCCTAGGGGGGCTATAGGGGGTTCTATGGTGGTTATAGGGCGCGCTGGGGGAGCTCTAGGGGGTCCTATGGGGGCTATTGAGGGTCCTATGGTGGTTATAGTGTGCCCTTTGGGAGCTCTAGGGCATCCTATGGGGTCTATCGGGGGTCCTATAGGAGCTCTAGGGGGTCTATAGGAGCTCTAGGGGGTCCTGTGGGGGCTATAGGGGGCCCTGTGGGGGCTATAGGGGGCCCTAGGGGAACTCTGAGGGGTCTTAGGGGAGCTCTAGGGGGTCCTATGGGGGGTCCTATGGGGGCTATGGGGGGTCCTATGGGGGCTATGGGGGGTCCTAGGAGAGATCTGGGGGTCCTATGGGGGCTATAGGGGGTCCTTGGGGAGCTCTGGTGGGTACTAGGGGAGCTCTAGGGCATCCTATGGGAGCTCTAGGGCGTCCTATGGGCACTACAGAGGGTCCTATAGCAGGTCTAGGGGGGCTATAGGACCTCTAGGGGGTCGTATGGGAGCTCTAGGGGGCCTTATGGGGGTTATAGGGTGTCCTAGGGGAGCTCTAGGGGGTCCTATGGGGGCTATAGGGGGTTCTGTGGGAGCTCTGGGGGTCCTGTGGGGGCTATAGGGGGCCTTATGGGAGCTCTAGGGGGCCCTATGAGGGTTATAGCAGGTACTAGGGGAGCTCTAGGGGGTCCTATGGGAGCTGTAGGGGGTGCTATGGGAGTTCTAGGGGGTCCTATGGGGGCTATAGGGGGTCCTATGGGAGATCTAGGGGGTCCTATGGGCCTATATGGGGTCCTATGGTGGTTATAGTGGTCCCCAGGGGAGCTCTAGGGGGCCCAATGGGGGCTATAGGGCATCCTATGGTGGTTATAGGGGGCCCTAGGGGAGCTCTGGGGGGTCCTAGGGGAGCTCTAGGGGATCCTATGGGGGCTCTAGATGGTCCTAGGGGAGCTCTAGGGAGCCCTATGGGAGCTATAGGGGGTCCTAGGGGAGCTCTGGGGGGCCTTATGGGGGCTATAGGGCATCCTATGGGGACTGTAGGGGGTCCTATAGGAGCTCTAGAGGGTCCTATGGGGCCTATATGGGGTCCCATGGTGGTTATAGGAGGCCCTAGGGGACCTCTAGGGGGCCCTAGGGGAGCTATAGGGGGTCCTATGGGGCCTATACGGGGTCCTATGGTGGCTATAGGGGGTCCTAGGGGAGCTCTGGGGGTCCTGTGGGGGCGCTAGGGGGCCCTATGGGGGCTATAGTGGGTCTTATGGTGGTTATAGGTGGCCCTATGGCAGCTCTAGGGCATCCTGTGGGCACTATAAAGGGTCCTATAGGAGGTCTAGGGGGCCTATAGAAGCTCTAGGGGGTCCTAAGGGGGCTGTAGGCGGTCCTATGGGAGCTCTAGGGGGCCCTATGGGGGTTATAGGATGTCCTAGGTGAGCTCTAGGGCGTCGCGTGGAGCTCTAGGGGGTCCTATGGGGGCTTTAGAGGGTTTTATGGGAGCTCTGGGGGTCCAGTGGGGGCTACAGGGGGCCCTATGGGTGTTCTAGGGGGTCCTATTAGGGCTATTGGGGTCCCTAGGGGAGCTCTAGGGGGCCCAATGGGGGCTATAGGGGGTCCTATGATGGTTATAGGGGGTCCTAGGGGAGCTCTGGGGGTCCTGTGGGGCCTCTAGGGGGCCCTATGGGGGCTCTTAAGGGTCCTATGGTGGTTATAGGTGGCCCTATGGAGGCACTAGGGCATCCTATGGGGACTATAGGGGATCCTATAGAAGCTCCAGGGGGGCTATAGGAGCTCTAGGGGTTCCTATGGGGGCTCAAGGGGTTCTATGGGAGTTCTAGGGGGCCCTATGGGGGTCCTAGGGGAGCTCTTGGGGGTCCTAGGGTGGTTATAGGGGGCCTTAGGGGAACTCTAGGTGGTCCTGTGGGGGCTGTAGGGGGCCCTATGGGGGCAATAAGGGGTCCTATGATGGTTATAGGGGGCCCTATGGGAGCTCTAGGGCATCCTATGGGGTCTATAGTAGGTCCTACAGGAGCTCTAGGGGGTCCTATGGGGGCCATAGGGGGTCCTATGGGAGTTCTAGGGTGCCCTATGGGGGCTATAGGGCATGCTACAGTGGTTATAGGGGGTCCTAGGGGAGCTCTAGGGGGCTCTCTGGGGTCCTAGGGGATCTCTGGGGGTCCTGTGGGGGCTCTAGGGGGCCCTATGCGGGCTATAGGGGGTCCTATGGAGGTTATAGGGGACCCTTTGGGAGCTGTAGGGCATCCTATGGGCACTATAGAGGGTCCCATAGAAGGTCTAGGGGGGCTATAGGACCTCTAGGGGGTCCTAGGAGAACTCTAGGGGGCCCTATGGGAGCTCTAGGTCATCCTATGGGGACTATAGAGAATCCTATAGAAGCTCTAGGGGGTTCTATCGGGGCTATAGGGGGTCCTATGAGAGCTCTAGGGGGCCCTATGAGGGTTAAAGAGGGTCCTATGGTGGTTATAGGAGGCCCTAGGGGACTTCTAGGGGGCCCTAGGGGGGCTATAGGGGGTCCTAAGGGAGCTCTAGGGGGGCTATAGGGGGCCCTAGGGGGGCTATAGGGGGCCCTAGGGGGGCTATAGTGCATCCGGTGGGTCCTAGGGGAGCTCTGGTGGGTCCTAGGGGAGCTATAGGAGGCTCTCTTTGGGACTATAGGGGGTCCTAGGGGAGCTCTGGGGGTCCTATGGGAGCTCTGGGGGCCCTATGGGAGCTCTGGGGGGCCCTATGAGGGTTATAGTGGGTCCTAGGGGAGCTCTAGGGGGTCCTATGGGGGCTATAGGGGAGCCTATGGGGGCTCAATGGGGCCCTAAGGGGACAATAAGGGGTCCTATGATGGTTATAGGGGGCCCTATGGGAGTTCTAGGGCATTCTATGGGGAATATAGGGGATCCTATAGGAGCTCTAGGGGGGCAATAGGAGCCCTAGGGGTTCCTATGGGGGCTCTAGGGGGCCCTATGGGGCCTATACGGGGTCCTATGGTGGTTATAGGGGGTCCTAGGGGAGCTCTGCGGGTCCTGTGGGGCCTCTAAGAAGCCCTATGGGGGCTCTTAGGGGTCCTAAGGAGGTTATAGGTGGCCCTATGGGAGCTCTAGGGCATTCTATGGGGAATATAGGGGATCCTATAGGAGCCCTAGGGGGGCAATAGGAGCTCTAGGAGTTCCTCTGGGAGCTATACGGGGTACTATGAGAGGTCTAAGGGGTCCTATGGGGGCTATGGAGTGTCCTTTGGTGGTTATCGGGGGCCCTAAGAGAGCTCTAGGGGCCCCTATGGGGGCTATAGGGGGTTCTATGGGAGCTCTGGGGCTCTTAGTGGAGCTCTAGGGGGTCGTATGGGAGCTCTGGGGGTCCTAGGGGGGCCCTACGGTGGTTATAGGGGGCGCTGGGGGAGTTTTAGGGGGTCCTATGGGGGCTATAGTGGGTCCTATGGTGGTTATAGTGTGCCCTATGGGAGCTCTAGGGCATCCTATGGGGACTACAGGGGGTCCTGTAGGAGGTCTAGGGTGTCTATAGGAGCTCTATGGGGTCCTATGGGGGCTATAGAGGGTCCTATGGTGGTTATAGGGGGACATAGGACACCCTAGAGCTCCCCTATGGGAGCTCTAGGAGGCTCTCTGGGGGCTATAGGGGCTCCTAGGGGAGCTCTGGGGGTCCGGTGGGGGCTCTAGGGGACCCTATGCAGGCTATAGGAGGTCCTATGGAGGTTATAGGGGACCCTATGGGAGCTCTAGGGCATCCTATGGGCACTGTAGAGGGTCCTATAGGAGGTCTAGGGGGGCTATAGGAGCTCTAGGGGTTCCTATGGGGACTCTATGGGGGTCATGTGAGAGCTCTAGGGAGCCCCATGGGGGTTAAAGGGTGTCCTAGGGGAGCTCTAGGGCGTCCTATGGAGCTCTAGGGGGTCCTATGGGAGCTCTGGGGGTCCAGTGGGAGCTCTGGGGGGCCCTATGGGAGCTCTAGGGGGCCCTATGGGAGCTCTAGGGGGCCCTGTCGGCGCTGTAGGGGGTCCTAGGGGAGTTCTAGGGGGTCCTAGGGGAGTTCTAGGGGGTCCTGTGTGGGCGCTAGGGGGCCCTATGGGGGCTATAGTGGGTCCTATGTTGGTTATAGGAGGCCCTATGGGGGCTCTAGGGCGTCCTATGGGAGCTCTAGGAGGCTCTCTGGGGGCTATAGGGGGTCCTAGGGAACTCTGAGCCTCCTCTGAGGCTCTGAGCCTCCTGGATTCAGATATGGGGAGCTGGGAGCCTCCTGGCCTCCTCTACGGGGGCCTCTGAGCCTCCCGGCCTCTGACATGGTGGACTCTGAGCCTCTCCTATGGGGGTAGGGAGCCGCCCGGCCTCCGAGCCTCCTGGCCTCCACTACGGACGTCTTTCAGCCTCCTGGCTGTCCCAGCATTCTTTATGGGGACCTGAGCCTCCCGGCCTCCGATATGGGGGGCCCTGGAGCCTTCTGGCCTCCGATATGGGTGTGTCTGAATCTCCTGGACTCAGATATGGGGAGCTGGGAGCCTCCTGATCTCCTCTATGGGGGCCTCTGAGCCTCCCGGCCTTCGATATGTGGGACTGGGAGCCTCCTGGCCTCCAATATGGGGCCCCTGAGCCTCCCATCCTTCCCTATGGGGGTCTGGGAGCTTCCCAGCCTCATCTACAAGGGTCTCTGAGCCTCCCGGCCTCCTCTGTGCACAACTGGGAGCCTCCCGGCATACGATATGGGGGGCCCTGGAGCCCCCTGGCCTCCACTACGGGAAACTGGGAGCCTCCGGGCCTCTCATATGGGGGCCTCTGAGCCTCCTGGCTTCTCATATGGGGTCCTCTGAGCCTCCCAGCCTCTGATATGGGGGACTGGGAGCCTCCTGGCCTCTCATACAGGAGCCTCTGAGCCTTCTGGCCTCCACCATGGGGGTCTGGGAGCCTCCATTATGGGGACCTAGAGCCTCTGGAACTCCTCTGTGGGGGCTTCTGAGCCTCCTGGCCTCCGCTATGGGGGCCCTGGGGCCTCCCAGCCTCTGATATGGGGACCTAGAGCCTCTCCTATGGGGGTCTGGGAGCCTCCCAGCCTCCTCTACGGGGGCCTCTGAGCCTCCCAGTCTCCTCTATGGGGATCTCTGAACCTCCTGGACTCCAATATGGGGGACTGGGAGCCTCCCGGCCTCCGATACTGGGGGCCCTGGAGCTTCCTGCCTTCCACTATGGGAAACTGGGAGCCTCCTAGCTTCTCATATGGGGGCCTCTGAGCCTGCTGGACTCGGATATGTGGAGCTGGGAGCCTCCCGGCCTCCTCTATGGGGACCTCTGAGCCTCTCCTATGGGGGTCTGGGAGCCTCCGGGCCTCTGCTATGGCAGGTCTCTGAGCTTCCCAGCCTCGTCTACGGGGGCCTCTGAGCCTCTCCTATGGGGGTCTAGAAGCCTCCCGGCCTACTCTGTGGGAGCCTCTGAGCATCCTGGCCTCTGATATGAGGACTGGGAGCCTCCTCGACTCTGATATGGGGGGCCTGGAGCCTCTTGACCTCCTCTATGGGGGTCTGGGAGCCTCTAGGCCTCCTCTGTGGGGGCCTCTGAGCCTCCTGGACTCCACTATGGACGTCTTTCAGCCTCCTGGCCTCTCATATAGGGGCCTATGACTGTCCCAGCCTTCTTTAAGGGAAACTGAGCCTCCTGGAATCAGATATGGGGAGCTAGGAGCCTCCTGGCCTCCGATATGGGGGCCTATGAGCCTCCTGGCCTCCAATACGGGGAGCCCGGAGCCTTCTGGCCTCCAATACGGGGAGCCCGGAGCCTCCTGGCCTCTCATATTGGGGCCTCTGAGCCTCCTGGACTCCGCTATGGGGAGCTGGGAGTCTCCTGGCCTGCACTATGGGTGCCTCTGAGCCTCCTGGCTTCTCATATGGGGGTCTCTGACCCTCCCAGCCTCCTCTCATATGGGGGCCTCTGAGCCTCTCCTACGGGGGGCCTCTGAGCCTCCCAGCCTCTGATACGGGGGACTGGGAGCCTCCTGGCCTCTCATACAGGAGCCTCTGAGCCTCCTGGCCTCCGCTATGGGGGTCTGGGAGCCTCCGTTATGGGGACCTAGAGCCTCGCGACCTCCTCTGTGGGGGTCTGTGAGCCTCCTGGCCTCCTCTATGGGGGTCTCAGAGTCTCTCCTATGCGGGACCTGGAGCCTCCTGGACTCCGCTACGGGGCCCTTGGTCCTCCTGTCCTCCGACATGGGGGGCATCTGAGCCTCCCGGCCTCCGATACTGGGGGCCCTGGAGCCTCCTGGCCTCCGATATGGGTGCCTCTGAGTCTCCTGGACTCGGATATGTGGAGCTGGGAGCCTCCCGGCCTCCTCTATGGGGTCCTCTGAGTCTCACGGCCTTTGATATGGGGGACCCTGGTGCCTCCCGGTCTCTGATATGGGGGTCTCTGAGCCTCTCCCATGGGGGTCTGGCAGCCTCCCAGCCTCCTCTATGGGGGCCTCTGAGCCTCCTGGCTTCTCATACGGGGGTGTCTGAGCCTCCCATCCTTCTCTATGGGGGCCTCTGAGTGTCCTGGACTCTGATATGGGGCACGGGGAGCCTCCCGGCCTCATCTATAGGGTCTCTGAGCCTCCTGGACTCCTCCATGGCGTCCTCTGAGCCTCTCCTATGGGAGTCTGGGAGCCTCCCAGCCTCCTCTATGGGGGTCTCTGAGCCTCGTGGACTCCACTACAGGCATCTCTCAGCCTCCTGGCCTCTCATATAGTGGCCTCTGAGTGTCCAAGCCTTCTCTATGTGGGTCTGAGCCTCCTGGACTCGGATATGGGGGGCTGGGAGCCTCCTGGCCTCTCATACAGGAGCCTCCAAGCCTCCTGGCCTCCACCATTGGGGTCTGGAAGTCTCCCAGCCTCCTCTGTGGGGGTCTCTGAACCTCTCCTATGGGGGGCCTGGAGCCTCCTGGAGTCCGCTAAGCGGGGGGCAGTCCTCCTGGACTCTGATATGGGGGTCTCTGAGTCTCCTGGCCTCCGATATGGGGACCTAGAGCCTCTCCTATGGGGGGCTGGGAGCCTCCCAGCCTCTGCTATGGGGGTCTCTGAGGCTCCCGGCCTCCGATATGGGGGGCTGTAGGGAAATGCTGTGCTGAGGATCTGCAGAGCTGAGAAGAGCCTGTGCGGTCGGGACCTAGCAAAGCTCCTGGCAACCAATCAGAACGAGCCTGGAAACCCCTCAGCTGCTTGTAGGGATCAATATCCGCGCACGTCGGTAACAACTGGAGCGAGACCTGACCTCATGTTGAGTCCGTGTCCTGCGATCCGGCTCGGCTCCCGGAAAGGCCGTGCAGTTATCCTGCGCTGGGCCAACAGCCGGCGCCTGAACAGGGACCCGACGGCAGGGGACCAAACGGCAGGAAAGTTGCTGCGACGGGTGGGAGATCCTGGGTCGCCGCGGCCGGACGGAGGATCCAGGAGCCGGGAAGCGGCGTCCGCTGCGAGGGATTCTCTGCTCCCAATCAGGCCTGGCTGCTGCAAAAGGAAAAAGGGGGAGTTAGAGAGGAATGGGCAGAGAGCCGCAGCCAGGGCTGCCCAGCAGGGCTGCTCAATCCCGGCTTTCAGGTCGCAGGGGAAGCACAACGGGAACGCTGGCTAGGGGATAAGGAAGCAGGCCAAGGCCAGAGCGAATAAAAGAGCTGTTGAACTAAAAGGAGGAGCTGAACAAGCCAGGGGGGCCGGAAGGGTCTCGGTTACATCATTGTCAGCCAATCAGGAGCCTGCGCAGTGACGTCACTAACTGCCACAATCATATAAACGTGCTGCATGCGAGCTAATAAACGAGCAGGATCCTTTAACTGCCATTGAGGGGGCGTCCTGACTCCGGCCGACCTCCTACAGGGGGACATGGAGGGACATGAGGGACACTGGGGACATGGGGGGACACGGGAGGACATGGAGGGACACGGGAGGACATGGAGGGACACATGGAGGGGACACTGGGGGACAAAGGGGATACGGAGGGACACGGCGGGACGTGGAGGAACACGGAGGGACATGGAAAGACACACGGGGACACACTGACGGACACGGGGACACACAGAGGGACACATGGAGGGGACACTGAGGGACAAAGGGGATATGGAGGGATACGGAGGGACACGGGGGGACACAGGGAACATGGAAGGACACACGTGGACACACTGAGGGACATGCAGGGGACACACAGGGACACATGGGGGATACTGGGGGACACATGGAAGGACACAGAGGGAAACAGAGACACACGGAGGGATACGCAGGTGACACAGGGACACACGGAGGGACACGCAGGTGACACAGGGACATGCACGGCCCCCCAAAGCCCCCACGTTCCCCCTATTCCCCCCTGGATCCCCGTGTCCCCCCCATGTCCCCACCACCCCCCTGTGTCCCCGTCCCCTCGGCTAACGAGCCCCTTCATTAACCCCCCCCATTAACCCTCCCTCATTAGCGGGCCCCCCTCATTAAGCCCCCGCATTATCCCTCCCCCCCACTAACTCCCCCCCCCCCCCCCCCCGGATCCCGGTTTCCTACCCGGCAGCTCCAGCCCCAGCTCCATGGTCTGCGCTGGGGCAAGGGGGGGTCCCAATGTCCCCCTGCGGGTGACACCAACCCCCTTCCTTACCCCAATGTCCCCCTGCGAGTGACACCAACCCCGTCCCCGCGACCGGGAGGCGCCGCCATCGCTGCCGCCGCCTGCGCCCTCAGCTTCCGCTTCCGGCGACCCGCCCCTTCCGCCACGCGTTGCCCCCGGCGACGGCTCCGCCAATGGCGGCGCGTTGCCCCCGGCGACGGCTCCGCCAATGGCGGCGCGTTGCCCCCGGCGACGGCTCCGCCAATGGCGGCGCGTTGCCCCCGGCGACGGCTCCGCCAATGGCGGCGCGTTGCCCCCGGCGACGGCTCCGCCAATGGCGGCGCGTTGCCCCCGGCGACGGCTCCGCCAATGGCGGCGCGTTGCCCCCGGCGACGGCTCCGCCAATGGCGGCGCGTTGCCCCCGGCGACGGCTCCGCCAATGGCGGCGCGTTGCCCCCGGCGACGGCTCCGCCAATGGCGGCGCGTTGCCCCCGGCGACACATTCACACTGGAAGAGGCAGGATCCCAATGTCCCCCTGTGGGCGACACCAGCCCCCCGTTACCCCAATGACCCCCTGTGGGTAACACGACCCACCCCGGGAGCGGGAGCCGGCCGCGCGAATGCGCCCTTCCCCTTCCGCCTCCGGCGACCCGCCCCTTCCGCCGTGTCTGCGCGCGGAGGTGCCCAATGGCGGCGCGTTGCCCCGAGCGACGGCTCCGCCAAGGGCGGCGCGTTGCCCTCCTCCCGTCTGCGCATGCGCCGCCTCCCCGTCCCCGTTGCAGTACCGGTAATCGGACACGCGATGGCAGCAGAGAGCGCTCCCGACGCTCTGCGCATGCGCACCTCCACCCTCCCAGTCGCAGTACCGATGTTCCGACACCGTTCGGACGATAATTCTAGTAACCAGTGATGTAAATACAAAGGCTCTTAATTGGTAGACAATGATCTGACTAAGACGCTCCCTCCCCGCCACCGCTCCAACCCCGGCGCGCGCCCCTTCTCCCCACGCTCCATGGCCTGGGCTGCCGCTCTCGCCCACCGCGGGTTCGAGTCCTGCCCTGCCCGGCCCCGGGGAGCTGCTCCGTCCGTCCCGGTGCGCCCCGAGCGGGATGAGCGGCCCAGGGCCCCCGGCACAGCGGGACCCCCAGCCCCGAGCGCGCACCCCCGGCCCCGCTCACCTCCTCCGGCGCCAGCTTCTCAGCAGCAGCGTCCAGGTTGCCGAGCGGCTCCAGCACCACCTTCCTTCAACTACCGGCCCATACACAGGATGCCCCCGCCCACCGCCACCCTTTATCAACCCCCGGTCCCACCTGTGACTCATTCTGGCCCAAGGGCCCGCAGCTGCCACCAGTCACCGAGCAGGACGGGAGAAGGGCCACGAGCCCCATCAGGGACAGCTGTGGCGGCCCAGGCAGCAGAGCCCCACCTGCAGCTCCCTGAAGTGCTGGGCAGAGCCCTGGCCCGAGTACAGGGACAAAGGGGACAGTCAGGTGTGGGTGGCACCATTCAGCCCCTTTGTCCTGCCGGAGAGGAAACCCTGGCAATGACTGGGAGCGAGACAGGCACAGCCCTTTTCCCGAAAAGCCCTTCACCAGAGACTTGTTTTCTATTTTTTATTTTCTCTTCCCTTTGTGTTCCCTTTCCCCTCTCCTACTTAAAAAAAAAAATAAAAAAAGTGGGTGGGATACATGGGCGGCGGGCTAGACCCATAATACTCTTTAGGGGTGACCAGTACTGTGCATAGAGCAGCGAGGAGCCGCCCCAGGTGGGAGGGGAGTTACCGCGGAGCAGCGCCGCGATAGCACTGTCCGTCTCCGTCCGACCAGGGAGCGCCGGAGATAAAAAGGCCCTCGCTGAGCGCCGGGACGGGGCGGCGCGCGCAGCCCGGCCACCGACCCGTTCCGAAATGGCAGAGAGCTGCGACAAACGCAGCAGCCGGCTCGGCAGACAGCGGCTACGTGCAGTGCTCCACGAGAGCCGCGTTTCTTATTTCTTTGGAACGCTTTTTTCCAACACCGAAAACGCTGCTCGGTTCCTGGGCGGGGGGAGTGCCTTGGGGCGGTGCCCATGAGCCACCATTTCCCGCGCCCCCGCCCCCCGGGGGCTTTTTTTTTTTTTTTTTTTTTTTTGCACATGCGCAATAGAGTCCGGAATCAGCGCATGCGCCCTGCTGGTCTTTGTACACCGAGCTTTTTGCGCATGTACAATAGGCTCGCGCGTACCTAATGGCGGGCTTTTTTTTTTTGCGCATGCGCATTGCTATCTCAATGGTGCGCATGCGCCCCACCTCCCCGAAAATTGGCACATGCGTTCTCGTCGTCCTCTGTAGCGCATGCGTATATGGGGACGGGGTGAACGCATGCGCTATAGCCTGTCACTTCGGGGCATGCGTGGTAGGTGGCGATTTGGCACATGCGCAGTGGAGTCACCGTACTGCACATGCGCGGTCATGGGAAGACAGCGCATGCGCTTCTTTCATGATTTGTATTGCTCATGCGTACTGACAGCTTAAAAGCGGCTCTACTGCGCATGCGGTTTAGAGTCTGGTGCCGCGCATGCGTGGGGGCGTCTCTCTGCGCACGCGCATATCGACCTCATTGACGCGCATGCGCTTTTCCAGCCTAAGGTTAGCGCATGCGTAGTTGGGGGATAGGACGCGCGCATGCGCTATAGCCTCCCGGTGAAGCGCATGCGTGCTGGATGGCGATTGTTGCGCGTGCGTAGTGTCGATGTCTTTCCGCGCATGCGCAGAGCTACCTAAGGACAGCGCATGCGCTAGCCTCATGCCATTTTATTGCGCATGCGCAGTGAGCACATAGCAGCCGCGTATATCGCGCATGCGCCTCAGTATTTGTGCGGCGCATGCGCTATTGAATACTAGTGAGGCGCATGCATATGGCGTCACTTTTTTTGCGCATGCGTATTACAACCTCCTGCAGCGCATGCGCTTTTCTTGGCTGAATTCAGCGCATGCGTTCTCGCCGTGCTCTCTGGCGCATGCGCGTATAACGACAAAGCGAGCGCATGCGCCATAGCCTCCCAGTCGAGCGCATGCGTCCTGAGTGGCGACTTTTGCGCGTGCGCAGTGGTGTGGCTGCTCTGCGCACGCGCGTCGTTGGCTTAAAGACAGCGCATGTGTCCTGACGATGACTGTTTACACATGCGTAGTGATAGAGTAGCGGATGAGTGTATTGCGCATGCGCCCTGGAATATTGGTGGCACGCATGGGTTTTGGCGTTTCTGCGCATACTCTGGAAGGCGGGGTTGAGGCTCAGGGGTGCGCATGCGTGTTGCTAAATTTTACGCATGGTCCGTACTTGTCCTCCTCTGCGCACGCGCACTCGCTTGCCGGCTGAGTGATGGGTTCGGTTCCCGCGTGTTTTGCCCCGATCCATACAGCAGGGCTGTGCATACAGACTGCAGTCCCTTCGGCGTCTGGGGCCGGCGGGTGCGGGCTGTGTTCTCTTCCCCGCCCCACTCTCCCCCCTATTGCTATGTTCACGCTGCATCGACATCTCGTACACATATACATGCGCAACCTATCATGAAAGAGCCATTTTTTTTTTTTTTTTCAAACCGGGCTTGAATTAACATTTTTCCATTGAGACCTTTTTTTTTTTTGGTGTGTGTGTGTGTGTGTGTGTGTGTGTGTTCCCAGAGACTTATGTATGACGTCTGCTTGTGACTGCTACCTGGAAAATCCGCTTAGCGTCGACGCGCCATTTGCACTACTGATCTTTGTATACGCGAGAGAATTACTTAGCCTGGCGAGCCACAGCTCGTACGGCGCTCCTTACCGTTGCAGGACCGACTTTGTGTCACCAGGTGGCAGCAGGGCGCGCGGCGGAGCGCCCTGCAGCGGCGGTGTCGCTTCCCCTTTGCAGTGCGCGTTGTTGGACACGCGGTGGGAGCAGAGAGACCGCTGGAGCTCTGCGCATGCGCGGCCCGTCCTATGCTGCACTGCGCTTTTTTTGGACACCAGAGGGCAGGAGAGTTCACGATTACCCGTTATGCGCATGCGCACTCGCTTGCGCCTCTTGCGCATGCGTAGATAGGCCCCGCCGTCCCGAGACTTGTGCGCATGCGCGCATTTTGGGGCGGGGCGGGGCGTGCACGCCTCCCCGCCCTTCAAGCTTCCCGGTTCAGCTTCGGCCAACTCCAGAGGTTCCGGGCGTTGCAGAGGCTGTTTGTGTTTTTGTTAATAACAATTCCCCCCCCCCCCCCTTCCCCCGTTATACAGCCTGAAACAAACACCAAGGGCTCAAGGCCGTGCTTTATTAAGATATGGATATCCTAACGAAGGCAGCTTCTCCAAACGCGCCGGCCAAATTTGTCACACACACCCCCCCCCCCACCCCCGGCGCTTGCCGTTGCCAGAGGCTTTCAGCCCTTGCCAGGGGCTTTTAGGCCAACGGCGACGCACTAGTGCCAGAACGCGCATGCGCCTGCCCCTTACGTTGCAGTTCCGAATTTCCGACATCGGGGGCACCAGTGAGGGCGCCAGAGCACACGGCGCATGCGCCGAAGAAGGCTGTTGAGCGCATGCGTACTGCCCGTTCCCTCTGGTGCACGCGCGCTAGTGTCTCAGTGCCCGCGCATGCTCCCTGGCACCCAGCGCGGCGCACGCGCCCCAGCACCCGCCTAGCGCCGTCCTCTAGCGGCAGGAGCGGAGGCCGGGCCGGGTTCCAGCAGCTCCGCCCTTTTCCTGTCTCGCCTCCCCCTCACGGCACTAGGACAGTGTGAAAACAGCACCCACCCTTGTCCCCCGCTTTCACAGAGATGCGCACACATCTCCCCGTACCTGCGTTGAAGCAAGCAGCGCCTGAAGGCTGCAGCAGCAGCCTTCCTCTGATCAGTGTGAAATACAGTGCCGATTTATTTATAAAATATGCAAAATAAAGTTAACCACACAAATACAATAAAGATGCCAGCAGCCGTCGTGCCCTTGGCTCATGCACTGTAGACCCGTGTACCTATGTATTTCTAAGAACAGTGGCTGACCGTAGCAACACAGCAGCTCCAGCTCTGGCCTGTCAACACCTACCCAGGGAGCCCCCAGCAACGCTCCACAGCACGTCTAAGGGAAGAGATCCCACTCGCACCGGGCGGCTGGTACGCACACGGAGCACGGCTCCTTCCCTGTTCCTGAATGCTGGTGCAGAGCAGTGTCCGAGTGTGGCAGCACTTAGAGCAGTCCCCGCAAGTTCCTGCACAGGCTTGGTCTTCTGTAGCATCTCGCCTCGTGCTGTAGGCCTCGCTCTTCCCAGACGCTCCTCTCTTCACCAGGACAGAACGCAGGCATCTCCCAGCACTCTCTGATCCAGAGAGCATTCCCAGCGCAGTTCTCGCTGCTGACAGCCCACAAATACCCAGCCCCACAGCACGTCACACCTCAGTCAGGGCACGGCGCCTGCACCTGGCAGAAATGCTGCCGACCAGGCTGCCAGGGACTGCGCCCTTCTCCCTCCTGAGAGGGTCAGAGAGGGCTGCGGTCCACACCTCTGGGAGAGAGGGCTCTCCTGGTGCTTTCCCAAAGGTGAAATGTGGGGCTGTCACACAGGCGGTCCCATCCCTTTCCAGCAGGGCTCCGATGAAGCTAAGCTGAATGTGCTTCTGCAGCTCTGGGCCCCGCAGGCCCTTGCGCAGGCCAGCTGCATTTCTCGAAGGAGCACACGGGGTCACAACCGTCAGAGACGGCGGGGAGCAGCCTAAGCCCCAGCTTTTCCAGACCTCTGCTGCCCACACAGTGTGACGCACAGGGGATGTCTTCCCTCAACCAACGCTGCAAGAACCTGGACTGTAGGTCACAGACACCGTGGAGCGGGAAGACGAGAGACAAGAAAAGGGTTTCTGCGCAGTCCTTCTGCCCAGCCTTTCCCTCCTTCAGTTCTCACCTGGTGGCGTGCTGTCGCCAGCTTTAGGCTTGGGTTTCGACTTGAAGGAGAAGCGCTTGATGAGGCGGCGGGAGAAGCTGCCAGCTTTCGTCCTCGCAGCAGAGCTCCTGGCTGGCCCTTTGTCCTGACAGCGATGCTTCCAACCGCTGGGACGACTCGGTAGAACCGTGCTCCAGGTCAGCTCCACCTGCTGCTACAGGATCCCCGTACGCTGCGGCCTCCAGGGAGGCAGCATAACCCAGAGAAAGGGCCATTTCATCCTGGGCAATGGGTACCTGGAAGGGGTTCAAGGACAGACCAAAGGAAGGCAGGGCCTCAAGGAGCAAAATCATCCGCTTTTTTCCATACACACCTACGGATGGATTGTCCTGTTGAGCTCCTCAGGACTAAAAAGCATGGAGGCACAGCCTCTCCCATTGTGTGGAAGCATCCTGGAACGTACCAGATTCCACAGTCTCCCACACCTGATCCCATAAGCAAGCCCCACAATAACTCCTTAGACTCTCTACAGCTGTACTGCACAAGAGCCGAGTACCTTTGCCACCCGCCAGGAAGCAGCGACAAGCAGCAGGGAAGCAGCAGAATGATTCTGCAGAGCAAGTCTTCTGGGCAGGGGCACACGTGCCCAACGCTGCTCCTGAGGGCAGGGGCTGCGTTCAGCAGCACATCCTTAGAGACAATGACCCAGACCGGAGATGGAGCTCCCACAGTGCCAGTTACCTTGGAAACTCCCGAGATGATTAGCATGCTCTGTTTTGTTGGGGTCTTCTTGGCGGGCTTGTTATTTGCCTCGGTCAGCTGCCGGGTCGCTGTCTCAGCCACCGGATCCAAGCCATTGGGCATGTGGCTGTCCCCTGAGCACGAGATGAATACAAACAGCACCCTTCAGCAGCAGTGGAGGTCACTTGCCGAGCGCAGAGCTTGTAATGGGCAACTACATGTGCTAGACGGTAGAGAACAGCACTTCCTCGACTAGTGGGAATGAGCGGAAAGGAGGAAGCTCCGCAGAGCTCTCAGCTCTTCCAGACATATCTTTGCTATCCACCCTGCCCCAGACCTCCCAGATGTTAGGCAGCCTCTGCTGCAAACTGTCAAAGCAGCCCCAGCACAGTGCCCGAGGGAGAATTTGCAAGCCAAGTGTGCAGCCAGTGAAGCTCACTGCCTCCACACGGCTCACGGCTCTTCTTGGCAAGCAAGGGAACATCCCGAGTCAGGCACTGGAGAGTCAAGGGGGAATCTGGAGTACTGTGTCCAGGTCTGGGCTCCACAGGACAAGAGGGATGTGGAGCTGCTGGAGAGAGTCCAGCGCAGGGCTACAAGGATGATCAGGGGCCTGGAACATCTGCCCTATGAGGAGAGGCTGAGGGAGCTGGGCCTGTTCAGCCTGGAGAAGAGAAGGCTGAGAGGGGATCTAATCAGTGTATATAAATACCTCAAGGGAGGGAGTGCAGAGGATGGTGATGGTCTCTTTTCAGTGGTGACAGTGGTGACCACTGATAGGACTAGAGGAAATGGCCGGAAACTGAAACATCATAAATTCCATAGGAACTTAAGGAAAAATTTCTTAACAGTGAGGGTGACAGAGCACTGGAACAGGCTGCCCAGAGAGGTTGTGGAGTCTCCTTCTCTGGAGATCTTCAAACCCGCTTGGATGCAGTCCTGTGCCACGTGCTCTAGGTGTCCCTGCGTGTGCAGGGGGGTTGGACTAGATGATCTCTAGAGGTCCCTTCCAACCCTAAGCATTCTATGATTCTATGATTCTATGAATATAACTCCTCTCCCCTCTCTGCTCAGGCCCTTGGACATTCTCTTCCCCAGCAACTGCAGGCAAGTTAGGTCATCCGCACAGGGACCTGCGCGAGGTGCCTTACCAACCTCGTCAGCAAGAAAGACTAAGGAACATCACTGCTCCAGTAAGACCATCAGGCTTCCAAGCACTTACAGCTACCACTGGATACGGCGCTGCGAGGACAGCTGCTCTCCAAAAGCGCTATCGTCTTCTTCTCAGTCACTTCCACCTTGGATGGTGACCTCGATGGTGAATCTCCTTGCAGGAGGCAGAGACACAAGATTAGCAGCAGGCAGACACGAAGCCTAGGCAGGGTCACCACCTTATGAAGGGAAAGTCACACTGCCTCAAGCACGTGCAGCGAGCCTGCAGCGCCTGACTCCACGTGGCTTCCTCGTAGCAAGGAAACAGTAAGGCGCCTTCTGGGTTATGACACATTAAGGACCCCAGCACAAGGCCCCGTTCCTGCTGCTCCCCAGACCCATCCCACAGAGCAGCCAGCGTCACATTCACCAGGCTCTCGGACTGCCAGCACCAACAACCGTGACTCAGCAGCCTCAGCACGCTTTCAACCCGCAGGCAGTACACAGAGCACAAGTGCTTCAGAGCAGCAGCACGACGAGTAAGAGCAGCACAGCACTTAGTGCAGCAGCTGAGCGGAGTGGCTCTGCAGCAGCATACACAAAACGAGAGCGAGGGCCTCCTGCCACCACGGGATGTCAGAGATGCTCCCCCCTTCACAGCTCTCCCCAGACATCGTGCTACAACAACGATGCTCATGTGCCCGTGAGCAGGGGCACCCAGAGGGCAAAAGTACTGCCCACCCAAGCACTGCTTAAGAGGCGAGTCAGCAGCAACTGCACCACACAACAGCAATGCAGTCTGGTTACTGCCCAAGCGGTAGTCTTGGGCAATCCCCAGCTGATTCGGTGTCCCCCCTGAGGCACCACCTGGGCAAGATGCCTGTTCTAGGGCAGCCTTACCCAGTTTGCAGTCTGTCTTGGGCCGGGACTGAATTGTGGTGACAGTAGTCACGATGGTGCCATCGGGCATGATGGTCCGGTCCATCTCAACCTTCTTGGTGGGGGTGATGCTCGTACGCAGAGATGAGGCATGCTGAGCAGTCAGAGATGCAGGAGACTCCTGATAGAGCAGCTGCAGAGAGTAAACCAAAAGCCAGATGAGGCTCTCCTCCCAGGAGGAAAGGCAGGCAGGACAGATGGCAAGAGCTACTGCTCAGGGCTTTCAGTACTGCCGCAAGCCACGACGCACCTTACTCTCAGCCTATTAAATCTGCCCTTTCTGAATGCCTGAGAAAGTCTCAAAGTCACGGCAGCAAAGACTCCGGCGAGCAGCCGTACTGCAGCGGTTCCGTGGGCCCAGGCAGTCCACGTGCTTAGGGCAGAAGATTCTTGCAGCCCTGCTCCCACCAGGGAGGCCAGGCGCCCAGAAGCCACCTCATCGGGGTGTCCCTCGAAGGGAGGGATGCTCAGGAACTGCAAACGAGGCGCGAGGTCACTCGGTGACACCCTCTCCTCAGCCTAGGACAGCCAGTGCCCTGCAGCACCCCTGGGCCTCAGCGCGCTAGTCCCCAGGGAGGGCCTAGCATTGAGACGGCCCTGGGGCGTGCGCTGGCAGGGCCCGTACAAGCGGCGCCTCACCTCCAGCGCACTCCTTCCTTCAGCTGCCAGCGACTGCCCCGCTCCCGGCGCCAGCGAGCAGACCTGTCTCCCAGATGGCCATTTGACCAGGCAGTCCAGGCCGCAGAGATGTCCAGCCACAGACAACAGCGCAGGAGCACGGGGCGTGCTAAAGGAGCACGAGGAGCAAGAGCAACATAAAGAGCTGAGCAAAAGAGAGAAAGAAAAGAGAGCAACATATGACGCAAGCGGCAGCCTAAGCAATGATGCAGATGCATCAGATTAGGAAAAAAAAAAAAAAAAAAAAAGACAGACCAAATCAAATGAAGCCAGGTTAGGCACAATTAGACCAATGCAGAAAGAACAATGCTAGCAAAAGTTACTGTGACACTGGTACACAATATGTGATCAAAGAGAGGTATAGATTTCCTCTGTCAAGTTCCTGACACAAATGAAATATCTGAAGCTACACGTTAACTTATGTGCAGAACAACTTTAAAAGTATACAGGAGAAAAAAAAAAAGAAAGAAAAAAGAAGGCGTACACACACAATACAGTACTCACATTCAGCAATTTGCTACAGAGAAAAGCTGAGCTAAAAGTTGAATTCCCCAGACAAGTTTCTTAGCTGCTCACGGGCACCAGGCCCATTTCCAACACCGTGTATATCTCGGATGGCAAAAATAATGCTCACAGGGTCCTGTCAAAATGCTGTCCCAGCTCTGCTCAGAGTTATGTTCCATATCTGCAAAACAAGATTGTAGCAAGGTTAGAAAAATCACATCATTGCAATTTCCATTCCTTCTTTCACAGAAAATTCCTTCCTAATGTTAACTGGTACTCTACAGCAGAGCAGAATATCAGTTAATTCTAGATTAACTTACCCTGCGAAGTCATAGCAAGATCTGACAGTAATGATTTTAAAAGGGCCGGGCAGCCTTTAGTGGATAAAGTATGACTGCATTTATCTTCCTATTGTATTCATGACTGATCTTTGATACAAACTTTCATCTTCTTGAATCATCTTCTCAGAAAGTTTGAACCTGAAGGGATGCCTGGTGCCAAATTGTCCTGACTTTATGACAAAGCACCAAAGTTCTGCATGATTTAGAAAGCAAGTGGCATTTTGCCATTCAAGATCTTTTAGATTTTCTTATGTACCTTTTAGGTAACTACACATGCGCTGCTACCCTTTCTTTCGGACCAGACGGTTTCTCAAGTTGGCAGTGACCGAGTTGGTGGTTGTGCTGCTCTGCCCAGTCGAATCTACCTGCCCCTGGATTGGATGCTTTTGAAGAACATCTGGTTATGGGAGGGTTCTTTCAGGTTTTGCTGATAGGGCAGACGGTCCCTTCTTTTGTAACTCCAGTTTAACTCCCCTTTCAAGGTTCCTTGCTACTCACTTTAAGGGTCCATTTACATTCCTTCTGCCACCCTGGCATTTGGTGTCAGCAACTTTCAGGGTCCAGCGATATTGCTACAAAGGGAACGTTACCCCCCCAAGGTGCCGTAATGGTTTTGAGCCATCATGTGCTACAGCCACTGTAGCAGGACGGCATTCCTTCCAGGGCAAACCAGGATATCAAACTAAACTGATGGAACGGAGTTTCTTCTGTAACACAAGTACTTCCTAGGAGGGAAGGTGTATAGCTGCACAGCACCTAGAGCAAGTTGGGGGAAAAACAAAAATTAATAATAATAAAAAAGGAAAGCAGTTAGTGGATAGAATAGAATTGGTAGTTCCCCAGGGGAGTACTAGCTCTGTATTTCCAGGTGGAGGACATGCAGGAGGAAAGGAGAGAGGTGCTAATAGGGGTGGAGAACTGACACAGGGCTCTGAGGCAGAACTAAGGATCAGGAAGGGGTTCTGAAGAGATTAGAGGGGTCCCACCAAGACTAAAGGGCCCAAACAGAGCTGGAGCACAAAGGGAAGCACTCAAAGAATACTCCAGAGTAAAACAAAGGGGTTCCTCAGGGCTCTGCAGGACCCAAAGAAGACTCGGCAGCACAACAAGATTCTACAGGGGAATCTAGTGCAGTTCAAATGCATCTTCTGTAGAGCAGAGAGCAACTAAAAGAAACCCAAGTGCAACGAACAGGTCCTGCCCGGGACAAGGAGCAGCCGGCCCCAGCGGGCGCCCAGCCCTGCGCTCCCCCCGCTACCGCTCTGACCCCCGCGCGTGCCCCTCCTCCCCCGCTCCACGCCTGGGCCACCGCCTTTCCCGGCCTTGGGGGAGCTTCCCCTTCCCGGCGCGACCCGGCAGATCCCGAGCGGGCCGCGTGGCCCGGGACCCCCGGCACGGGCGGGATCCCCAGCCCCGGACGCACACCCCGGATCCCGCTCACCTCCCCCGGCGCCGGCCCCAGCGGCGGCGCCCGCCTCGCGGAGCGGCCCCAGCGCCCGCTTCCCTCAGCTGCCGGCCCCCGCTGTGGCTCGGCCCGCCCCAGGGCCCGCAGCTGCCACCCGTCACCGAGCGGCCCCGTCAGGGACAGCTGGGGCGTCCCCCCGCAGCAGAGCCCTCCCCGCAGCTCCCTGGAAGCGCCGGGCAGAGCCCTGGCCCGGGCACAGGCACTGGGAGGGCAGTCAGGTGTGGGCACCTCCATCAGCCCCTTTGTCCCGCGGGAGAGGACAACCCTGGCAAGGCCCTGGGGGCGACACAGGCACGGGCCTTTTCCCACAAAAGGACTGCACTGGGACCCACCTGCACCTAGTGTTTATCTGGTCACAAACAACACTCCTCGCACAAGAGGAATAAACAGTTTGGGAACATTACCTACAGCGATTAGGGCAAGACTTTTAGGCAAGCAAGCACATCGCCTAATACTTACCTGTGTCATCTCCCACAAAGCTTTATTCTGCTTCAACATTGTGGAGTTCACTATCCTTTCTCCAACCCTTGTATACATGTGCTTAAATGAAAATTCAGTTTTTAACTACATGGAAGAATGACAGCATTTGATTTGCGTGTCTCTGCTTCAATTCTGTTACCCTTTTGATACAGCTTCGAGATTCTGCATGACTATCAGGACAGATTGCATCCCAGATGCATAGTGAGTGTGCAGGAGTGCCTCAGGTGGCTGTCACCATGTGGGAGTCATCACCGGTCTCTGACCACAGCAGAGAGGACCAATGGACACATACTGCAGTGAAGAAGCCCGTGGTTTGGGGCAGAAGTACAGGAGGGAGGAAGGGAGGCTCAGTGGGGTTTCTTCTCCCCGTCTCCTTGCTAGGCCAGTCACAGATGCTCAAGGAAATACCTTGGGGCGGCACTAATTGTACTTGACTCAAACTGGCCTTCAGACTGTTCGGCCCAAGGGTTAAGCCTCCCCCAGGACTCAGCAGCCCTCCCAGCCCTGCTGCTGCCACAGAAGTGGCCTCCCGCAGCCGCTGCACCTCAGCCCCACTCGCAGCTGCCCGCCTCCTGCTCCTCTGGGCTGTGGCCGCAGGGCTAAGCGCACACCCTGGCCCGGCCCACGCTGCTGAGGAGCCTTCAAGCCACATGCGGAAAGGACAGCTCAGCCCTGCGCTCCGCTGCTCCACGCACACCCTGCCCTGCGTTCTGAGCACGGATGGGGCCAGGCCCTCACCCTGCCAGCCCTCGTCCTGTACAGCTGCCTCTGCGCAGCAACGGCCCCAGTGGGCAGGACACAGCCCGATGCCCACAGCCACCCCAGGGGACATGTTCGCCTCACTGGGGCCCCACATTCTCCACTGCCCACGGCTGCAGCTCTCACCCATCACCACCACTAAAAATAAAATTAATGAGTGCCCATTTATTCACCAACACATTCTCCATCTCTATTGAACTCTCAACGTCTTACTGTAGCAGAAGTTGAATTCCAAGAAAAATTAAACTCTATGACAGTACTAAACTGATTTTACTCTACCACATCAGAATCCAAAGTCATCTGTAGCACTGGGTATTGCACAGAGTGTGATTAGCAGCATTGTAGGAATACAGTACTTTCCAGTTTCTCTGTTGCTGCAAGACTAGCTTATTAGCTGCTGCCTTTTTTTTTTTTTTTTTTGTAGTTGGGGATTTTAATGACACAGAAGACAGAGGAGAAATGTGCATTTTCACATTTGGAAGCTTCATAAAACTATATCTTATTTTAAAGAAAACAGACATCACCGTGATTTAGATCATTCCTCTCCAAGAAAGGTTTGCTGAGTATGGGAATGTGAACATACATAAATCTATTGGAAAAATTAAACACTAATTTCTATAGGCTTCCTTTGCCATGCAATACAAGCTAATCAGTTTCCTGCAAAAACGTCTCCTAATGCTCAAGATCATCTAAATGAGGAATGCATAAAACACTCTAGTGCAGAAAAAAAAAAAAGACACAGCCTTAGGAAGAGCGGAAAGAAGTAACTGCTACATTATACAGCTGAACTAAAGAAGGACATGAACCATCATATATTAATAATTCACATACTTGCATAGTTGTTTTCAATGTAATTTTAATATACTCTACGACTAGCAAAATGTCAAATGAAGGTCACATTCAGCAGCGATTTTAGAGTGACAACTTCGGTATTTTAATACATTCAGCTTCTGAGAAAAAAAAAAATCAACAGAAATGAGTTGGTTAAAGCGTACCTTCAAATACAAGCTGATTTCAGTACATTCCGTTTGCCCCCACTGCAAGAAAACTTCCTTCAGCTGTTAGCCATTCCACTCGTCGCAGTGCGGGAAGCTGCTGAGAAGCCAAGGAGCCGCACTGGCCAGGCCTGGGCCGCGATAGTTGGAAAAAAAAACGGTTTTCCTGTGGAAATGTCCGAGTGGGGCCCGGCAGCTCCTCGCCGCGGCTCTCGGGCCTCATTTCTCCTGCTGCGGCTGCGCGGGGTCCGCAACCCGCTCGGAGAAAATCGCCTCGAGGCGCTCGTCGATCTCGGAGCTGTCCCTGAGCGCGCACCAGAGCAGCAGCGCGGCGCCCAGCAGGCTCACGGGAAGCACCTTCCCCCAGGGCCGCTCGTGGCCGCTCCCCATGGAGCGGTCCACGCTCCACACGCGTGGACTGGCCTTGCTGGCCGAGAACTGCAGGGGTCCCCCGCCGTCCGCCGCCTCCTCCTCCTCCGCACCCGCCGGGCCCCGCGCCAGCCCGCGCCGCGGGCCCTGCAGGGGCAGGAGCCGCCGCACCCTGCGAAGACACGCGAGTGAGGGGCGGGCAGCAGCGGCGCGAGCGGCCGGCCCCGGCCCCGGCCCTGGCCCTCACCGCCAGCTGCGCAGCGCCCAGCGCATCCCGCCCCGCGCCGCCCGCCAGCGGAAGCGGAAGCGCCGCCTCGCTGGGCCCCGCGCGGCGGCGGCTGGGGGCGGCCGGCAGCAGCGGGAGGAAGGTCCCGCTTCCGGCCGGGTGGGAGACGCAAAGCGCCCGGCGGCAGCGCGCTCGGTGCACCGCAAGGTCTGCAGGACTTGCAGGACTTTTTTTTTTTTTTTTTTTTTTTTTTCCCCACAACTTTAAGTAGTAGAGTCCCCTTCGCCTTTTTTTTTTTTTTTTTTAAATCACACACACAGAACTGCCACCTTTTCAGCTAACACAAATTGCTCTTCAGGAGTAAGTTTTCATTTTCATAGCAACACTGTAAGAATGCAAAACTTCTTTCATTCCTTCCTTCTGAACCTGAACAGCTTTCATCTCACCCAGTAAATATTCCTATACCAAATTAAGCTTGGGATAGAGGTCTGTGTATCAGGCACTGCTGAAGCAGGAAACACATTTTTGCCTAAGTCTGAAAGAAAAAAAAATGCCTTTTTTTAGGCATACAAGTGATATGTTCTGAACACTCTTTCATACAACACTTTACAACATCAGATTCCCAATTATTTTGTCTTTGTAACCTGTTACATACCTGCAATTTCTTTAATTTGATACAGAAAACATACACAACTGAGAACATTTGTTAGTGCTCCACGATACAACCAGAAGGGTCACTGTGCATTGAGGGTCAAGGCAGATGTTTGTAGGAGTGAAACTTAAGACCAGAAAGTTCCTGAGACAACACAGACTGAGGGCCACGTGAAGCGAGATGAAGGAAACTGGGAGTATTCTTACTCTACGAGGACATACAGGATTGAACTTGTCAGAAGTATTATTAAACATCATTTTTTGCACTGCCATTACCTTAAACACTAACTACCTAAAATATTTTACTCAGTTTTAATCCCTCCCTCCTTCCACTTACTTTGGTCACCTCCAGTGGCTTTTTAATACTGCTGGATCATGTGATGCAGGTATACTTTTTTTTTTTTTTTTCTCTTCCAGACAACAATCTAGTGCTCACTGCAAAATTAGTTTGCCCACATTTTATGGCAAAACATGTCATTAGTCAGACAGAAATGTAAGTTCTGTGTACTTACAGCCCTCATCTTTCAACGTGCCATAACAGATCAAAGAAAACAACATCTGAGACTGGAAGGAAAGAATCAGCAAGCCTGTGCCCAATGGCAGGCTTAGCACAGAAGCTTTATAAATGTTGTGAGAAATGAAGTAACTCTTCAGAAATAGCAGAATAGCAGTCCATTATTTTCCCTTTGCTTTAGGACAGGAATTCGTAGTCAAAAATACTCAGAAAAGGTGAATCATCTTAGTACCATGACACACATTCAACTTACTGAACAGTCCATATGAAATTGTTTTTACCACCCAAAATTCTTCAAACAGTGTCATTCCAAATTCCTGTATCTCCACGTAGATGTTCATCATTCTTTGACCCATTAAAAACATTTCTCTCTGCAGCAGCCAGTCTGTGACTTGTACGTTCAACACTGGTATTTTCAGCTGTAATGTTTAAGACATCAGTTACTTCTGCTTTTTAAACATTGAAACATTTCTGTCTTAACCACAAAATTTACCAAACAGTTTTGAAATAAATTATCCAGAGTAAGCTTGTTTGCTTCTGATTCTAGAATCCAAATTCCGATCTACTGTAGTTAAATGAGTTGTCCCTCAGGCAGGCAAAAATTACATTGTAAATTACATATTAAACAGTTTAAACATGCAAAGAATGAGTTTTACAAAAAAACAGCCAGGTTGATTTTTTTCTAGAAAAAAGTATTTCAACCCATGAAAGTTTCTCTAAACAGAGAGAAGAAACAAACTAAGCATGTAGCTTCCTTAATATTATCAGCTCAAAGCTACATTGTTTCCTTGAGGTGCCACTGCTGAACGCAAAAGCTGTGGGGAAACTGAATCCCCCTCAGACACACAGTTAATGTAATAACGGGAATGATGGATAAGAAGGAGTAAGTCAGGAAAAAGCCTTAACTTGCCTGGAGTTAATCCAGATAAGCCCTGCTTTCTCAAAACCAGAACCCAAGAATCCTTCCTTCTCAAAACAGCATGGGATACAGTATTTAGTTAACAAATATCAAAGGGGCGGGGGACATTTCAAGTGTTCTTGATGAAGCCAAGACTTGCAGCTGGATGTGACCAAAGAATAGACATTCAAAGGACCCTTTAGTGTTACCAAGTCTGTAACACTGATTTTTATCTCCACATACAACGCTTTTTTTAAAAATTACTGCAGTAGTCAAAAGCAACATACAGGTATATACATTCTGAATAGACAATAATGAAAAAAATACATATATGAAAAACTCACCAGAATTTGTTTTGTACGCAATACCATGCTGAGTTAATAAATCTTTAATTTTTTTGAATTCTTTTGAAAGTTGCTTGTACTCCTAAGAAAGAAAACTAATTAAAAATGCACACATGTACATAGATACAACATTTTTCAAACATAACAGGTCTGTGCATAGTTGTTAAAAGTTTTTGACATAAAGATCTTAATCTGTATTCTCCAAGAATGAGGTAAAATTTTTATAGAAATTCTCGGATCTATCTTCAGCATTTTACTGTTGGATAAAATTGTCTTCATTTGCTACAAGACCAGCTTTATTTTAGTTTCTGTCATAAAGGTAGAGTCTGGAAATGTGCCACCTCCTTGGATCTTGACCTGGCAACTTCATGGTTTGGCTTTCTACAGTCTCTCTTAAACTACAGAAGCAAGGAGTGCTTCACACTTTCAACAGTCAAACCTCACACACATCTGGAATCTTGAAGGAGCCTACTTTTTTTTTTAAATGTATTTTTTCCACTTATATCAATAAAAGTATAAACTATTTAAAATTCTTCGATTATCAGAACATGCAAAATGATGTCAATTACACCATAATGAAGACAACTAAGAATGTTAAAAAAAAAGTTAATATTATTAACAGCAAAATAATTAATTATTGAAATTCTGAGAGTACCAAAGCAAACCGATCATCTTTACAGAAATCTATTCCACTTAACCTGTTTCTTGGGTTATATGCAGACATTTTGTTTTGCTGCACTTTCAAAATAGATGACAACAGTGGCTTCTTCTTTGCATTATAATCAATGAACTCCCTTCCATGATCTTTTCATGATATTGAACACTTGTTCTTCTAAGCTGAGCACACTTTCTGCCTCTTTTTTTTTTTCCATTATTGTGCAGCTGCAGAGGAAGTATCTGCATATTCACACATATTAAAATCAATCAATATAGATAGTGTCGATTATGCTGTCTTTTGCTTATATAATGGCCTGTGTGTTCTGCCATAAGCCTCAGTAATAATCCACATGGAAAAAGTGTCAACTTTCCCAAGGCTTGGTGCGCTTTTATTTTTGCTAATAGCTTTTTCCTATTTTCACCCTGATATCCCCCAGAAAGGGTACTTATAAAGTGTACATAATCCAAGTACCTACAATAATTTGCATATATCACCCATCTAACTTCTGAGTTTTCAGTTGTGCTGGTTTGTCCATGACTTGAGGTCCAATATCGAGATGTCAAGTCACTTAATTTGTAAAGACTGCTACATAAAATAATAATCATCATCCCATTAACAGACTTGAGGTGAATCCACAGAATAAATACTTAATTCTGTCACACCGAACCATAAAGTAAAAAAGCAACAATTAATTCCACATTGTAAACATCACGCTCTATACCTTATTGCAGCTCTCTACTGTTTCAAATTCCAGACTTGTTATTTTCTTACTCTGTTTCTCAAATTCCTTTTCTTCTGCTACTCTTAGAAGTCCTGCTTCCTCGAAAATCTCTTTCAGTATTTTTTTGTATCCCTAAAGAAGAAAATTTGCAAAATACAATAGAAGAATCCATCCGAGTGTCATCTCTTCTTGTAGTTTGCACTGGGCATTCCAATTCCACAAGATTTACTTTACAAAACATTGCTATTACTGTTGATACAGCAGTTACAGAGCACAAAACCTACTATTTGCCAACTGCAGAATAAATGTACACATTAAAAAAAAAAAAAAAGAAAAGAAAAGATGAAACTGCAGAAGTCAGTTCAGTACTTTGGCAATAACTGTTCTTTATCAAACAGTTTTGGAAGAACTAACAAACCTGCTCAGTTATTAGTCCATCATACAGAAACTGCTCTGCTTCATCCCACTTCCTTTGTAGTGCTTCAGTTAAAGTTGGATAAACTGAAAAATGGAAGTCACTGTGTAAAAATTAACAGCATTGTGCTCCGTTACTTAAGTGCTTCTCTAGTACCACCCCTACATATTTCTCAACGTTTTTATACAGCACGCAGTCTTTACAGCTTTTAAGTTGCCACCTTACACAAACACAAAGTTTCTGAAGAGTACTATTGACCCAAAAATTTGGTCAATCTCATTTCCAGATAGAAGAACTCATAATCCTCCACTGAATGAAATTCTAATTGAGCTCTCCTCTTCTGTTATGTGGGTAAATGAACAGATACTACAAGGCAGATTTGCAGAACTAGTCCAAGAAAAAAGCAAATCATTTGGTGCATCCATACTAGCAGCGATAGTTTATTCTAGAAACATCTATTTGTGACATACAGTTAACAATATACGTTACATTTACTTTTCTTTGATATCCAACTACAAGACCAAAGACCCTGGAAGTTTACACTCTGGGGTGGGTAAGATCCGGTAAGATGATAGCTACTCCAAACGCACAAATAATTTTCTACATCTTACCTAAAAGAGAGTGAGGATGGCACACAAGAGGAGTCTCAAATGTCAGAGAGTAAACACAAGTACTTGGCTCAGACACATAAGCCAATTTATTGCTCTTTCCACAAACAAGAAGAACCTAAACATCAGTAAAAAAAAGATCAGCAAAACCAGCTCCAAATTAAACAGGACCAGCATTCATGATCAATTTGCTGTGATCCTACGCCAACAGATGCATTCTGGTAAAAACTACAGTCCCAAAGTTTCCAGTACTGTCATCCACAACAAACAAACAAACAACAAAAAACCATAGCTAACAAGTCTTTCTTATTTATTTTTTAAATCCATCTTGTAATGGGAAATCAGCCCCACATATCTCTTGTTGCTTGAACTCTCAAGCACAGTATTTCCAACAAAAATAGAATAAAAGGGCATGTGTATAGGACACGCTTTCAAACCTCATCAGTCATGACCGTCATTCATCTAACAAATTTTGCTTCCTGACAAGTATACTAAATGTAAGGGTTGTCTTTTTACTTTTCAGAGAACAATATTCCACTGGACTGTAGAAATTCACTTGATCTTTGTACTGTCAGTGCTAGTATTTAATGACTGTTCAAAACCAAATGCCTGTGAAGGATTTTTATCATCGCATCAAAGGTCACACAAGAATAGTGATCCCTTCTGTATCTCCTGTAAGTCCTGTATGTTTCTTAACAGTGATGATAATACTAGCATCCTCCACTCTGGCAGCAACAAAAAATTAAAGTTGCCAGGCTAACGAAGATACATAAATAAACTTCATCAGACTTTTATCCTGATTTTAGCTTCTCTCCTCATCTAATCAACTAACTGTTACAGGACCTTATCTTTTAATTTTATATCATGTCCTAAACCATTAACTCTTAGATGTAGAAGCATTTCAGTTTATAGTGCATCATGAGTATCTGTAGATACAGTAGACTGCAATACTGTCTGAGTCTGCATAATTTGTTATTATACCTTTGTCTGTCTGCTCTTGCTTTCACAGGAATCTCCTTCCCTCATCCACATTCCAACAAACGTATTGTTGACAATTTCCCATTCGCGCCAGATTCTGAAAAAGTAGAACATCAAAGAAAAATGTGAAAACACAGGAAGAAAAGAACGAATACTCGCATATAAGGTCCAAATTAACTGTATACATCAGTTTTGTTGTCCTAATGCTTCCATTTCCTATAGTAAGGATCTGTTCACCTTTCAACCAGTGAAATTTGTTATTCAAGCTCTTATGTATCAACACTACTTTTACAGCACAGTGTCATGCTTGCCTCCATTTATTTGCATTTACAAATCCTAGTTTAAACTCAATTAAAAACAGCTTACAGATCCATCCCACAACAAATGCAAGATTGCTTGCGGGATGATTTGCAGTGCTGGAAAGATAGTCTACAAAAAGTAATCTCTACTTTTGTTCATCCAAAAGGTCACTCATTTTCTCAGAATAATGATATAGCCTTTCCTCTCACATTGTCTCACAGATTATTGTGCACATAAGAGAAAAAAAAAGAGAGAGAGAGAGAGACAAGTCCTTCACTCAAGCTGCACAGATACCTACATAAAAATAAGTAAAAAATAGGTCGTTTTGTTAAGGCAGTGTACTGATTTACAATTAAATTTATATTAGCTTTTCTGATGTAGATACTGGTACTGGATCTACATTGAGTCTTTTATTACTGTTTATTAAATATATTTAAAGTGACCATGAGGCACACAGAATGTGTTCTATTTTGTAAGTTCACATGTAAGTTAGAAAGAAAATACCTTGAAGAGACATGAAGCCATTATATGAAGACATATAATTACTGCTGTTGATATCAGCTATTAATCAGCCTCCAGCCAAAGACAGGAGATTAATTTTTAATCAAAAAAAAAAAAAAAAGGCTATTTCAATACTGAGTACTCATCTGCATAATGCTCTGGAAACTACAATGACTTAAACTAGTCGATAAAAGCTTAAAAACAGGCCACCTTTTTGTCAATCTAAACAATGATCTGCTAATAAGTAAAACATAAAGCTCTAAATAGCCTTACCCTAAAATTCCACTATAGGCATTCCACCGAAAAGTCTGCTCATGCTGAGTGACATTAAAGAAAGGACAAAATTCATACTTATACCTTAAAAAAAAAAAAAGAAAAAAATGTTTCAGACTGGAATTAAGAACTACTTTGTTCTTCATCAAAACAAATAAGAGTCAAATATTCAAATCCATTACTCACGTGGATTCCACAAAACTGAAACACTTGCCAGCAAGCCTGAAGAGATGTGCAGGACCTAAAAACACCAGAAAACGACACCAAGGAATAATATTTTTTGGTTAAATTTAAACAAGTTGCTCTGGTGACAGAGTTGTAAGGAATGCTTAACAAATATTTTTTTATGTTGCACATCAGGAAATATGTACCTTCCATAAAGATTATTCTAAGTTCCTCCTAACGTTATTTCAATCTGTTTCCAAATCTCTCTCTCCCTCTTTTTTTTTTTTCCCTCTCATCTTTAACACTGTGAAATAGGTTAGCTTTTCTCTCTGGTGAAAAGAAACTCAGAGAAATATTTGAGGCTAGCTCCATAAACACAATCCTAGCGCAGGAGTCTTGCCAAAATCTAGTTGCAATCACCAGAACTCTTACTTGGCACCTATCTGTCCCCAGAATCATATAAAAATCCCAAAGTTCAAGTCAGCAAAGCCCTTTTGCTCAGAATGTCAAGAGTGCTGCACACCTAAGTTTCACTAACGCTCTCAAATTAGATGTTCTTCTTCACCGGTCTTCTTGGCTGGTTCATTTTCAAGGTCTGATCCAGTTGTTATTCAGGAAAAACAGACACAACTTTCTAGTTGAACTAACTAACTGACCATTCTCTCCTTGCTGTCAAGGGAATTTAAATCAGGTAATTTGCCATTTGGAAAAGGGCCAGAAAATCTGAACAATTCCTACAGGGCTATTTCAAGAGTCACATGTCTCATCTAACTTTACATGAAATTACTGGTGAGAGAAATAATTTTTGCGAGTGAAAAAGAGATTACAAAGCAGATACCTAAAATCATACAGAAAATCTAGAACCTGGGCCATCACTGCCATCATCACCAATGTATTTCTTACAAAGATCCAAACAAGCAAATCTTGAAACAGAGAACAGAACACAAGAATGCCCCTCCAATATGCCCTAACCACTGGAACATAGGCAGGTTCTCCTTTGCACACCCTTTTTCTGACCTTATGATCTTTCATTCTTTTTGTTGATCACCACAAGTTTGACTAAAGAGTTTGCTCCTCTCCTACAAGTAATCTGTGCCAAGTGATTAAGATGGTTTCCCCAAAGGGGAAGAAATACTAATCTGAACGTCCATAAAGAATATATTCAATTCCGTCTCCGTTTCCTGGACAAATGCTCTCATAGAGTAACTATAACAAACTACTACACTGACTGTCATAAAATCAGTTATTCATGCTAAAGAAACATCCATGCAAGCCAGGGTGCTGTGCCCGAGATTCCAGTTCAACAGATGCTTCCAATTTTGATCTACAGATAAGTTTGTGAGGCCAGGAAAGAAAGATTTCTGATATGCTATCCTTTCATTTTGTTTTCTTTTCCTATTGTTTGGCACCTTCCTATTCTGCATTCCAACTATCATTATTCCTATTTCTAACTCACTTTTCACTTACAGCCTGTACATAATTTATGTAGTTGATTTAGGCTTATAAACCAGGTCACACAAAACAAAAACAACAACAAAAAAAAACCCACACACATTTAACTTCACCATTCATGAGTGTCCTTATCAGCCTCAGCTTGAACCAATAAGGAGCCTTATGTCTGTGCCTAAGGTTAGGATGAAAGGGGAGATTTAAAGAAACAGCTCACTTAATGTTACTACCTGTTTGTCTGCCATACCAATCTGGTGTTTATTGCACCTACCTACTGTCCACCATACAGGTCAAAAAATCCTTAGATTTCTGTTTATTTTGCTACTACAGTGGTAAGTTATACTGCAGCATCCACACTTTGCATGTGAAATTGAGTCTGCATGACTCGTTCCAAGTTTATTCTAAAAACTTTTGAAAAAGGACTTCTGAGAACTAAGTATGACCAGATGACAGCATCATTTTTGTATAAGAATTTCAAGGACATCAGGGACTGTGTCAGGAAGCAAGTAAGTCTTCAGTAGGGATCAGCAGGCTCAAACAGCACAGAAGCAGCACAAGGAGGGCAGACTGACCAAAGCAATCCAAACAGAACACAGAAGATGTTAAACTAGATTTTTAATCTTCTAGATGCACATTAAGACATACTTGGTCATGTTTATTTTCTACAACTCACACAAAGCAGCTGGCAAAATTAGTCATTCTAGGCACAAATTTGAGGCACATTACTCTAGAAATGACTATGATGAAAAAGGTAAAGTTCATACAGAAAAGAGACTTTTGCGCATACCTGACACTGCAGAAGGGGCCACCTTTGGCTGCAGCCTGTTTGTTTGAGGTAAGAACGGGTTATTGAGCCTTTCAAAAGAAGAAAATTTACAATGTAAGATTTAAGAGGAACAGGTGTTTCTGGTCGTCGTCGTGTCCAGCCACCGGCAGGCGAGCGCGGCGCGCCGGGGGAACGAGCACGGCGAGAAGAGTTGCCCCGGCCCCGCGCCGTGCGGCGGGCCGGGGAGCGCGAGCGGCCACGCACCCGAACGTGTTGGGCTCCTCCACGATCTTCATCTTGGCCGCTGAGGCGAAGGCACCTGTTGACAGAGAGCGGTGAGCAGCGGCGCGGCCGCTGCCCCGGCCCTGGCCCTGGCCCCTGCCCCAAGCTCACCCAGCGCCGCCAGCAGCAGCCCGGCGGCCGCCATAGCCGCTACCCTCGGAAGCGGAAGGCGCCACGGCTTGGGCGCTCCGCCCAGCTCCGCGGACCGCAGGCCCATGAGGCGGAGAAGGCGCCCGCCGCGGCCCGCTGCGGCCTCGGCGCGGAGCGCTCGCCGGGGCGTCCAGAGCCTCGACACTTTCGCGGCAGAAGCGGAGTCCGCGCTGAGAGGTACGGCGGCCGGGCCAGGCCAGGCCGGACTGGGCGGTGGGCCGCGGCGGTCGCGCCCCGGGGTTGCGGTCGGTGCCGGTATCGGTGCCGCTGGGCGACGGGCTGGGCGGGCCGCAGCTGGGAGTCGGTGCCGCCGCGGCGGGTCTGTCGCGGCTGGGGGTTGGGCGGGCACTGAGGGCGTCTGTTGCAGCCTGGCTGAAGAGCGGCCGGCTGGGGCCGGCTGGGGCAGGACGGGGCGCGGCGGGGGCCGGTGCCGCTCTGGCTGGGACGCGGCTGGGGGCGCGGGGCTCGGGTCGCGGCTCCGTGCCGGTCCCAGTCGGCGGGCACTGAGCGGCGCCTGTGTTGCAGCTTGCGTGGAGGGCGGCGGCTCCGCGGAGGGCGGCGCCGCGGCGGCGGAGCTGCCCTGCCCCCTGGCCATGTGGGACCTGGAGCACTGCGATCCCAAGCGCTGCACCGGGAGGAAGCTGGCGCGCGCGGGGCTGCTGCGCACCCTGCGCCTCGGGCAGAGGTTCGCGGGGCTCGTGCTCAGCCCCGCCGCCGCTGCGCCCGTCTCGCCGGCCGACAGGTGCGAGCGCCCGCGGGGCACCCGGACCCTCCTGCCCGCTGGCGCGTGACTATGAGAACCGGAGTCTTGTCAAATAAGGTCAAAACTCTGAAGCGGCTGCTAGCTGATGAAAAATATCTGTGGACCTCCAAAGGGCACTCTGCAGCTTGAAGGCCAGCATATGCAGAATCAGCTTAGACACACTTTTTTTTTTTGATTGCACATAAAAATTCTTAGGCTAGACACCACAGTCCATTAGGTAGAAGACTTATTTGGGAAACTTGCGGAGTTTTCTTCAAATGTATTTGCAGAATTTCAAAGATGTATATATATTAAGAGATTGCTTTAGAAGCTAGTGGAGAACTTTGGTCTGAACTTTCATCTCAATGCCTTAAGAACAAGATAATTGTTTTTAATCACCTTTCAATCTTTTTTTTTAATCCTAAATTTCACTTTGAAATGGGGATATGACTTTCCTGCCCAATTCAGAATCTGAAGAAAAGCATGTTGTTATTCTTTCCCATTGCAGCTGAATTTTAGTTATAATATAGAGGGTTTTTTTTTGGGGGGGTTATATGTTCATTTCTTGCCAAACCTGCAGTTGTCGTTCTCACTTGAACTTACTTTATCAATAGAATAAAACTTTTTTTTTTAATATAGCTTCTCTTTTTCTTTCTTTTTTTTTTTTTTAAGACATATTGTTGCTCAGAGTGGAATTGCAGTCATAGATTGCTCATGGGCAAAACTTGAAGAAGCTCCCTTTAAGAGAATGAAAGGAAATCATCTACGGCTCCTACCTTACCTGGTGGCTGCAAATCCTGTAAACTATGGCCGGCCATGCAAGCTGTCATGTGTGGAAGCTTTTGCTGCTACTTTTTGTATCGTTGGTAGGCTGCAACGTGTCTGATACGAAATGTATTGCCAGCAATTCTCATATCTTTAATCAACCACAATAGATTACTTTTGATATAATAAATTACAACGCTGTCGCATTCCTCATCGCTTTAGTCTTCTGTTTGGAATGAGACTATCTAGTTCTTCTAATTGCCTTTCATAGATAATTCTGGGATGGAGATCACCTCAGCTGCTATATATGACCTATGATCTCATGACCTTACTGTTGTCAGGACAGCACCAAATGTTAGGAAAAATGTAAAACAATAAACAAACACCAAAAAAAGTGTTGGGGGGTCAGAGAAGAAAGGGTTAATCTTTAGGTCTCTTGCCTCCATGGCGGTTAGCAGCTATTCATAACAAGGTGGGTTCTGGTTGAGAACCTTAAGAGAAAACACCCCCTACTCATAATGTTTTCCAGGCTCACAGTGGAACAGACATTCTCTGCTATAATGCTGACAGATCTTATTTTCTGATAATACAGTATGCATAGTATTACTGTCTTAAAAAAAGATGGGGGAGCTATCGCTTGAATCATCCTTTGTACAAAATACTTTAATATTTTCATGTCAGACTAAAAGACTATAAACTTTTCTTGGATTTAGTAGATATTTCAAGTTAAAGGGAAATTTAAAAGGATCTTTGATCTCTTAAAAATATGAAACTGAAAATATGCTGACAAACATTAAAAGCAAATCGGTAAACCAAGTAAAATCTCATACTGAAAAGAAAATCGGTATTTTATCTCCTGTTTTAGGATTTCCAGACCTAGCCACCATTCTTCTAAGGAAATTTAAATGGGGGAAGACATTTATTGATTTGAACAAAAATCTTTTGGAAAAGTATGCAATCTGCCATTGCCAAGAAGATGTGCTAAGAGTTGAAAAGGAATATTTAGCCAGTGTCCAAGAAATAGAAGAAGAAGAAATAGGTAAGAAACACCTAAAAATATCTTCTTTTCTCACCTGGTTTACCATATAGTTTCCATACTTTTTCTTTAATATTAATTTATTTGGCTGAGCTGTGGAGAAGCTACCTAATTAACATGAAGCTATGATTAGAGAACTAATGGGTAAAAAGAAAACATATTGACTTCCTCACTGTATCTACAAGTGTTAAAGGCAGAATATGAATGAGATAACTCACAATACAGGAGAAATGTAACAAAAATTAAGGCATGCATTCTGACAGTAAATGAGTCATATCCAAGTCTAGATAAATCCTTAACAGACACATACAAAAAGTATCTAACCACGATGCTTAAAAGGACACCTGTAAGAATAATGGTAAGACCTTGAACAAGTGCAAATAGCTTATTCCCAGATTCTTTGCGTAACTGAGCTGTATCCCAGTATTTCAGGTTGTATTCACAGATGAGTGCTTGCTGTTATTTAAGACAATGCAAAAAAAGTCAAATAGTCAAGATCAAAAGATAGACGCATCTAACTAGTTCAAGAACTAAGCTTTAACCACCTATGTGGGCAGTTGGTCTGTCCCCAGATTGCTACTAAACCCCCTTTTTAATTAATTAAAAAAGAATTAAAAAGATGAGAATGGGGAGTGGAATTTAGGGTTTTGTTTTTTTGGTCATTTGTTCTCTCTCCAGTTCCTGGCTTTTGACCTCTTGGCAGAACAAGTACATCAGGCTTATCAAAGCTGAAACAGATTTGTTATCTATTATCTTCCCCTCCTTGCATTCATGTATGCAAATGTGTGTATTTTATTTTTCTCCTCCAGATCCATTTGATGTTGACTCAGGAAAAGAATTTTCTAATCCTAATAGACCAGTCAAGGTCCCAGGGTAATGAAATTTAACTTACATAGTGTTTGTTTTTTTTTGATTTTTTTTGCTTTTTTGTCTGGTATTAAAATTACTTTGCTGCTACCATCCTGAAATGTTTCCAGAATAGCACAAAGTGATGAAGAATCTGAAGACAGTCCACTGAGTGATGCAGATGATGACGACACTGAGACCAATGACGAGAACAGTCCCGAGGAAGATGGCACTGACAAGTTGCTGCACCAAGAACTAAGAAACCAACTCTTGGAAAAATAAGTAAAAACTTTGTAAACAGAGTTGTAAAATCTTGTATAAGAAACTTTCTTGTGAATAGACACTAGTATGGGGGCTATCCTGCTGTAATTGGGTACTTAATTATCTCCAGTTCTCACTAAGGCCACATGGAGGTTTATAGGTCTACTTATAAAGGTTAAGGTCATTTACCTTCTAAATATTTATAGAGGGCAGATGGTTATTATGTAAGGATGTCGCAGCTTAGCTACATTAGTAAGGAAACATTTCTGTAGCGTAATTTATAGGCATTATTTTTACTTGATAGTACATTGTAGACTAGACTTTGACAGCTGGGGAATATTTCATCTTCCAAGAGCTCTAATTCTAGGTTATTACCTAAATTAGAGCACATAAAGTGCTCCTGACTTGTGTGCAGGCTTGAATCTGATTCAGGTATTCCAGCTGTGTCACTTATTTTACAGTAAACCAAACACCTGGGGCAGGGCAAAGTTTTAAAATCCTACTGTCTTTTCAGTAGCATTATATGCTGAGTTTTGATGTGCTTAGGTTCAATGAGAGGGTCCTCAGTGACATACAAAGCTTTAACATTTTATATTCAGAGATACATTATAGAATTTCAGACAGTAGGTTCAGCAATACCACCGCCAATAGTATCTTTATTTTGAGACAGCATTCCACCAAATCACAACTGCACATCATCTTTCCCTGAGGTAAGAGCAAGGCTTTAAGGGGCACTGGTATCTTAGTTCACTTTTCCAGCTGTGTGCCAGTTTATATAGTCAATGTACAGCCATTATCCCTTGTTTTCAGGCTTCTGTGTACTTAAATAGAAAGCTATTTTGAATTGCCAGCACCCCACTGGAACCTAACCTTAGGTTTGGAGTTACACCTGACCTTCAGCAACCCTTCAGTAAAAAGGGAGGTTCAGAGGACAACTTATCATTTGTTACCTTCATATGCTTAAGATAAAGGTCTTCAAATCACAGAAGGTCTTAACCTTCTTCCAACTAACTGTACAGAGATGAAATTCTAGCTCTGCTGGAGCTTTGGGATTCACAGCAATTTTAGTGGCGAAATACTCTATATACCTTTAAAGAAGAAGAAAAAAAAAAAAAAAAAAAACTTTGAATCGGAGCTGACAGCAAATCCTACCTTTAACAGTGTTCCTCAGCAATTCATCCTCCAACCTCAAGAATTTGAAGTCTTTTTTTTAAGTTTGCTTCTTTCTCACTAATTTAGAAATCTTTGCTACAAAAGCTATTTTAGACACAGTCTTAAAGGAATGAGAATGTCATGGTGCCAGCTATTGTAATTTGAGGGAATATTGTCATGTTACAGTGCTATCATAATCAGATGCTGACAAATATAGCAAGCCTGAAAGCACAGCTGTAACATTGAGATGGTTACCACTGCAGACTTAGGGTACCTTTTAATAACAAAAACACTGAAGATCAAATGGGATGAAGCTTTTATCATTGTATGTTTTGCAGCATTACTTGAACTAGAAAAATACATTAAAAAAAGCAGTGCAAGTTTAATATAGGGCATATCAACTTGACATACATGGAAAATAACTTACATAACCAGTTTCCTTTACACAGAGTATGTCTTTTTCCTAAAACCTATACATATTGATATATGGCAGAAGGCACAGAAGTATTTTGGAGAAACATATCATCTAAAATCCCCAGATACTTTAAGTCATCTAGTATTCCTTTGAGAGTTAGTACCATAGTTAATGTCAGTCTGCATTTTTGTTATTTTATGATGAAGTGGTCATATCAGTGAGCAATTGGTCTCTAGTCACATAATTCAGTGAGCTGTTTAAGTATAAGTAATTATTGACTCCTCCTAAAAGCTATGAATAATCATGATTTAGGCTCAAAGGACAACATCTGTGTTAGAAGCAAGAACAGGATAGGAAGGAGAAATGAGGAAAACATCTAAACAAAAACTGTAGCATCACAGGCCTTAAAAACGGTATTTTTACCAGATTGTGTTCATGGTGTTTGGAACTGCTTAAATGGCAGCCTTTCAATAATTTTAATGAAGATAATGAATCAAAACCCTTTATATAAACAGTTTATTTACTCTAAACAGCAACACAGACAGAACGCCATATAAACACAAAGGAAGTGATGCAGAATAAAGATGCTGGCTGACTTTGGATCTCAGAGGCTCTTAAGCAATAACAACCTAGTTTCTGAAAGATAGAAAAACAAATTCAGGGAGGGAAGGGGGTGGAGGGCATGATTTTTTTTCCCCATACAGCCAGCTAGAGGCTAAATATAGTTCTAAACATTTGAAAGCATGCCTGCATCAGAGAGCAAAGTAACTAGAGATACTAGTGAATTTATAGAAGTATAAAAGTTTATAATTTTACAGCAGTTGAAATACTGACATCAATATTAAAATAAAAGCAAGTTTTACATAACAATCAAAAATACAAAAGACTGAAGGAAGAGACCCTGTATGAAAAAACTGGGGGCAATTCAGCAAATTTAGAACTGTATACAAGTGGCGAATATGGAAAATGGCACACATACAACCCCCTCCCCTAAGTGGATATTAATTGTACATAGCAACATTAGATTTTGCAAAAGTTTTGTAAACAAGTTCTTGCCAAACCAATCCCTTCCTTTTTAAGATGCTGCATGACAGATGCTTATGATGGTGCAAACTTCTTGGCTTGTGCTCGAACCCTCTTTTCATATTCCACTCTGTTTTGGCTGAATAGAAAAGGAACAGAAGCTTGAGAAATCAGAATTGCACTTTTTCCCTCCTTCAATATGAAACTAAACCACTGTTGTTAACAACATACATTAGACAGAAGCAAATCCAATTTTCACAATGCACAAAAATATACTGTATTAAGTATTTATCTGGACCATACTCTGACAATTTGTTTTGGAGGGAAGGTCTGTTAAACTAGTTACTTAGCCTTTTGTTGAATGACTGCATTCTCTCACCACATGCCATACCAACATGTAACAAGCAAGTTTATGCCTGTCCTCTGACAGGGCCAGCTGTGTCTTACATAAAAGCATCTTATTTATTTGAAACTAAGACTTTTTTCTCTCTTTATGCCGAGGCCTCAATGCTAGTATCCAAATAACACAAAGCGTACGTTCACATGAACAGTTGGCAGAATTCATAGAATTTTAAAGTGCCATCTCTTCTGCTTTGAGGGGAGAGGGAAAGCACTCTAAGAAGGGGAAAAAGATGATGATAGCATCACACTCTCTGCAAATCCTGCCTCAAATCAGGACTTTTATCTTAATTTTTCGTTGAAAAAGTGTTGCACATTAAAAATGGCACTATAGTTCACAGCAGCTACCATACATGATAAAGATTGATTAAACAAGCACGTGTTACTACAAGGAACTATAATCACTCATTACGGCTTACAGACTGAACAGAGAAAATGGCAAGCTCTTACTAAACAAAGTGTCTTTACTCTTGTATGTAAGATATGTCACTAAAACAAAGCAACTAGATTTTGCAGACAGCCTGAGTCAGTCAATGCACTTTCAGTTTTGAAGGCTTGCATGGGGAGCGGGGCAAAAGGAACAGTAAGTTATATTCTCAGGAGTTGATGGTTTTAAGGAAGACATGAAGCCAAATGTGGACATGTCAGATGAACAATTATCAGCAAGTAATCTGACAATACTCTAGCTTTTTCTCACATAACTAAACTCAAACTTAAAAAAAAAAAAAAAACAAAAAAACACTTTAGGTTATAATGTATTGTCACACAAGAATTCAACCCAGCTTGTTAGGTCTCACACCCTCAGAACCCAAGCAGAGGTCCTGCCATAGGAGTCTCTGTACACATAGAGAGAGGGGAGAGGAAAAAGCAGGTTAGTGCATTAAGAGCGCTGATATTCAAGTTAAAAAAATAACAGTACACCAAAGCAGTCTTGAGAATAAGTAGTAGTGTAAGTATCCTTATTTTGTGCATAAAGCTTTTTCTTGAAAATGGAGTTTAGCAACCTACAGGGCATCTACTTATACAGCACTTCATTTTCTCCCCTATTTCCTAATTTCAGTAAATGCATGCATCATCCTGCTCTGTTGAGTTTAAGAGTACTACTCATACTGTCAGGCTGTAGAAATACACTAAACTTGCTGAAAAACTGCATGTCTAGGGACACATGAAAAGGATACAGAACTAAAACAGATAACACTTGAAAGCAACGTTCTAAAGAAGAAGAGTTTTACCATATATTTCAGTAGATACAGATCTTACTTTGGGGGAAATCAATTGTACAGAAATAGGCACAGAAGCACAGTGCTTGACTAATGCAACGGGAAAGTCTTAGAACAAACACTGAAGCAGCTCGTGCAATACCTTCCCAACACCTCCCCATCCTCCTACCCCAAAAATACAAAATGTGTTAAGCTTATGCACATAGAAACCGTTCCCTAATCCTACTTAGCAGTATAGGACTATTCCTTAAAGCAGTGCATTCATTAGTACTAACCAGTACTATCAGGGTACAATCCAAGATCCTGTTTTTTCAAGGCAGAAATAAGAACAATAAACTGGTTTTGTATATGCACACACCAGTGTTTCTACATCAACAGGAGACAAATAGGCTATATAATTTTTTTTTTTGATAAAAGCATGCTCTTCCTCCCCACACAATCCCTCAGAATACTTTTATAAATGGCCTGCCCTCACCACTGCTTGCTGCTGAAGATACTGCCTACAAGTGTGGCCTTTTGCATGTCTTTCACCTGCACTCCGTTCCATCCAATCTTCAATAAAATTCTGTGAGTGTATTCTTAAGGGGTAACACTGAGTGAAGTATTTCATCCAAGACACATTGTTCTGCCCTATTTTTCCTGTTAGCTAGATTCCTGTAATATAGGTACATCTAAGCTATGTCAAAGATGTGATCTCATAAAATGTCATTTTCTAATCTGGCAGCCTCCTGAAGACTTGTTCCTCAGTCTGGAACAGCAACCTCATGTTTTGATATTGGTCATTATTTTAGCAGCTGACAGTCAAAAGCATTTAACTTATTTTTCCCCCACAGACATTATAGTTCAGCTGCCCGTTTTTTTTTTTTTTTTTTTTATTATGGGATGTTAAGATTAAGCCTTAAAAAAAAAACAAACAAACAAAAAAAAAAAAACAGGAGCAGGGGGAGGATTTTTTCGGTTTAAACAATACCTCTTTTCATAGCCACTGCAATATTTATTCTGTACAGTTACAAGCTTTCCATACTTGTGTGTCTCTTCTTTTTGAAGACTTATTTTTCACAAAATGTTCCACATTCACTACAATAATCACACAAAGCTCTACTTTATCCTCCAGGCACAAATGCTAATACACACCCGCTGCCAATCAGAAACAGCTTATTCCTGTATTGATGAATGGGATTTATCAACTGATTCAGTCTCATCTTTCCAATTGCTGCTTGCACAAAATCATTATTGCCTTATCACTATCGCCCACTTAGGCTTTAAAGAAAGGGATTTTGTATCAGCATAAAGCAATATGAGCATCATGGTCCAACTAAGGAAGACGTGAAATGTATTGCTGTTGTCACATTATTAAAATCAAACTATTAACTTTCAAGTTCCTCTTTTGCTTAAATTTAGCATGAGCTAGAGATCTCCACAAATCACAGCTGAGAAGGTAAGAATATTTCCATATTATACTATCAGTTACAAATAGTTGTAGATAACATGACATCTTTGAAGTTGATATGTAAAGATACTCACCAGTAAATTGTGTAAGCCTCTGCTTGAGCTGGGTCTTGAATATTTGGTTCATTTAGAAGTTCTTGTATTCCTAACAAGATCTGTTTAAGAAGGAATAGGATGCGAGTAATGTAGGCATAGATATTGCTAGGAAATATACAATTAAAAATAAAACAACAAAACCACTACAAAAAAAAATACTTAGAAGTGAACTGCAGAAGCATACACTGAACATTTTAGATTCATGTAAGACAATCAGGCAAAGCAAATAAGAGTGCTCATGTCCAAGTATAATTAATGACCTGTTTAATTGTGATTGCTGGCCTCCAATCCTTATCCTCCTCTAAGATGGAGAGACACACCGTGCCTGAAGGATACACATTTGGGTGAAATAACGGTGGTTCAAATTTACCTAAGGGAGAAGAAAGGTTACTCGCATATGTAAGATCAGGCTATGATTAGAAGGCTAGCTCATACTGTCTATGAGAAGACAAAAAAAAAAAAAAAAAAAAAAAAAAAAAAAAGACACAAGGTGGGAGGGGTAAGGCAAGGCATGGGAAGAGACAGACATACAATCTCTAAAGATATTTTTTGTGTGTATGAAGGGCTATTTTCATCAGCTTTCCTCTTGGCCCAGCCTGCACATAAAGCAGGAACTCTAAGTGTCTGCAATATCAGCCCAAGCAACACAGCAACACCATTACAACCCGTAAGTCTTCTAGCTTGAGAAGAAAAAAGGTCCATGCAAAAAAAAAAAAAAAAAAAAAAAAAAAAAAAAAAAGCTAAGTTAAGCCTTGAACAGTCATTTTTCTCCAGTTTCACTTTTCTTTTATGCATAATCAACATGCTTTGAACATGAAAAAATTTAAGTTGCAAGATTGACTGAAGGGATAGGCTTGTACAATTATCCCTTTGTCAAGCAATGTACATGCTTTAACTCACATTTAATTCACACTTCTTTAATCTCTGCAATAGTTAAATCCTGCATCTTCAGTAATGCAATGAACAGATACTTAGCAATCTAGAAAATGCTTAAATAGTGGGACAGTTTTCTAGTCATCTTACATCACAACTAAGTTTTGCTTATGAGGCCGTCAAAGTTCAGTGGGAATCTAAGAGTATTGGCAGGAAATAAATCATAATAAATGGCAAGTCAAGATACACCTTCAGGGATGATAGTTCATTCAGCACTTGCCAACTGCACTAAACTAGTTGGTATTTCCCGAGATACTCACGTTAAATATTTTCTAGTTAAAAAGGTATGTTGCCTTTGCCACAAAAAATTTAGTTGGAGAAAAACTTAAGGAATAGCCAAGACAACCTGCTGAAATGCTAAAGAAACATGAACCATTGTATAAAAAGCTGTTTGCGATCATGTCCTCCATAGGGCTGGCCGTTTTCAAGAACCCAGAGGCTAAACAGGCACAAGATGTTCTCAGATCTCTAATTTTTATAAAATTCACAAAGCAGCCCTCTACTCTGCAGCTTTCTAATACTGAACATTTTGCTCATTTAAACACTTGCTCCCCAGATGCAAAAGCAGAGCAGAAACACCTTTCAGTAGGAAATCAGTAAGAACCATTCATAACTTCTCGCACATTCTCATAGACTGGATTAATATTGTTCCACTAAACCCATGTTTTTTGGTCATTTTACTTGCATTTTGGGGGTGAAGAAGGGTAGTCATCCTTGAAAAGCATCCGTAGTTTAAATAAGCCTCCTTCCCATGGTGTCTATCAAAATAATTCAGATTACATCAGGTCAAACAAGCAAAAACAAAATGGCATAGCAAGACCCTTCCTTTATCTATAGCAGTACGAAATTTGTCCTCTTGTCTCATTAGCTTTTTGCTGGGTTTAGTAAGAATGCATTGAACGAATTACTTAGTGCAATACTTTGATTGACAAAAAAAAATTAAAGGAGTAAATTAGTTCCTACACTAATTTGAAATCAAATTTCAAACCCTAAAAGTTTAAAAAAATCTTTTAAGAGTATGTGCTTGTTTTAACATAACAGTAATATCTCAGTGCTGCATCTGCATACCAAGTCCATAAAGGTGTAAAGCCATGTCTAATTGAGACTAATTATTCTATCTATATAATGAGCAGCTGGAAAAAAAGAAAAAAGAAAAAAGAAACACGACAACAACGACAAAAAACAAAGCCACACTTTTTTTCCACTTGATAATTGCTAATAAGTGTTGCAGAGTTGTTCAAGAAATTCAATACAAACACAAGAATATTCTATATAGTATGACAGTTTTATACTTGAAGAACAAAACGTGTAAGTGATAAACATGTAATGAGGGAGGGATTGCTATGTCTACACTTATAATGTGGAATGATAGGATATGGACACATTATTTAAGTAAGTGAATATACACAGCTTCTACTTCAACTCATGAAAATCTGACCTCAGAAAAAGCACCAAAAATAAACAAACTGCCAAATCAACAATAAGTAATAACATTACAGTGCAGTCTAGACTTATGCAATGTTCTTCACTAGCCTAGATTAATCCTGTCTATTTGCTGGCATGTAATCTTGCAGATTGCCTTTTTTGTACAAGAAACAACTTTCAAGGTTTTCATCACTGTCTGAAATTACGAAAATTGCTGTTAGAGCAATTCTTGCACTACACAACAACAGGGACTAAATAAGACAGCGCTACTCAGAATGGTCACCTTAAGATGTATAAATATCCAGCAAGTGGCAGAATATCTACCTCAGAAGATATCCTGCCTTGTCTTACTTAAGGAGAAGCGCCTTTCCTCTGAAGAACTGACTTCCAGTAAGTAGTGTGAAAAAGTTTAGTAATCTCTAAAACAGATCACTCATCTATAACTAGGCTCACTGGAATGAAAGTGCTGAATTTGTCCTTTAGTGACAAATCTAAGTGATGATAGCCTCATAAGTTATCAACTTGTGTCCTCAAGGACATTCACACATCATCCTAGGAGAAAAGCCCTACCTCTTTCCTATGTGAACCACCTAATTTTTAGCGGGGAAAAAAAGCACACACTGTTTCTGCTTGTTTTCACTGTGCAAAGTCTACGTCTACAATAGGGAAAGGGTGCTAAGGAAGACCAACACAGAAATGTTTCAAGAGTGGATGATCTTAATTACTATAACATACCTATCAGGTTCCGAGATGGTCATAGTGAGTTGTTATTGACTCAAAATACCTGTTCCCCACACTTTTTGAAATGAGACAAACATGTCCATTTTAAAAAGAGATGAAGCCTTTTGATAGAATAAAAACTAGTATTGAGTTTGATTTCAACTTCTGGGAGAAAATATGAAACTTGTTAAGCTGTGACTTAGACAGAGCAACATATTTTACGGATGTAAAATAGCAGACATTCGAAAACCTTATTAAGATAAAGCATCATCTAGATCCTACTGTGCTACTGGACAGATTGCAGATGTATTCTCAAGATTTTTGGGTAGTTAATTTTGGGTAGTCAGATTTGGGTAGTTAATAAATGATTCCTTGACAAAATAGGGGTGTATGAAGATATCTATCCCAAGTCTAATACCATTTGTTGCTTCAGCTTGTGATCTGCTGATAACACAGAAGACATCCAATAAATCTGCAGGCAGAACCAAGCTAACAGAAGCAACAAGTAGATGAGAAAGCATTCTGGATTCAAACTTACTTAACTTTAATATGCTTTAAACAATTTGGGGTGGGGGAAGGAAAGGGAAATGGATGCAATTCAGGGAGAAGTACAAGATTTTTTGTTTAAATTGCAATCAGACAGGAAAAAATGACTAGGTAGCTAGGATTGAAGAGAAGGATTCAAGCTTGGTAACTGAAAATGAATCTTATGTCACACAGTCATGAGAAGCAACAACTCAAAGCTTTGCACCTGCATTAGAGGTCTTAAAGATTTTTTTTGAGGATAATTGAGTTTTATCAAAGCTTTGTATCAAGGTTCCAAACATACGTCTTCTCCATCCAAACAATTTCACCCAACTCAAGTATAGCATGCCTCCAAACACAAAGGCAATATACAGCAACTGGTTGGTCTGTATACACGCTGCTTCTAGCAAAAAAATCTAAAAAAATCTTGGTTAGAGATTGATAATTCAAGGCTTTCATTTCTGAAGAGACAGTTACATGAGTTTTACCTAATCTTGTCCTTTGATCAGCTGTTTTAAAGGGGACAAGAAATTGCCCTTTAAGGCCAGTTTTGTTTGCTTCATTTTACAATGTACAGAGCAGCACCACTAAGATTTCTTAACATAAGCATTTAAACGTGGCATTTAAACGTGACATCTTGACAAGAGGTGTGCTGTTTCAGAGAGTCATACAAAAAGCAGGTATTAATTAGCTCAATACTTTGGTAACTGTCCAGTCAAGCTGCTCTAGCAGGAATGCTCAATAGCATTTCAGTACTAGATAAGCTATACAACATCACGGAATTAGTATGTTTTGCTAATATATGCTTTCTGTATTAAACAAAAATCTAAGAGACCAGATTTTACAAGGACTTAAGTAAGTTGGCATGAAGATGTAGCAAAACAAAAGAAATTCCACACCAAAGACTTGCAAAAATGAAAAAAATACTAAGTAGTTAATAGTACTACTCCAGAAGACCACATCCATGGGGTTCAAGAACCAATGACTCCCTGCCAAACAAAAACTTAAGAGAAAGAAATACCACCCTGAAGTTGGCAGTATAGCAATCAAAAAGCCTCATACATTAATGATGACACCCATCTATAAGTTTTGTTTGTTCTCTTCCATAAAGCCTGACTAAGCTGATTAGAGTAACAAGAGAGATATTTTCGGGAAGTAGACATAAAAAGCTTAGATTGAGTCAGCTAGAAAAACCACGTTAGAAAGTTATATTCTTCTTTTCCTAAAAGGAAAAGGGGATTGTGTATCTTCAGCTTACGAAATTTTCAATAATGATAAAGCAGAACTATTTTCCATAAAATCCATAAAACAAGGAGTAGTGCTATAGTACAGCCCTTCTGTAAGATTTGAAAGGTCTTACTATTTAATCAAGAGAAAAGAGACATTGGTGGTTCATGGCCAGAGGCAACACTTTGGAAATACTAACCTTAAAGCTTTAAGGCTTAATGCAGCGTTTATTAACAGAAGTCATAATCATATGCTTCATGACAGGGTTGATTATCTTAACTCTGCTTTTAAGTCTGCTCAGACTGTTTTTGCACAGTCCTCTGAAGCATTTGTTTCTTTAAGTGCTCAAGGCCAACAGTCAGACTCAGTGCATTTAGACCAATGCCCTTTCTCCATTTACCGAAACTGGATTCCAAAGTAGCAAAAGGATCTAAACATTTACATTAAGCTGCATCTAAGTTATACTCTCAGTTCTCGCCTTAATACATGAGCAGGCTTATGTTACTTTTCAGTAGTTAAGTGAAATGTTAGGACAATAGTAAGTCTTACCCCTTTCTTTCCTGGAATAGCACACTCCCAGTTCATTAGATTCATTGTGCCATCTGGATTTTTTGTAGGTACTGCTACAAAACCCTGAATTAAGGCAAAAAGTCAAAGACTGAGGATTTCAGAAGATACACAGTATACAACTATCTTCTATTTATAGATGGTGTTAGTTTGTTTTGCACTGCAAAAAAAAACCAAAAAAACAAAAAAACACACACACACACACCCCACACATGCACAAATCAGAGAATCATCATCAGAAGACAAAAATAGCTACAGAAGTCAGAAAGTTGGCAGTTGTACACTTACAAATGGATGATCTTTTCTCCAGGCTTTTCTCTCCTGTGCAAGTCTGCTGAGGGCTATGCCAGACATACTTGTAGTCCCTCTAAAAAGGAAGGGATTGCTTTTAGTATAAACTTCTACTTTAAGTACTTTAAGTGTACATATTTCACAAATCCTGTATTTTTAAAAGCTATGATTACTCAGTAAATACATATCTTGACAAGGATAATGAAAATCTTGGATCAAAGTATCCCCCCATCCATCCCAGCAAAACTCCGCATCAAGAAAAAACATCATCAAGGTCTCCCACGACAAAAGCTTTTAAGTTATTGGACTTCATGCACTATCCCCATCTTGTGTTTTGTATGTGAAGTACATTCTCAAAAATACTTAACAGTAACTTGACACCAGAAATGCCATCATTAGTAGGAAAATGGCCTATCTACCACTACATAAGGGCATGATTTTCTTCTCCAGGCCAGTACATCTGTTGCTCCTGATTGTAGGAAACAGATGATGATTGTCAATTTTAGACTGTAAGCTCCTACTGAAACTCTGTGCACTATGTAAAAGCAACATGGGCCTAGAACTTAGGAGAATCCTCTCAAATTTGCTGAGATGTTGCTATGTAACTTACAAATATCAGCAAACACAGACAGTAATGCACAAGTGATCAACAGAAGAACCAGTGTGTCCCGCTCATTCCACAAGGCACATTCTGAACTCCAGTGTAAACTGAGTGATCTTTCTGCATCGTCAGTGCCCACAGTAACAGCCAAGAAAAAAAGACGACCAAAACAGCAAACTGCAGAAAAAAATATGCAGAGAATAGGTCTTCACTGCAGATGATACAACAGGAGTTCAAGACATGATAGTTACAATATAGCGATTCACTCAAATTCAGGGAAGATTTTGTAGAAAATCTGCATGAGTAGTCATGCAGAACACTAATCAAGAGACAGAATTTATTCTTCATTACTGAAATTGTGCTAGCTACTTGGTCAAAAGGTGTTCACAACCTCCTTCCAACAACAGTTTTTCATTTCTCCCTATTGCACATTTCTCCTTTTCAAAGCAGTATTTGTACTCACAGTTGGTCTGACTTCTCCAACTGTCTTTAACTCTATGTGTAGTTAACTAGCCTTCAGGAAAATCAAAAGAATACAATAACTTTTTCACTAAACAGGTTCACAGAATTAACAATACGAATATTAACATTCTGTTAACACGAACATTTTAAATACTAATCAAGAACTATGCAACATTCAAAACTGTATTAACATGCAAAGTACTCAGAAGAATATTACAGTCAGTCATACAATAGTGTGATTTGCAGTTTATAAAGATCCTTGTGTTGAAATCTCAGACTGGACTACACATGGTCATTTACTATACACTTTAAAGATTAGAAGACGGTTGTCTTCCAACATAAGTAACTACACATCAAAAATTGGCAGATTAGCAATTAGCAATTCAAAGTCTTTAAACTCCAGACTAACAGTTTTAATGAGTTCCCCAGACAGTCAGTATTTCTAATACTTTCTTCCAGTTTTATTCAAAGTCAGTTTTGCCTGGATGTCCGTAAAACAATCTCAACTTCAGGCTAGCAGTTAAATTCATGCCAAACAAAGCTATTCTTAGAAAGTATCATCAACCCTGAAATACAGCAAATACGTACAGTAAATCCTATCTTCAATCCAATACCTCTCAATGTTTTCTATGCATCACCACTATAAATTGTTTGATGGGTAAAACAGAAGTATCTGATTCTTAGTTAAGTCAGAAGACTTAGTCAACAAAGAAACTGTACATACTACTTCAGACTCCTTTGTTCAGAAGAGGTAGGAGCCACTGAAACAATGTTGTCAGAAAAAAAAAATCTCCCTTTTATACTCTCTTATATTTCTCTATGACCCCATACTCTTGCAACAGATTTAAATGAACTTTTGAATATATGACTGAATTTCAGTTGTGCTGCCAGTTTATGATGATACACTATATAAATCTGGCTACGATAATTTGAGGAAACTAGTGGTGCTTATTAACCACTCAAATATTCTTAGATCCTTTACTAACTCAGTTACCTTTTTTCTGACAAAAATATTACAGAATGCTTTCAAATACACAATGAATTAAGTTTCCTATAGTTAGCAGGTAATTTTCTCAAGGAAAATGCTGGCTTCTCAGAGGGCTATAAACTACACAGATCCTACAGAACACTAAGTAATTTTTAACAGAAAGAAATTACAAATCTTCAGGCTTCATTTCTGACTTGTTTTAGGTTACTTTTTGTAACCTCCTTGCTTTTGCCACTAGTTATGCACTATACGGTGACCTAGTAATCTTAAGCCTTTCTTCTGCTCTGTAAAGACCTTTTCAAATATTGAGCCATTTATCTCAATCACTGATCAGACTACATTCAGAGATTATTTGCAGCACATATATACACACATTGCCAGATTAGACTTAATCTGTTAACTGTTTTGCACCTCAAGATGTCAAAACAAGCTCTGAGGAAAGACCACACACCCCTTCTTTCCCAAGGGTAGCCCTTTTGTCTTTCTCATGTCTACCTTTCATTCCTTAGTTCAAAAGTCAATTTCTTGCTTTCCTCTCCTCATTGTCATCACAAAAAAGTGTCATTACTTAAGTTTTGAGAATGATATATTATGCAAGGGCAGAGCAGGAAGAGCATATAAAAACAATTTCAAGCTCTTGGCTATTCTGCAGCCCAGGCAAATAGATAAGGGTAATACTAAAACACTGCGTGGCTTCTACCCCTGCCAAACAAACACACACTTGGACAGATGGATTTATGAACTAAGAAGGGATTCTCTCAATTACTATTTTTTAACATCAAGAAAACATTACGCTAATATTCACTATTTCAGTGAGTGAAGCCTGTGACTTAAGAGCTTAATATTTATTCTAATAGCAACTCTGTTGCTTGGGAAAAAAGAGAGAGTGCCTGAATTTTAATTTCACAGAACATTGTAGATTATTAATGAGCCAGGTGTGATTAACTAGGATATACTGAGAAGCTTGATAAAGAAATGTTTGTGCCTTCAGTTTAGATTCCAAGGACATATATTTGGACAGTCTCCTAGTCCCTGCTGTTCTAGTACTCTGAATATCAAAAGTCCTTGGAAAGAGGAGAAAAAATAAATACATAAATGATAATTCCCAACATTTTAAGAATATTTACTTTATCCATATCAAATCAGAGAGGTATCAGATCCATATTAAGTTAGACAGGCAAACAACTAGAAAAAAACACAATTATATTAGATGGCTTCAAATACATAGGTAATATCTTAATCTACTATCATCTATTTAATCATCTGTTACTATATATATGTAGTGGTTTTATTGCAGGTTGGAAGGTTGGAACCTCTGTCCTATCCTCTCCCCCCACAACAAACACACACACACACACACACACACACACACACACACACACACACTTGAATTTCTGATTAAGTTTTACCAAATAGAACCAAGCTCCATCACAGCCAGACTTGAACTCTGATTTTTGTGCCAACTTCTTGTCCATCTTTTGCAAGACTGTTGTTACAATGTTTTAAAAGTGTCCAGGATGCTGAAGTAACTGCAATGGGTATCTTCAGGCAGTGAGTGCAACAGGCTTATTACTGTCTAACTACATTTACTCCTCTTTGCATATTTTAAAGTAAATCAGGAACTGTAGTGGAAGACTGTACACTTGTAGACGCACTTTGAGTTTTGCAACTCCTACATGACTACAGGACTGTAAGGAGCATTCAGCATAAGAGGATGCAAAAAATGAGACCTCACTTCTGGAACATGTTACCCTCTTCCCCAGTGTATCTAAATATCTTACAGACTTGTAGATAGGTCAGTGCCTGGTTAAACTCTTTATAAAGTACAAAGGGTTCAGTAATCCTTACAAGAGCAGAAAAACATTAAAAAAAAAAAAAAAAAAAAAAAAGAGAGAACCCCTCCCCCCGGCCCCCGCCAAACCACACTCTTGTCACTCCCATCTCTTGCACATCTACTTTGTAACAGTTTGTGACAAATGAGAGCTAAAGCCCAGGCCTGAATAAAGATCCCCTTGAATCTGCTCAAATGTGCGATCTATTAACAAATTCCCAACATACCATGTCCAGCAGCTTCTGTAGAGCAATCTATACATCTTGCTCAAACTGTTGCTGTAATATATGCCTGTCACTTTAGATACAAGAAACAGACTGATTCACCTGAATATATATTTTCATCTTAGAAGTAATGGAATAGGGAAGAAGGAGGGAGATGATAAAAGAGTTAACAAGATCTTCGGAAATAAAGCCGAAGATTTCCTATCTTCCCTGCTACATTTGTCTTCCTCAATAATTTTAGCATGCTATTTTCTTGGTAATAGTAACTGGAGTAGTATTTGTTCAAATACCTGTGTTTAATGTTTAGCTCTTGTAAGCTCTTTAAACTCCTAGCAAATGAAAGATAACACTACTAACTTGAAACATTTAAAAATCTGAAGAAAAAAAAAATAGCTTAAAAAAAAGTCACCACTATCACATCCGATTTTTCCTCCACTTGGGAAATTCATTATTAAGTACAGAACTGAGGTCAGAACACATTAAAGAGATACCTGACTGAAAAGGACACAAACTTCAGCCCTTGGAGGAGTACGCAAACCCTATATTATAGAAGCCATGCGAGCACAGGAGGTCCACGTCCACTTTCTATTCAGTTTTACACTCTTCCTTCCCTCCCACCCTGCCATCCACATACAGAAATATTGATGTCCCTTTTACTGTTATAAATATCGTTTATTAAAGCTTTAAGAAATGAGCAAAAGCTTCCAAACTTTGTAGATTGCTGCTAATACCCACACTATCCACTTTTGGAGAGAAAATAAAAAACAACCACCAACCATACCAAAACTAAATCTTTATCACAGGGGTGAACTGGTTGTGTTCCATTACAGATCATCTTGGCTACCTATTCCCTCATACAAGGAAAAGACCAATAAATAAATGAAAAAAATAAAAAACAAATCCATTTCCATATACAAAAAGCTAATCTCACAAAGAACAGTTCTGCTGGGGGATAGCAACATCTGTCACACACACACTTCTAACCTGTGAGGAGTCCTTAAAACAGGGACAGGATGCTCTTTAAGTGGCAAGAACTTGAAGAAGGTCTATTAATTTCAAACAACAATAAAACTAGTTCAAGATTGCTAGACTCACATTGTCACTCCACGTGTTGATTACTAGCACAAGAAGATATCAAGCAAGCAGCTCTTTCAAGAACTTGACAAACTTTGCTCTTCAGAAGAGCTGTGACTGTGATTTAACCAAAACATAGCAGCGTGGACTGGAGGAGAAATGGCGTGCTCGGCAGGAAAACGATGGAAGCCAGGGGCTGCCCTCCCGACGCGGCTGCCGGAGCCGCGCGGCAAGGGCTCTCACTCCAGAGCGACTCGGTAACGCCGCCGCGGGCCGGGCGCTCCCGGGCCCGGCCGAGGGCCCTGGGCGGCACCGCGGCCTACGCAGGGCAGCCCGGCGCCCGCCCACCCAAACCCGGACGAGTGCTCGCGGGGCAGGGACCGGGGTCACCCAGCCATCCTCTTCGCGCTCGGCTCGCGGCGGTCGAGCGCTCCAGGGCGGCAGCCGCAGAGCGCGCCCGAGGCAGGCAGCGCCGCGCCGGCTGGCCCGGCCGCCCGTCTCCGCAGGTGTCGCCGAACCCGCGCGCCCACCCGCGCCGTCGCGGCCCGGACGGGACGCGCCAGGACAGACGCCGCTCCCCAGGGCCGCCTGCCCCGTCGTGCCTCCCCCGCTCCTGCCGCCTCAGGCTCCTCACCGGGCTAGGCCTCACCGTGATCGGCCGCAGCGCCGGCGCGTGTCCCGGATTGAGGCGGCAGAGAGTGACCCGGATGTTCCCCACTCAGCTTTCCACCCCCACCCCCCCCTTTGTCTCTGGCCCGGAGTCTCCCTCCCTCTTCCTCGGTGCAGGGCGCAGCACTTCGGTCTGTCCCTCGGCCCGACCCGTCCGCGCCGGCGCTGTATGCCCCAAGCCCGCTCCGTCCGCCACGCTTTACGCAACCTCGTGACACAGGACCCGAGGCGCCCAAAACAATGCCTGAGCAGGGGGCGCGCGGGGATCTCCGCAGGGCTCCCTAGAGTGCTCGGCGCGTCCTCGCGCCCTGCCAGCCCGCACCAAGAGGCAGCGAAGTTTTACCTCAGGCGTCAAGAGAGTCACCTACGCCCTCGGAAGGCCTGGACCCTCGCAAAGGGCTAGAACCAGTGTCGCAGGCCGCGCCTGCCCGGGACAGTCTTGAGGCCGAGAGGACCCCCCCCGCCCCCATGAGCAGCCAGGCCTCTGATTGGCGGGTGGGGGCTCCGCCCCTGGAGGAACTTTCACAGGTGATTGGTTGGCTGGAGAACTCGTCAGTGGGACGGGGTTTTCCTTTGGCTTTGGCGCTCCCCAGCGCGGTGCCGGGAGCTGCCGCGGCGCGGGGCGGCGGGGGGCGGTGCCAGGAGCTGCGGCGGCGGCGGGAGGCGGGGCGGGGCGGCGGGGGGCGGTGCCAGGAGCTGCGGCGGCGGCGGCGGGGGGCGGGGCGGTGCCAGGAGCTGCGGCGGCGGCCGCGCGGGGCGGGGCGGTGCCGGGAGCTGCGGCGGGGGGCGGGGCGGGGCGGTGGGGGGCGGTGCTGGGAGCTGCGGCGGCGGCGGCGGGGGGCGGGGCGGTGCCGGGAGCTGCGGCGGCGGGAGGCGGGGCGGGGCGGCGGGGGGCGGTGCTGGGAGCCCGCCCGGCCCCCAGGTTCCCCGCGCCGCCCCGCGTCGTTGGTGGCGCCTCCTCGGGCCACGGCCCAGGCCACAGGGCGCCGGAAACACCGAGCTTCGCTGCTGCTTCCGCGCGTCCCGCCCTCAGCTCTGTGCTTGGCCCGACTGTTTTTCCATCTTGTACTTCTCGTACTTGAGAGGCAGATTGCTTTACCTTTTTTTTTTTTTTTTAGCTAATAGTTTATAAGAATGCTTTCATATGTGTGTGGCAAAGAGGGCATTGGGTTCTTGTGTTTGATTTACATACTTTACTGCAAAATAAATGAAATTTCAGCCCTGAAACCTTCACCCAGCTGTGTTTCACGATGTTATCGTGTTAGTTGTTCTTGAGGTACCTCCAGTGTACTGCTTAAAATTAAATTCAAAGTTGTATCTCAATTAGGAATGCTAGAATCAATTTTGGAAAAAAAAATCACTTAGACTTAAATTTGCCCAAATCAAAATATGTGCTTAGTTAGTAATCTTGCCCAGCATTCCATCTAATGAGCATGCAGCTGCAAAGAGGAATTCATTTTGGATACATTAAACTGTCTGTTGGAAGGACTCGTGTTCTCTGTACCCTGGGTATCTAGGATTCGGTTGCAACTGGCACCCAAAGGTAGCAGGATGACTCGACCTCATTAGAAATTTTTGTTTGTGCTTGGCTTTTATAATCTCAGTTTAGAACCCCATTAGATTTTTCTGCTCCTTGAATCACTGTAAACATGATACGCAATATGAAGATGTAAGTTGGTTTTGAGAAAATTAAAGGGTGTTGCACAGAGAAGGGAATAATCTACTATTTGTGCCTGCAATGGAGGGGGCAAAGTATCATCAGTATAAACTGCAGCAAGAAAAATGAAGGTAAGGTATGAAGAAAGTCTTTCATGTCAAAGGTGCTAAAGCATTTGATTGCCTAATGGGTATGGGAGTGGTACGGACTCTTGTGGGGCTTTAAAGGTGGGTTAGACAACATACGTTGGAAGTGTTGCTGTTTCTGCCTTCTGCCAGGGCACAAGCCGAGTGGTGTATCTCACCCCCTTCCAGACTTTTAAAATCAAATTCTGATTTTTGATTCCTATAGAAAGGATGGAGGGCACAAGTATTTTCTGGTAGGCTAGTGGGCAGTTGGAACGTCTCCCTGTTACAGCAAGGAACAGTGAATGAGATCGTGAGGCAGAACAAGAACAGTGACGCGTCACAGAAATGTTTAAGAATGCAATGTAATGATTTCACCTTAATATAAACAGTCCAGATTCTTGAAGCACTCGCCATGTTCTCATGGTGTCCTTATTTAGCGTCCCTGCATAAGGGAGTTACTAACAGTAACTACATTCTCTTTGAACGGGCAGTCTTTATTCACATTTGTGATTCAGCCATGCAAAGTAGGACATTTTCCTTTCTGTGGGTCCCTGCTGCTGCACAGTTCTCTTTTCCTAAAACATGCACATCTGGAGTAGCATCTGCTTTAATTGTTTTATTGGTTTCAACCAGTTAATGCCGGAGTAGAGAGGGAAGCAACGTAGCAGATGCATGTACAGAAGATGCATCCTGAACAGTCACAAATGACTTAGCATTTCTATATGAAAACACCAGTTACAGATTGCTTTGCCAGTTACTGAATGCCTCAATGGCATGTCACTTGGTGAAAATATAGTTGGAATCTCTGATAGTGTCTCGGTAGAAGTTCGAAAATGAGGTATGTCGTAAGGCTGTGTACAAACATAATAGTGGCTATGCCTCATCGCAGTACATGTCATTATTTTAGTAATCTTTTGTCGGTAACTAATACCTGTAGCAGGAAGAAAATGAACATGCATTCCCTTGCATACCTTTCTGGCATTGATCATTTGCAGTATGGGGGTCCCCTGAGCTAAAGTATTATCCTTGCATTTAAGACGCAACTTTGGCAGCACGGTCCATAAGATAATGGATAGATGCACTGTACTGTACTATGTAGACTTCCCAGGGTTTCGTGTTGCTTGAATCTGCATCCTTGCAAACTCGGACCTGAAGATTGTCACCATTGATCTGAATGGATGTGGTAGAGGAAGCAACATTTCTGTGCAGAGGATTGGAAGGAAATTACCAGAAGCAGTGATTCAGAGAGAACTGCTAACACTTAACCCGCTGCAATTACCCAGAGAGCAGCCTAGAGAACATCACATAAACATGAAACTCTGTTTGTGACTGCCAGGCAAGAATCAGCACCTCACAAGGTATATTTGCAGGGTCATTTTCATCTTCCTGAAATAAACTCTGAATGCTTTAAAAGATCCAAGTGGAGTGTTAATGACTTACTCAGAAGTGCAGGATAATCTCCTTTAGATGCCCTTTACTAACTGGTTTCTGGTTTGGGATACACAGTTACTGCTTTAATGTTCTCACCTTTGACAGTTTGTGAAAACACTGGAGCTACAGATACAGAGAATAGGAATTTGGATTGGTAGTAATACTGCTTGATTGTAAAGTAAAAAACTTTTAAGAAGTCAGACAAAATATGGAAGTGTACACAGAATAGTTAATACCTACTGGATTGGAATGTTACTAAACTGCAAGAAATGTCAGTAAAATTATACCAAAGTCGCAGGATATGTAAGGAAAAAATAAACCATTGTTTGCATTTAAAATTGATTAAAACTGCTAAAATGAAATTACTCTCATTCTTACCTGTGCAGACGCTAAGATTTTAGGACTCACAAGTCTTAGTCTGTCATACATAATTTTTATTATCAGTTTGGAAAATAAGGACAATTATGTTGATTTCTCAATACTAACAGTAAATTATTATGTTTTCTATACTTGCAGATGGAACAGCTCACAAAAACTTTCTAAATTATTTTAGTATCCTGTTTCAGGTACTTAACCACTGACTTCCTTCCGCAGTTTTTATCTTCAAAACTTCTACAGCAAATGAACTAAGTGGCTTCTTGTTTACATTTCATTTATTATACTCTAAGTCGGCCTTAGTATAAAGTGTTGATTTTGGTTACTTTATTTTTTTCAAACAACAAACATTTACTTTAAAAATCCAAGTATTCTAAAAGAAATTGTGTTTTTAGGCAGGCTTATTTGTGATTTGTGTGAAGGAAAATACATGCATGATGTTTGGTTAACCTTGGCATTATATATTATATATATTAATTGTGATTTTATACCCACACTAGAGGAAAGAATTTCCTACTGTAATGAGCAACAGTAATAGTAAACATGAAATTTCACAGTGGATAAGCCTGCTTTTTACAACTAAGGCACTGTGGCAAGAGGATGCATCTCCTTTACGCAGGAAGAAGTATCACCGTTTTGAGTGGCTGCATAAAAGTGAACTGTTAAGCTATGTATTTTTTTTAATCTGAAGTGCTAAACTGAGTGTATATCTGTGATATTACACTCTTAATGGACTTGGAAAATAAAAGAAAAGATATCAGACTTTAAAAGGGAGAAAACATGTTTATTTCATGCAGTTTATAATACACTAGTGTTACGAAAAGGAGGTTAAAAAAATACCCACACACATTTTAATAGTATGCTTTTTCTAAAAACGATGGCTAATAGTAGTCATCGTCAAATGATTTGGGAAGCCCTAGCCGGTTTTTATCCAGGGAAATTCCCTGTATTCAAATTGTTGTCCATGTTTGTGCTAATAATTTAGACTAATACAAAAGCATTAAAACTAACTCAAAACTTTGCTGCAGTAAGAACACTTCGGAGATAAAGAACTGGCACAAAAGAAAATGTTATTGCTAATCCACTATCCAGGAAATAACATTTTGCAAGTACGGTTGGACATTAACATAAACACCTAGTGCACAACTGATTGAGACCAGTGTTTAAAAAACAACAACAACAAAAAGCAACCCAAAAAAGAAAAGGAAAAAAAAAAAAAAAAAAGAAACACCTGCTGAATTGACCAGGGAAGCCTCTACAGCTCACAGGAAAATCTGTTTTTTCATAGCTAGGCCCAGGTCACATCCACTTCACAGAAGCAGCTGAAAATAGGTGCCATCTGATACTTGCTCAGTTCAGTGATCTCAGTTAAGTTCCAAGCAGAGGTGGGCAATACTTGTTTTACAATGTCTTGGCACTTGCTTCCTCTTAGCAAGCCAAAGGCTAAGTTAAGTTAAGTTGCACATAAGCTTTTGGAAAATCTTGGAAAGGAGCAAGAACGAAATACAAAGATTCATCAACTCATGCATTTCAAACAAACAGACTTTGGAAATCTTATCAGCTGTTAAACTGGGTCCCTTCTCTGAGGGAAAGGGAATGCTGTTTCAGAACCTTCACCCTTCCACAGCAGCCAAATAGCTTTCTTTTATATATATATATATGTATATATATTCTTCATTATGGTAGTGATTAACACTGAAAACCCTAAACAGAACCCTTTTTGGTAGAATGCCTTGGTAGACTTTGCCAAAGGAAAGTAAAGTTAAATAGCAAAGGAATATTCAGTGATTATTTCCCGGAATAGAATCTTCCTAAGAATCTATCTACTGCCAGTTCTGTTCATAGAAACCATTAGATTTCAACACTGGATATAATAAAGGGACGGGCAGGTGCGTTCTCTTTCACTGTGTCCCTATATACACATATCTGCAATTGGTTTAGCAATTTCAAAAACAATTTTAGTGTGAGTTACAGGAAAAATGGAGTGTCTCCTTTTCAAAACTTATGTATCTGAAACTTCAAATTAGCCCTGGAAAGCATTATAGCCCTTAGTATTTCTGCCCCACAAATGGAGAGTTATTTCTGTTAGACAGTCACTTAAGCAAACTGAACAATAATAAAGTGACCTATTTAGCCCTTTAAAGCCTCAGTTCAGTGAGAAGCCTTTAAAAAAACAACTCCCAATTGCTGCAAGCCACAAGAAAGGATATATTACACTGATTTCACAGAGAACCTCGTCTCTCTCCTTTTTTTTTTTAATGGAATATTTATGGTACATTTAGAATCTGTAGTTCTACACACAAACCCAAGTAAGATCCTTAAAGGAGGGAATAACTGCAGTCTAAACCAGAATGAATCAAATAGGGCGCATCCTCAGACCTTGTGTATTTCAAAATTGCTGTGTTAGAAAATACACTTCACCAGTGACCTCCAGAAGTCTAACTATCCTGCTATGACAGGTACTATTGAATGGGTGGAGAGCAAAACCAAAATCCCATCTCTCCTCAAGGGCCACAACTTTCAGGACTGATTAAAGAGGCTAATTTGAAAAACCTGAAAGAGATTTTTGATGAGAATAAGATTGGAGAATGACACTTCCATTTTTATCATATCTCAAGTGAAAAAAAAAAAAGCGCAAGGTTCCGCTCTACACACTTTTTCACTTGACTTTGATCTTCACAAATAATCCAGTACTTTTTGTTCTGTTAGTATTTCTCAAGACATGTGCTCCAGTAACCCTGAATGAGTGGACAATATACATTATAACAGTTTCTAGATAATTTCATTCAGGGAGATAGTATTATATTTTTCAGCCCAAACTAATTTTCGTTAACACCAATAAAAATAGAAAAATTGTAATTAACATATTTTAATTTTCTGGTGGTAGCTCCCTACAATGTTTCACTGCTTGAGACCGGCAACTTTCAACAGCCTCAAGAGAGGTCCATGGAACGCAGTGCTCTGTTCTGAAGGGTGGTTTTGTGGAAACACGTCATCCAGTAGGACCCGGATGGAACAGACCTGTTCGGTTATCGTGCCTGTAATCAGGTTTTATTTTGTTTTGACCACTGCTAATTGATCATGACTGTGTACGCACTGTACTGGAAATGGAGCTACAGCTGCAATTATCTGAACAAGAGCTGAAGACCAGAGGGGGAAAAAAAAAAAAAACCCACTGTACAGCTATCTTCAGCTTTATTTGTTCAGGAGTATTTTTATTAAAGCTAAGGTGAAAGATGAAAGGAACTTCTATCATTACCACAAGCCTGGCTGGATTTGAAGAAACATGGTACTTTTTCTCTAGTAAACGGAGCATATGATGCCGAGGACTGAGAAGTTCCGTGGAAAATCAGTTTATGCTTCCAAACACAATTAGGCCTTTGACACATGATTAAGTTACCGTGGAATAGCAAGTTAACATTGGCCATAATCCTTGGTAACCTGACAGCAGACAGGATAAAATTCCACATAACCATGTGTCTTTCACTAAAAGAGCTATTTCATATTTACTGTGAGTGGCTGAGTCAGGCTGTATTTTTGGACAGTTATCATGGACCAGAGGACTCGGAATGAGCTGTTCATCAGGACAACAGATAAAATTCCATTTAATCACTGCTTGAAGAAAACCAAAAGCATTTGATTCACAAATCAATCATCTCCAATATCAAAAATTATCCTCTGACTAAATTAAGCCAACAGTACTACCTGTTTCCTAGCTTAAAGCAAGAAATTGCTATGGTAAATTTGAATTTTTCATTTTTTAAACAAAGTTATAAAATACAATTGTGTAAAAGTCCATAAAGATTTCCACTGAAAATCCCTTAATCATAATGATCCCATAATCATTAACCTCTTGTTCCATCAACAACATTTAACAACTTCACCAAACACAGACAGAAGAATATTTATATAGCAAAGGGGCATAAAGTTAAACTTTCTATAGAGTTTATATTTTAATGAGATGTCATTTCTATTAACTGTAGAGTAGTATCCCACCTTTCTGCTTTATTTCCTCCTGCTGTGATCTCTTCATGCTCGGGATCTTAACTTTTAACCTGGCATACTGTTTTGATTTAAGGATAGAAAAAAGTGTATAAATCCAGAGTCCACACTTCGCCTCGAAGACTTTCACAGTGGAGCTCTTCAAGTATGCTCTCTTAATGAACGTTTGCTTTACATAGTTATATGCTGTTCTCCTGTGGTAAACATTCCCTAAATGATAGAAAAGAAACAGACATAGGACTCCTCATCATGCAAAATGCTAACCAAAAAAAGCACTGTTCTGAAAACTTGATGTAGATCCAAGTCTAATGCAACTACCTTGTTAGTGTAAGTAATTTGATTAGAAACTACATGATGCAAATAAAGAAAAAAGAAATTTCTCTAAGGATCAACACCCAGTGCCCTGAAAAAGGCATGTGATAATACTTCAAGCTATCAGAAAGATTCAGGTGTGTTTTTTTTTTTTTTTTTTTTTTTAAAAAAAGACAATAGGAGAGTAGTTAGTTCAGGAGGTCTCATGCAACAGCATATGAAATCATTTACAAGCTCCTGCCTGTTAAGGTGGGATTTTTTTCTTGGTGATGGTGGTTTTTTTTGCTTTGTTTAGTTTTCTTCTTAAGATCTTCTTAAGATGAGGTATTGGAAAGAAAATGCAAAATAATTAACCCTTTATTTCCCCCAAGTTTGCTACAGCAGGGATGCAGCATAAACTAGATTTCAGGTAATCCCACCATAAAAGCACGTTGTTGAACTAATGATACTCCAGTGAAAAAAAGCCATTCTTAGAAAAAACAAAATCCTTTTACCTACTCTAAATTTGTTCAGTTTGCTCAGTTTGTTACTCATGCTTTGCTGTTCTCATTCTTTCAGCTGATGAATTAAAATGTTCTGTCTTTTTGTGTTAAAGAAAACAGAAGACAAAAACGGAGATTCAGAAGGATTACTATACAGTTATTTTAGGCATTAAAGTCCACTCGGGCCAATGCTGAATTACTCCGTAGAGCACAGCAAGGAAAGAACAAGAAACCTAGTTGGCTGCACATCGACGAGCTAGAGAGCCCAGAGAATATGATGGAGTCATACTGCTTAAAAACGCAGCGACTACTGCAGCAGAAGAAATGTTTTAATATGCAGTTAACATAGACAACCATTATGCTTATTTTCAAATACACAAGATTATCTGTTACTCTTTAGGGGAAATTTGAGTGCTAAATTGAAGCAGCTAAAATACGGGTGCCTAAAAAAGTATAAAAGTATAAACATTTTCCCCCTACATAATTACATTTTAGTAAATTCAATTCAGTTTTAACATCTTAAAAAAAGACAAACATTTTATGTATTGTGGAAAGGCCAGCAGCTTCCTGTGCAGACCACATCCAAGTGGCAAAATGCACTAATGCTTTCTAGCACTAGATGCATGGACAAAAACATTTAGCCCACTGCTTAACCTGCTTTGTAGAAATGTTTTTACAAATTATTTCTGCCCAACTTTTATCAATATACAATAAGTTTAAAAAAAACAGGCAGACCCTAGGTGCTTCACAATCAGGTTTGTATGTAAAGGATTACCTACAGTATATGCTTAAATTCCAAACTTACTGAGAATGAAAGTGGTTTTTTTTTTTTTTTTTTTTTTTTAGAATTCTAAACAATCTTACATGTTTTTCATGTTTTTGAGACTCATTTCTTCTGCTTTCAGCTACATATGTTAATGAAGCTGAATTTTATCCTATTAATTATTTCCAAAATGTGCTGAAGATTTTGCCTAAAACATAGTATATTAAAAAGCTCCAGTCTGGGTATTAGCCTTTATCAAGGACATAACCTAATAAAGCTGCACCAGATGTTTTCAAACAGTGTTTTTTAACTGCATAGTTGAAACAGTATAGAAAGATGGACTGATTTTAAGTATCCTGAATATCCAAAGCAATTACGATTTTTAATTGGATGATCTTGTGTTCACACTCAATGTTGATCTTAAACCCCCTCACAGAGATAAGAACCTAGGACTAGCCAGTCATATTTCTGCACAATCTCCAGTTCTCTTAGTAATCTTTACCAAAATCCATAGTGAGATCAACACCTGTAGCCATTCTTAAAAATATAAACACACACTCGTCTACGAAGATTTCAAAAGAAACAAAATGCTCAGTTGTTCGTTTAAAGCGAATTTTGATTCCCCTTCCAAACACCTGGCTAAGACTGGAGCATAACTTTTACAGGAGAACACTTTTGACAGGAGGAGTATCAAGAATGACTCAAATGAAGGACATTTTCTCTGACTTTCCTCTTCCCTTTGGGTATTAAAATATGCCATAAACCCAGTCAATAAATCAATATATACATCCTTCCTTGAGAAAGAAACACTTCTGTCTGTGGTGTAACATTTTATGTGCTAGTTTCAGTTGATCTCCTAGGTTGTTCTGCTGTTGTTACATGAGAGAATATGTCACAGAGCCATACGGAATGTGCAGTGTAAGAGTCACCTGGGGCTGCCACCGATTCCAAAACAACATAGGCCCCAAAATTTGCATTTGTGGCCTGTAATGTGTGTGTGTGTGTGTGTGTGTGTGTGTAGCACCAGTTACATTGTCCTTTAAATGTTTACAATGACTAGTGAGAAAAACTCTTCAAACTGATCGACATTGGGTCATCCAGCACCAGGCATTAAGTGCTACATGTCTCAGAGAAAAATATGAGTGCATGGTCACTTCTATTCAAATGACCAATGTCAGTCAGCCCATAAAAGAGTACAACCATGCACTACAACCAAAACTTAACACACACTCTCACACCATCTATTCCCACTAAGTAATCTTGCAATGCTTTCAGCCAGTTTACACCAGCTTATAGGCAAAAATGGTTGAACCCAGATCAACAGAAAATTGTCTAAATCAGATTTTTTTTCTTTTGCAGCCAAGCCTCTTCAATGTGACAATTCACTGCTTCTTGGAATAAAAGAGAGAATATATCTTCAGCATTCAATACCATCTTCACATCCTGGAACCTCTTTCTTGCAAAATCTGGAAGAGACCAATAAAAATAATATATGTATATAAATGAAAATTCCCTCAATATTATTCCTAAAGCATGGAGGACAAAGTACAGCATGATCACGACTTTAAATAACTGATGAATTGTCATGGAGCTGGTTCAAGAACATTCTTGAAGCTTATGCTGTAAGGCTGAAAAAAAAGGAAGATTGATACATACAATATCCCCTAACGAACACCACTAAAACAGATGCAAAACCTCTAGGAACCGAGTCTTACTAATATAAGCAAATCTTTAGTGTTGGTATATATAAAAGCTAAGCCACTTCACCTCATCGTAGTTCTGACAATACTTAGGTCCCTATATGGTAAATGAACTCAGTTATTTCATTAAAAATTGGGATTTAATTTTCATTTACCCTGACCTAGTAAAATAGTCTCAACTCTGTCATTTTAGCTGCTGTGTCCCATAAAAACAGTACTGAAAACATAAATTAGCAATTTAAAATATGCACTTAGGATAAGATGACACAAGTACTTTTCAAAGGCTGATTATGAGTCTACAAGAACTAAACCAACATTTGGAATAGATGCCTAAGCTTGATGTCTTGCATGAGCTAAATTCAGCCCACTACATTTCTTCAGACTTTTGCTATACTGTGTGATATATAAGGCTTAGCTGTTGAAGGCTTAGCTATATGTGAAAATAAGTACTACGTTGAATTCGGTTTTAAAATACTTTTACGTGAACATTATTTGGTCATGCAAGATCTCGTAAGTCTGCTAAGCATCCTTGTCTACATGAAAACTGTGTCTTTGAAGTCAGGACATAGCATGTTACACTTATCCCATATTACTTCATCCAACATTGTCCCTTGTATTGCCCAAGACAGGGAGTTGAGAGGCAGTGAAGGCTGTGATTCATAAGGAGGAATAGGTTTCTCAAAAGTTCCGTCCATGGAATTTCATCTTCCTATTGAATTGAGATTTCCATGACAGCGAATAAAAGCATCTGTTAAGAGCTTTTTGATTGATTTTTTTTTTGATATTTTTGGGGGTGCTAAAAAGAGTCAGTTTGTTAAATAGTAATTTTAAAAGGCATATTTTAAAAAGACTAAAGTCTAATAGAAAAAATATGCCCTTGAACAAACAGGAATCCTCATCTATAGCATCTTAAAACATGGAAGGCCACCTAGCCTACTTCTACCTGGACTATTTTTGCCTTTTCTATTTCAATTCTCTTCAGTTCCTCCAGTGAGGAAAGGATCAAATGCTTAGGACTAACTAGCAACCACATTCTTGGTTGACCACTCTAAATTGAAAGGCCATCAGCAATAATGAGATTAACTAATGCTGTTTATTACTAACAACGAACTACAGAACTATAGTTCTTTATAAGCAAACTATAGAACAAATCATGACAGTAGGAAAAAAAAAAAAGACTAAGCGAAGCTCCAAAGATACTGAGCATAAGCACTGAACAACATTCACCAGTATGTGAAATTATCTAAGACACTGCATTTTATTTTGTTTCTTGGCTGTTTTCCTGATGTTAGGGCAGAGCTCTTGATTTCAAAAGCTGAAAGAAAGTAAATGCATGAACGTCAAGAAATGCTCATAGTGGTCTTCAATGTAGAATTTCCTTCTATGGTGATTATCATATAGTTTTGTAATAAAACAAAAACCTCATGCTAATACCCAGTGGTACATTCCATCCCAAAGGATCCAGTCTGATAGTACACACAAACTCTTCCATCTTTGTGCCTGTGAGGTAAAAATTAGCAACCACTTAACATAGCAGTTTCATACAATTTTAAATGAAAAAAAAATCTAGGGTTTGGTTTTCTTTTTATTATTATCTTTTTATTATAAAATGTTGGTAATTTAATCCCATCATCCCTTATTAATCATCAAGCCTAGTAAGTCTTTCATCGGGACTGTAGTCAGGTATAGAGTCTTCCCTACTCTGCATAGCTATATAGGATTTTTCAAGACTTTAGTTCATGAAGACCCTTGCCACCATTTGTATGCCTCACAAACATTTGAGTATTAACTTACTTCCAAGAAAATCTACTTTATCCCTTGCACTTCCTGCAGTACTTGGATTTTACGTTGTAGCTAGGAATTTCTTTTTCATCATAATCAATACTACTGGCATTCAGAAGTTATGAAACCAGATGACAATGCAGATGCTTTGCTAAAGTTCCAACTGTGAAACATTTTAAGGCATATATTGTAGCCAATATTGCTTATTTCATGAAGATAATTTTCTGTGTGCACTAAATGACATGCATTTTGATAAATGCTTCATACTTGAACTCTTTCCAAAAATATTTGCAGTTGGCCACAGCTGAGAACAAGTATTGGGGTAGATATCCATATAGTGGGTATTGCTCTGACATAACAAATACAGTTGGCAAGTGAAACAGTCACTAAGAGAAGCAAAAACATGGCTGAAGCAAGTACCTGCACATTAGAATATAGTACTGGTTCAAATCATTTTATAAATCTTTCCCATTTAAAATGCAATATTTGAATTCATTCTTTCCTGGAAGATAAATAATATTTTAAAGATTAATAGAGTTAGAACTACTTTTTTGTACTTCAAGAACACAGGAAATAGGATAAACCCAATCAGATCTAGATGCTGCACTTAACACACTTTGCTGAGCCTGCAATCCAACGTAAGGCAGAAACCTTCATCAGATCAAGATATATTTTAACACACACTTTAATTAATGCTTCTTCTACAACCTCAACCTTTATTAAAAAGAAAAAAAAATCTTTTGATTAAGAAGGTCTCCTGATAAATATTCCCTCCATGTCTCTTTAGAAACTGAAAAATGATCTCTTATCAAGAATAGTATCACTCAGGCTTATTTCTTAGATACTGAAAAGATGATTTTGTCTCTTTTGCAATTTAAAATTTCTATTTCTTTTCTGAGAGAAAAAAAAAAAGAGAGAGAAAAAAAGAAAGAAGGCTATTCTTGAAAACACTAAAGGCTTATCAGACAAAAATGTTGAGAGATGTCTCAACACTTTACATGTCACTTACATTTGAAAATAGTTATGGTAGGTCTTCCCCTAAACTGCCAATATCTAGGACTGAGCAGTACAGTCTTTCCCACCTCTTTTTTTTCTTCTTTTGTAAATCTTTTCCTCAAAGCTCCAAAGCAGAATCAGGTACCAAAGAAGTCTTTATCTGAGAATGTGCTCCACACTAGCGAAGGCCTCTGTAATGTTCCCCTACCCTTACATTTTAGACCTTTTGCCTTTGGAATTTTCTGTTCTTTTTTCCCTCCACGTTCAACAGGCTCAAGTTGACTTAGAAGTACTCACAGAGCTGAATAAACTCTCAAGTTCTAAGGGGCCTGAGTGCAACTGCTTTTTAGAGAAGCGAGCTTGAGAAGACTTCTTCCCATTCTGAAATGATTTGCTGCTAATCAAAGAGCTTCTTAAGAGACTCTCTCTCTCTCAAGCAGCCTAGGAATCCTGCGTTCAATTCCACTACAGGACTAGTTTACTTCCCCACCCACCCACCCTAATACAGGTTCAGATTTTTGCCCTTCCTTACAGTCATTCCTGAAGGCTTGAGGGAAGAGCACACTTTACCTCAAAGTAGTTTCTACTAGTACTCATTAAGACAATAATTTAGCTTTTTCTCCAACCATGTTGAGAAAAAAAGAACTTCAGAGGTAAGTATAAAGCTGCAATTATAGAAGGAAAAAAAAAAGTGTACAGATAAGAAGCTGAAACACGGTCTCATGCAATTACAAGTATATAGAATATATATGGATTCCAGTGACTATTTGTCCATCGTGTCATTGAACTTTCAAGGCTAAGTTATTCCCCAGAAGCTGAGTGGCAGGACAGATGGGAGCAGTGCTTGTAGGCACTTTAGAAAAAAGTTGTGGAAGTTGTTCTTTCCAATCCTACTTTAAAGGTCACAGCTAGAAAATCACATAAGTACCTTGATCTTCAATAAGATTAACTAATCTTAACAGTAAGAATAACTAATCTTAACTAATCCTAACTGTAAGAATAAAATCATTTCCTTGTATTTGTCCGGCCTCAATTTGAAAACCAGAAAACATTTTGATATAGCAAAAACAAGTCTTATCAGGTAAGACTTTTGATTATATTGGACTTTTGATCAAAAAACATTTCCTTTCTAGAAACTATAGGAAGAGCTTTTCTCAGCACAACTGTAAAAGACCTGATCACAATACAAATAACAGCAGCATTGACTCAAGTCTGTCAAAGAAGCGACAAGCCAGAGCAGATATTCTGTCATTACTAACTGTGCCGTAACTATAACCACAAACAAATACACCACCAGGACTAGCCAACGGACAGCACTAGTGGGGTAAAGATTGGATGGGGCTTGAAAAAAAAAAAAAGCATGTGGGTAAAATCCTAGGGCAGCTAGTGCTCACCATGACATTTAAACTTAATCTGAGTCATTCATATCGTAATCCGTCTCTTCATCCTCGCTCTGAGTAGCATGCAGCATGCAGCAAGTATAGAGAAAGGAAGGGAAAAGAAAAGATTGCAAGTGAGTCAGAGCTGCAACGAAGTACAGTCCACTTAAGCTTGACGCAACTGAGGTGACATTTGCTTATTTTTAACTAGACACCCACTCTTCACAAAAAAATAACACAGAAGACTCTTTTAAGCGGGAACATTATAAAATTCATGAAATTTTCCATTCCAAGATATCCTAAAGTCAGCAGACAAAAGTCAATAGTGGTAAATAACATAACACAGGGTCCATAGAGACAATTTAAATCCAACTATGAAACTGGCACCTTAACTGTGTTTACTCTCCACACACATGGAAGGATAGCACTTGAGAATCGAACTATGGATGAAGGAATATGAATTGGCCTTGGTCATTCCTCCCAAGAGTGGTAGGTCAATAAAGTAGAATGAAAGAAAGTAATGCTCTTGGCAACAAAGGTTGTCCTGCTAGTAGCAATGACATCTCAGAAGAAGGCATTGAAATGCTCTAAGTCAATGTCACAGAGGGGTTAATTTCCTTCTTGATTTTCAAGAAGGGAGTATACATTCACCAATGTATAGTACAGTTAAGCACTGTACAGATTTGCCAGCTGTTACAGACTGCACAAATCTTCCACGGATTCTGATTACTCAGGCATCCCATGTTTCAAAGTTTTAATTGTTACCAATTCCCTACACTAACCTACAAAGGCAAACTGTTCCCAAAAAAGGAGAAAAAATCTCTTGGAAGGAATGAAGGTGAAATTTGATTAGATGGTCTGCTCAGAAAATGCTTTTTCCTGTTTTGAGAGTCGAATACTATTAATTGAAATATTAGTATCTTGTGATACACACAAAACTGCGTTCTCATAATAGGAATGATTTCAGAAGCCATGGCAAAATCTCACTAACTACTACTTCTGCACTAGCGTGGGTTACTATATAATTTTAATGAGACGTTTCAATTTTAATCACACGATGTTCTTTAAAACCAATTCAGACACTAATAAACAGACCACAGATTGGAGGATTAAAGCTGGCTAAGCAGGAAACTACTGAGACAACTGCTCTCAAGGATCAGTCAAGATTCGTGTTCACAAGTGTAATGAACTTCTCAGTCAAAAAGGGTAGATGGTCATCTTTTGTTTGTTTGTTTTGTATTTTTCCCCCCAAATGTATGATATATAAAGGATATATTAAAAACAAAATACATCAAAAATGATTCTTCAAGTGTTTCCAACTCTTCAGAGCATCCCTTTAAGACATTCTCTCTCATATTGCAGGTGATGAGCAAACTTACACATTAACATACGTTAACGCATTAACATTACACATTACCACAAACTTACACACAAGATTCCAGTAAGGTGGGGTTTTTTTGGTTTGTTTGTTTTTATAATGAATTCCTATGTTTGGGTGTTATCCACACACTGTTAAAGAGATTCTCCATGTTATACTTCCAAATGGTATATAACCAGCCAATGTCCGAGGATAATTTAATCCATTTGCTTTCTAAGGTGACTCTCATCACAAAGAACTTGAGATTGGCAAATGAAGTTTCTCAAACTTTGCAGACATGCAACCCTTTTATTCTCACAGGACGCTCCTATCTGCCGCTCTCTCTCTCCCTGCCCACCCTTGAAATACAACCACCAGGTATTTCTCTTTGAAAAACAAATACTTCATTTTACAGCTAGCAAGCTGCTTGTAAAGAAACAGTTTATACTAATACCAGACACAGTTCCAGGTAAACTTGACCTTTCAATATACCACCACCTCATTTACCACCTCTTTGCTGAGAGAGCAGCAGTGCAGTTCCTTCTGCCTTACGGAGTGAAATGCAGCTATAATTATTGATTATAAAAAGTCTCTATCACACAGGAAACTGCTTATTGCCATTATTTACTAGCAACAGCTCAATTATTCCAGAGTGCTTATACCTGCAACTAAAGCTTAGCACTAATTTTTACTCTTCACCCTGATCCCAAAATGCTCTCATCTTCTCCGAAATGATGATCAAGAAGGTCTAAGATTTAGTTTTATCTCAGAGCCACTGCATGTAGTATGATAGGAGTCATACTTTACTCTGGACTAGCTTTTTTGTTCATCCTTTAATCATTTTATTTTCTTCATATTTTCTACTAATTTAAGGATGCAGTACAGCTCTGGAAATTACTCTAGTGCTTTCCTGCCAAAGATTACAATAATTTCTTATGAAGATGTATATTACATTCAAGAATTACATTTTTTATTTCAGGTACAAATCCCAGCCCTGAACTATTACCATACACCTCTAACTTGGCAACTTTTCATTTTTCTTGTAGCATTATAGCAAAGGCAGACCTGTCTGGGGTTTTAGAAAAAAAAAAAAAAAAAAAGGCACCATAGACCAAGTTGACTGTTCACCCTTGACTAAATTAATCCTTCGTAACTAAAGTTTTGTGTATTTTTATAATTTCTTTTGCAAGAGAGCAACACGATCAAGTGATCAAGTTACAAGACACAGAAAATACTGAAATGTCTGAGTACACTGGAGGTCCCAGCAAAAAGACCCAGATTATGTTTTAGCATTATTTGTCTCTTGAACCTGAAGATTTATTTCTTAGAAGGTGATTTTTGAAAATGCAACCCTTTATGCTTAACCAGTTGTTTCCCCTTTAAACATACCAAATTAAAAGCTTCTAAGAAGCTTCTACAGAAGTAGCCAATTTGTCTGTAGCCTTCTCCTCACACAAGGCAACAGTATCATGATAGAAACAGTTTGATACATACGGAAGAGAACAATATAATTCATTACAAACAAAACTAGGCAAACTTCCTACAGTTCAATTGTGTCTTTTTTTTAATCTTTTGCTTTAGAAACACTGAAAGATGAATGATGAAACTGCTAAGACACTACACCCATTACAATCTCTTTGTAAAGCTGGTTACAGAAAGAAGAGAGAACTAAGTGGAAACCTGAAAATAGCAAGCAAATATCTTCATTAAAGAGGAACATATCTTATAAATTATTGCAGAAGACTATTTTTCAGAAGGAGTATATTACATTGGCATTCTTGATAGTGAAAATTCTTCAGTTGAGCGCAAGCAAGAGAAATGTTTTTGAACTGTTTAGGTGGCAGAAAAAGAAATCTCTCAAATGCGTGAGAAATGAAAGGTAGATTCTCAAATGGAAACAGCAGATGTTTACCACTACTCAAAGAACACGGCAGATATCAGGAACAGTACAGAGTAGTCCATTTAAAGAATCTATTTTATATTTACAACAAATGCATGTTGACTGTACCATTTATGTTTTTTTGTACATCGAACCAGGAACCATTATTCCTCGAGGGGAAGAAGGCAATTAACGGTCCAGAATACAGGTAGGCCCAGCATGACTTGGCCAAGTCTGCCTGCTTTAACATCATTCATTACTCTATTGTCTAATAACTTACCTTTGCTTTTTCACTGGGTTCACTGGTTGTGCCATACGGAGTGTTATGCAATTCTTTTGAGACAACACACAGAAATTCAGCCTGATCTTCGTTGCCATAGTTATAGGAAGAACCAATACTAACCAGCTGAAAGAAGAAAAAAAAGTCAATTGCATTTCCACATAGAATAATTTCTATCAATTATCCTCATTAACACAAACACCCCTCATTCTTCAGACTGCTGACTGTGCCTGAAGCACGATTCTCCACTTCAATACAAATATATTTTAATATTGACAAATACATTGACATTCTACTGCTAAGATAGACATAGTTTTTCTTTTAAAACATTTACAAATTGAATAGTTTAAGCTTATTTATGATTGCATTGTCAAAGAAGAGGCTACAGACGTAGGCCAGTGGAGAAGCAGCCTGTGTCCCGTGATTTCTTGGAAACTTTCCTGTCCTCCAAAGTTAATTTTTAAAAGGTTTGTATAAGGTGTCTCAATATGGTGTGATTTAACATGTAAATGGCTACATGCACGAAGCAGTCTAGCCTAAAGAGACACCCACCATTTCACTTGCAGAACGATGGTCCTTCTATTGGAATATATTTGGAGTGGACAAAGCTGAAAACAGCGTTTGACTGGAAAATAGCAAGACACAGCATGGTGGGACACTAAGACTAACACTGGAAATTCATGTGTGCTCCTACAGGGAAGTTAGTTAAAGAAGCATTACAAGCAGAAGCCATGTATAATGAAATGTGACTTATTTACAAGCTTCTGGAAATCTCAGTACTGAACGATAACAGTTTATAGAGAAAAAAGTATATGCTCAACACCAGTATTACATATGTATCATGTTTATCAACTGGTAGTTTTATATAACTTTCCTTACTTTACACACAGTACACTTGCCTAATGCTAGAAGTTTTACATAGCCTGCCTTCTTCAGACAGTATCAATCCAGACGTAGCTACCTTAGTTTTGTAAATGTTTATTTCAAAAGTATGACAAGATTATCTATGGTATTACAATTACTGACCCAAATCAAGAACCTAAATGTCAACCTGTTGCACAGACAGTGCATCTAAGTGTTATTACCACATCTACACTAAATCTACTTAACAAGCCACCAGAGACACATAAGGCTGTTCTACTCCCCATTCTTCAGTTCACATACTAATTTCCAAACCCTATATGACAGAAGTTATTAGTCCAAAACCCAGATCAGTAATCAGTCTCAATTATCTTAATACTGTGCCATAATTTTAGGTCCATAGAGAAAGCTGTCTAAAAGCAAACTGAGTACTTACATCAGCCTAGCAGAGCAAAAAAGAGAGTAAAAGACTTCTTAAAACAGAGAGGGTGCAACTGTAGGATCCATACTTGAGGGATAAGACTATTTTTCCAAGTGTAAACCAAGGTTAAAAGCAGCTTCCACGGAAGCACTGTCATGAGAGTACAAAGTCTCACGGCACTTTTAAGAGGAGATACAGGACAGAGATGCTCAGATACAATACTACAGTAGGACAGCCACGCAAGCATCTCAACAGATGGATACAGACCATGCGTACGAAGAGCAGTAGGCACTATGCCTACACAATGAACCAACTTGATGGCAGTTCTAGGCAATGCTGAAATTTTTGGACATGATGATCTTACAGTATCCTCCAAATCAGGCTTAAGTCCCCCTCTTCATTGCCCAGCCTCTACTCCTACTGTATCCTGCTCAGAGCTAAAGCAATGTTATTTACAAGGCCTCTCTTATTAGGGAGGGGGAAGTAAGAGCTGTCGGAGGAAATCTGAACGCTTTGCAGTCTCCACCACAATGTATTTGTCTGATACAAAATCACAAACCCCATAAAATAACAGTTGCTTAGTTGCACAAAATGGACTAAGAAAGTCTACCATGGGTGAGAAGCCAATCCAGAATTACTTAATTTATAGAGATGATTTGTTGATTCTCTTCCCTATCAGCAAAAAGTAATGTACACAAATTTTCAGGAAAAAAAAAAGCTGCTCAACTAGCTCTAAGTCCATTAAAGCAGCACAAAATTTAGATTTAGCAATATACAAATATATCACTATATGTCTGCATTATATAGCAATTGTCAACTATATAATACAATTACAATAATTACTTCAATTCTCAAGGTGAAATGTAAGGAATATTTTAAATGGTATTTTTAACTCATTTAAAAAACAAAATAATAATAAAAAGTTGGATAGGTGTTTAAATAAACCCCCAAAATGTATCTTCACCTAAGGGAAATTTGAAAAATAAAATTCAAGCATATGATTTAGTTAATAGTCACCTTTTTTTCTTGTGAAATGGCAAGAATTGTATAGCAGATAAACTATGATAATTACTATAGTAATTATACTACCAGAAGGAGGAAAAACTGGACTTCACTCATTGACACTCAACACAATTACATGATCTCCCTCCAAAAAAGATACAATACGAGCCTTATTATCAGCCAAATCATGAATCCCAATTTTAACAATGAAACGTATTGAGTAGATAGCTACTTAAAACCCTCCATTCATGCTTTAGTTGACCTTTTGGGCATGACTCTTTTTAGGAAGCATGGTAAGCTATTAGCTAAACTGTAGGCTGTTAGCTAGCAGAATAAAAGCTATTAATTTTTCTGGCTGTGGTAAGTCTGGACAACTTTTTTTTTGATATTATTAAGCAGTTGGTGCCTTTGAAAATACAGTTCCCTTTGTAATGTTAAGTAACATTTATTCAAAATTCAGTTTCACTATCAATTCCATACACCTACAACTGAGAATATATTACTTGTATAATGTCAATAGTATGCTTGAAACTGTTGTAGCTTCTTGAGATGCATCAGTAGCAGAAAGGGGAAAGGCAGAAAAAAAGCAATGGAAAATGGTTGCAACTTAGAACTGAATTGTAGTGCCAGAAAATAACAATTAGAAATGAAGCGATTTTATGCGTTGATATTCCAAAAGTCATCTAGGCATTCCCAGTATCGGTAAGCATGCTTTGAAAAGGATGCTGAAAAATGACAAGTTGTTACTTAATTAAAAAACAACAATAAATCAGAGTAATCTGAGGTCTGCATGTAAAGCATGTATTACAATAAATAGCAAGAGGCTCTCAAGTTATCCAGCCCAGCGTGCCTCAAACTTTCGGAAAATACAAGCCTTTTCTGGCTCATGGGTCCTAAGCAGCAGAGCTCTAGCGACCAAGAACTTAAGGGAAAAAATTATGGATTTGGGTGCTATTTATATGTATTTTTCCTCTTTTAATGTCTATGATATTTCATTATACTTTTTACTAACACATGGTGATCCTTCTTGAGGCCGCTGTGAGCTCCAGTTGTGCCCGTAAGTGAGTATTGTTATGTTAAATATCAAGAAAATTCACTTGATTGAGATCTATTAACTGTTTGTGTAGAATAATGTTCCTGACACTAGTAGGCTGAGAGCTGCAACTAACAAAGGCAGTGATGGAAAGCATTTAAGTATTTTTTTTAATTAACAGAAATAGAGTTATTTGCATTACACTGAAGATAGAAACAAGTGGAAAGCTCCTGTCCTCAAAAGCTTGAATTATAAAGTAAGATAAAAGATAGTCATCAGAAAGGTCCAAGGAAAAAAAATGGCCTAAGTGATGATTGACAGAGACCACCTTATTTTCAGGCTTGTTTTCAAGAAAGTAAAGAGTTAGTAACGATTTGGGATACAATAATGAAGAAATTTTTGAAGATATTTCCCGAGTCTGTAAGAAAAAAGAATGCGTTTTTAAAATGTAAGAAAAGCAGACAAAAATTGGTATAGCTGACAGAACAATTCAGCTACAAGTAAATCATTCCTGCATGAAGTTATCCAATGGCAGCAGAATATATAAATCTCCTCCAGTCCTACATCAATGACTGCACACCAGAAATATCCTTATGAGCAGGCTCTACCTGAACAAAATGGTTGGTGCCTCACCTTACTTCTGAAGCGAACAAATCTTATGCCTGCTTGAATGCCAGAACTAGGTCTCAAAGCCAGTTACATTTGATAGCTTTTTTTTTAGTCCAGAATCTACATACCACTTCAACTTTTACAAACAATGTGTTTCCTACCTGCCTTTGCCTTCTTACCACAGGAGTTACTTAGAGTAACTATCCCTTCTACTTTCTGACTACTAATGCCCTCCTTTCTCTGAAGGTCTGATTCTCATACCAGGGAAAACTCAAAATTATTTTCAAATTTTATTTAGCTTAGACAATTACTGCTTCTATTTCAGACCTGGAGAACTGCTTGTATATTGAAATGCTCATCCTTTTATTATACTAATAATAGTTGACAGAACAAAATAAATTAGTTCTCTCTTTTTTTTTTTTTTTTTTTTTTTAACCAGATCAAGTTATATAATACAAGAACAACCTCCACTCCTTAGAGATATATTGTCTTCATTCCATTGCCTTTTCAAAGAGTTTGCAAAAGACTATTAAAATATGTACACATCAGCCTTTAAACTTAGCACTGATGACTGACTGAGGACTACAAACACATCGATTTCAAGTCTCTTATGGATGAAATTTACCAACTGTCAGACCTCAATCGTAACAGGAAGGACAGTTTATTCCTTTCTAGAATCTTACAGATTTTATATTGCCTTCATTTTTTTCCTGCCTTCTGCAATCTCCCATTTGATTACTTAGAATTTTACTTCATGCTCTCTAGGACAACATCATGGTGCCTGTACCCTAAGGCATCTTTAGAAATAGCCCAGGTACCCTTCTTAGTTCCAAGAAGCTGACAAAAACATTGCATTAACTCCACATTCCAAATTGTACCTATACAATTGCAAGAAACAGAGCCTCCTTAGTGAGTTGAAAGTACATTTCAGAAGATACTTAGGCAGCAGTTTAGGTTTAAAATTTAGAATTGCATGACTTAGTGACCATGTAAACATAGGCATGTTTCTGCTCACAGAGCCACTTCACTGACATGTTATCTTAATGATGTTTCACTAGCTTCTCAGACTGAAAAACATGTAGCAAGGAAAATAAGAAGTTTTCTCTGAATATTTTTCTAACAGAAAATGCTACAAAACACCAGTTTCCCAAATAGATGCACATAAGGCACTTCAAAATGACGCACATCAAGGTAAAGAAATGGGTACTGCTTTCAGTGTTACTGCTTAGCAAAAACAACCCTCCCTGGGAAGTAACACAGCAATTTAAAGAGCAACAACTTGGTAGTGAGGGGAGCAGAAAAGATGAGATAGCCTAAAGAACAAGTGGGTGAGCTTACTATTCTTAAGATTTCAAGAAAGTTTCCCAAGGAAAAGAACAGCATATTTTCTCCTCTTGATAAGGGTTTTAAAACAAACTGCTGTTTTTGTTCTCCCCTCCCTCCTGTGCCTTTTCAGAAATAGAGAACTTAGTCAAAATTTACTCGGTTATTAGATGTATGAAACATATTCAAACTAAAACAATAAATACCAGAAATGTCTTTTTTTTCCCTGAAATCAGTGAGCTCAGAGTTACATTTGCACAGCTCCTGATGTTTAAACTGTACATCTTTTACACAAGTACGGATCAAAGGCTGTTAACTTTGGAGGAAGATATAAGAAGATAAGGATTCTTATTAAGAAAAATCATTGACTCAAAAGTTTAAATAACTACGATTTTTTTTAAACAACATGAACATTTATGATGAGTAATGAAATACCATGAAAATAAATAAAAGCCAGTCACAAACACACACAAACTACTATGTGCTGTACACCCAGGAATATAGTGGAATGATTTGAAAGCAGCAGAAATGCAAGGAGGCCAAGCATATTGGTGTGAGGGCAAAAAGAACGGTGTGACACACCTCACTGCAGCATTTCTGGAAGCATCTCTCTTCCCCTTTCACTTCCCGTGACACTATCAGCAGATACTCTGCCTGCTGGGCCCGACCACAGCCATACTGGGAACCTATACTGACAAGCTGGAATAACCAATCAGAGCAAAACAAAAAAAGAAACCTTTGTAAAGCTGAAGCACAGAACCATTACCCACATTGTACAAATAACAAATGAGCTCAAATGTTCAGGTAATATTTACTTGCCACTAGAACAGATTGCTATCAAGCCACAACTTTAATCCCAACATACTTGGATTTTTATGGAGGCAGTTACAAAGTCCTTTTTAACTTCAAGGCAAGTCAGAGTTACTGACAGTAAATCAGAAAACTCCCAATACCATTGTGAAATTGCCAACTATTCTGAAAAAAAAAATCTAAACAAAAATTATGAAAGCACTATTTTCCTGTCATACACACCAATTGCAGAAGGCAGCATATAGATAGAAGACCATAAGATGTTACATAAAGCACTGAATCCAGTCTAGGTATGCAAGAACCTTGTCTTGTTCCAGATGCTGGTAAAGCAAATATAGCTATGGAAACGTATGGTCAATTAGAAGAAAAAGTTGAGAGTTTATAAACTGTTTTTAAAAGGGATAATTTACAGAAGAACCAAGACAAGATCTCTAGCGTAAAACATTGTCTGTCTTGTTTTCAAGAAAGTCAATATCAAGAAATTTGTTCATAATTGCCAAATCACTAATTATCTAGAAGTTCAGAACAATGTTAGTTAAATTTCTTAGCTTCTCATTACAAAAAGTATTTTATCTTAATAATATGTTGCAATGTTTAACCCAAATTAAAGCACAGCCTGGCAGTGCGCTTAAGATCAGAGCTTTCAATTAAGAACTGGACAACGAATGCCTAAACAGAGTACACTTTAGATTAGTGATGATGAAAAGGCTCATGATCAGTGAAGTTATTTACATTCTGCTACTGTTACATGGATAATTTTGAGGGGAGTAGCTAAATACTGTCCTCCTCAGGTATTTAAGACAGCATTGTAGTACCAGACTCAGGCTACATTAATCATTACATTTATATTACCTTATATGACAGGCCTATCTAAAACCTCTGCATTTAGAAATTCTGTATAACCCACAGTTTCTTATTAAGCAGTAATGCCAAAATCATTATTTCCAATTTTCCTGCGGAGGTAACAATTAAGGCTAAAGCCATCTGCAGAATAATTCAATGAAATTTAAAAAAGTGGGGCAGTATAGCCACTTTTAAATACTTTGTTCAAACAGAGAATATTTCTTTGGGCTAGATTTTTGACTGAACTGATATATAATCATAGTTTGCTAGCATTACTTTCACTCATTTATCTTCTCTGGGAAAGTATGCATCCTTGCTAGGGTATCAGAAGTTTAACACGCTCTTGTTTAATTATCACACCCAATTGCATTTTAAGAAAACATTTTCAATTGTTCTGAGGGAAAGAAACATTTTTAATCAGAATCAACCACAGAAACATGTTACGTGGGCCGCAGACCACAAGGACTCTCAAATCACAGAAAAAGTCTTCTCTGAGAAAGTAGGTAACTTCTGTCCCACCAGTGATATATATACTGCATGGTAGGAGCCATCACAGAGATTACTTCTGGAGAACACTGCTAAGTAAGAAAGATCTACTTAGGGGAAGAAAAAAGGAGGAGAGAGGGGAGAGGGGAAAACAGAGAGGGGAGAGAATGACAGAAATGCCACCCTGCTCTCAAATATTTACAATAAAACCGTCTGGATGATAACAAATATTCTAATCATGTTGCAAGTGAATGATATCTACTAAAATCAGGCCTGCTATACAACCAAAGCAGAGAATGACATAGATTGAGGTAATGAAGTTGAATAATAAGGGACCATACATCTGTTGTGTTTATCAACCTCAAACTACACACTCAAGTGAGAAAAATGTGGGGAAGAGAAAGAAAGAGAAAGCTAGATGAAAGAAGGAAATAGTACTCAAAAATAAAAAAAAATAAAAGGGGAATTTTCCCAAAATGCAAATTCCAAAAGGGGTTGTAATAGTTCTTTCTACAGTTGCACTGTCAAAACAATATTACTCCCAAATACAATACTCCCCCAAAATACAAGTTTTTAGGACAGGTAAAAGATATAGTACTGTTTAATCAGTTAATAAGTGAAGAATCTCCATTTCTCATGACTAAGAAAGGCCCAGGAAACTTTGTCAATGCATTGGTCAAAAAATGGTCATGTGAATTAAGTGAGTGCTTTTTTCAGTGACCTAAACAATATTTAGCTCTAGCATACCAAATAGATCTTTAGTACTTGAGGCAGGAAACTGAAGCATAAGAAGTTTTCCATGTACTGGGGTAATTTACTCGATCATGGCCTTTTCTATGACATGAGTCCCTTACACATTCCACTAAAAAACAAAATGCTCTCAAACATATTTGTGCTATTTTTTTCATGTCACTTTGTGGTTTTATTGGGAGACAACTGCAGAGGATAAAAGGTTTGTGTTTACTCCATTCTCTCCTACCAGAGAGGCACTAGTCATTGAGAACAACATTTGTTGGGCCCTTGTGTCTCACTCGAGAGTTAACAGATTCATTGTTCTGATGCAATTTAGATATTCTGGTAAGTTATGATCATGAAGGGCAATTATGCCATATAGCTAGTTTCTTATTTACAGTGATTATCAAAGATAATAACAGAAACTACAGATTATTCTTACAATTTATTCTTCAATATACAAACATATATTTATGCAGTGCAGAGAAGGAAAACATTTACACAGCTCACATCCATCCAGCTTCACAGTTGCACTTATTAATTACTCCCTCTGATGGGTATCAGTCCTTTTCCAAAAGAGCCATTATTTGGGCCTAAAACACATTTATTTTCCATGATCCTCTTTTAACAGGAGGTCTTTATATCTGACCTACCATTAGCACGTACTCATAATAGGAGGGTCCAGCCCTTTGGTTTATTCAGCTTTCAAATGTTCCCTTGTAAACCCTTAGGAATTACATTTGAAACATGCTGTAGATGTTTTTCTAGAAAGTCATCCAAGTAGAACTCCAGGAGACCTACAGATCTTGTGTTTTCTAACAAACAAGCATACAGATAGCAGATTTTAATTTAAATACATATCTTTTTATCTGTCGAGTTTCTGATGAGAATTCTAATTTTAGAACTTTCTGATAATATTCTAAAAAGAACAAAATTTACTTTCTACTCTTCTTTCCAACCATAACTGCACTTTTTGGAAGACTTTGTAATTACACCCTGTATGTTTTTGTTACCTGTTCAAATTTCCAGCCATCAGACATTGTGGAGACCATTTGAGTGAGCTCCTCTTCCTGGCACTGCAGCACCCTGTACACATGCTTGACTGGCACCTTCAGAAAGAAATATAAGACACTCAATACAGAATAGAATTCACCATCTTTGTAACTTATCTGAAATCTCTCTCATTCTACAGAAATAATAAGCAGCAACACCTTGAAGAACACAAGATCAGTGACTGCTTATTCCTCAGTTATGCAAGTGTTATGTTTTAGGCCAACAACTCCTTTCTTAATTCTGGGTTCAGAATCTTGCAAAGAATCTGCAGCTCCAGAATATCCTGAAGTAAGCTGCAGCTAGGAAATTTTTATTATTATCGTTTTTGTTGTTGTTGTTTAGTTACTGTTATTATTAGAACTTGTGGAAATGTGATCTGTTCAGAATGACATTACAGAAGATTCACATACAGTAATGCTACATGAATGTTTCGGGGATGTAAAGAGATAAGTTATGCAAATATTTTAGTACCCAAAATAAATATACTCATCAGTTATAACAAAATAATCTTAATACTTATTTATAAAGGGATGACCTTCCTACAGTGTTCCAAAAAGTTCAGACATAGTGTCTGCAAAATAGCAAACCGCATCATTAACACAGGCATCGAAGCTACTTAGCAGAGACTTAGCAAGTTTTCTAGTTTTATGGACTGCCTGACTCTATTCTAAAACGTCTTTTATTCTCCTCTCAAAACTTCCACTCCAAAGCAATAAGTAGAACTTTGTCAGCTTTTAGAAAATGCTAAGAGCAACTCTGTTACCCCATGACACAGTCTCAAGAGAAATTGGCAACAATAACAGTTTGTAGTATCTTCATGAGGATCCAGTAACTGGAAAAGGCCAAAGCAGAAGAGTTGGAGAACCATCACAAACTTGGCCACTTTTCTTAATTAACAGTTTCTCTGTTATATTCACTTCATTATTATGAAGACATATTCATGAGCTGAATTGAGGCTGTCTTCTCAACTACAGGTCACCACAAATAAAAAATAACTTTACTACAAAAGTGTGCAATACAAGCTAGAAAAAGAAATACGCAATAGACTGTATTAGAAGAGTGATTTGTACATACACTATCAACAGAGATTTGAAGAAGAACTGAAAGGATAAAATCTTGGGCCACTGCAGTATACATAATAATGTTTTAACCTGTAAAGTTTTCTTAACTCAACTGCAGTCTAATGTTTGAGGATGTATCTACTTCCATTGGGAAGTGGCTTGAAAGAGGCAGACATCAAATACCCTTCCTGCTATAGAATAGTTTATTTTAGGTAATAATGCTCCAATGGCTGAATGTATCCATTTCAACTCTGGATAAGATTTCGAAGATAGTAGTTATGCTACAGCTAGGCAATCTTTTCATACTCAGACTATTTAGAAGCATATGAGAGTATTACATGCTACCCAACCTGTTTTCTAAAATGACTATTTCCAGAAATAATATTGCGATAGATGCCAATATCATTAGATATTTTTTTTACCAATTCTTCATAATGTTTTCAGATTTTGAAGAACTAGGGCTCGTGCCCTACATGCTGCCAGGTACTGAAGGTTAGAAACATCAATCTTTGTGTACTAAAGGTTCCAGCTCAGTTTATGAAGGAGACAGCCATTTAGTGTCTCACTAGGGAAAAGAGCAGTTAAATGCTCTTTTCTGAGCATTCAACTCATCCACTGAACTCATCCACTACTTCCTATAGAACAAATAATCAGAAGCACAGTAGAAAATAACCTCACCTGTGAAATTTTGCTGTCTCTTTCTCTTATTTTGTCCTTTACCAGTTTTATTAGTGATGTGATGTTGTAAAATTCAGCCTCTTCCAGTACACCTAGTATGAGAACATTTTTTTAAAAGAAAGTGTAAACAAAGGTACCAGGCCAAAACCACCAACCTGTTCCCCCAAATCACTACAGGTGTAGAAAATGATTTATTTTACAAGCTGGATTCAGACCCACATATTTCAAGGCTTAGATCATTCTGAAGAACTGTCCTAGGAAAAGTCTGATGAAAACTGATACCATTTCACATACAGCATTAGAGGCAAGAAAGAAAGAGCAAAAAGGAGCAGAAATGCCATTGCACAGCAGACTGATGGACCATCATAGTTCAGGTCCTGTCTCAGGCAGAAATCATTAAGAAAAATTCAAATACTCTACTGAATAGCTCTGCAACAACCAGCATGCAGAATGTTGTTCTTCATAGCTCTCATTTGAGATCTTACACCCTGAAAAATATCCTAAAAATTCTGACTGCTACAGTACACTACAGTCTGCACCAACTTATATGTTCAAGCCTTATTTGTCCTCCTTTACCCATACTGTGTGTTTAGCAATGCATGTTCAAACTATATTTCACAATATTGACTGCTAATATTGTTAGACTGTAGTTTTCTTTGACCAATTTCTTCAATATCTTATCAGCACAAGCCTTCTTACTACATGGTTTAAAAGTCTTCCTCAGTAAAACTGATACATTGGAGTCAGACAGGAAAAAGCTCAGGGAAGAATTTACTGTTTGAAAGTGTATTTCACACCTCTGAACATCTCAGAACTTCACTTATTTTGCTTTACATCTTCTAAAACCTGTTTTCCAGCCAGCATTCTTTTGCTTGAAGAGGACTGAAAGCAACTATTTCACAGGGTTGCACAGGAAATACGCAAGATCATATAAAGAATCTGCCCACATGGTTGAATACTCATGCTTTTCTTCCAATTAGGGCCTGCATCTGTACTTTTGAAATTAAAATCATACTCAAAACCTTCAAATAACAGTATGTAGTAGAACTATGGCATACCAATCATCTCTACCTGAAAACAATTGAAATGCTAAACTGAATAAGATTAACCAACAGATGAGTTGCTATTTGGTTGTTTTTTTTTTTTTTTTGACTTGCAAAATTCTGAGAATGAAAAAGTGGAGGAAAAAAAAAAAAAAGGCAAGAGAATTAATATTGTCCTACCTTCCTCAGCTAGGTCCTTGTTAATAACCAGTTTCCCATGTCTGAGATAATTCAGCACTGGCCCAAAGTAGGTTGGGTCTCTGTCTATTAAATAGGCACCTGTTTCATCCTATATTCAAAGAAAAACAAACAAAACAAAACAAACACACACACAAAACATACACAAACACAGCCAGAAAAGCATAATGATTTGAATGCCCAAGCAGGTGTTCAGATACAGTTATGATACTTAAAATCAAATTTAAATCATTCAACAAGGTATATATCAAACCAGTCACTGAAAGAACTTATCACCTGCTGGATGACTCCACCTGATCAATAGCCCCCTATCAAGAGAACGAGCATGACTAACAGCACAAAAAGGAACAGAGATAAGTGCTCTCTCATTAAAACACCCAACCATTGTTAGTATGAAAGATATAAGCAGTAAATGAGAACACTGAGAAGTAGGCTTAAAAGCAATACATAAAAGCAAGGAACTAACATTTCATTTGGAGAGCTGAAGAGTCAGAACAAAGATATCCCAATGAGGTTCACAGGCTGGCTGTCTTCTATTTTTTTTTTAATTAAAATCAAACAAACCTACCTTTTCTTTTTAACTTCAACATTTTGTTCTATTTTTTTTTGTTTCTGTCTTATCTCAGAAGTACAAAATCTAAAAAGGTACTGAGGACAGCTGCATACCAAGCAGTGGCTCTAGATTCAACTTCTAAATAAATAAAAGCTGCAATTCCTACCTCATGCAAACAGAGGAAGAACAGATCAAACTGGAACTGGATTCTCAGTTTACTGAATGTAATAAAGCATTCAACGGAATACAGAATGCAATTCAAGATGTTCTCCTAGTACCTGACATTACTGACAAGGAGATGGAGAAGCAAAACTTCTTTCTTATAAAATTTGAAGTTTAAGTGTGATCAAGTGTGATCAATGCAGCACCGGCATATCTTGTGTTGACCAGAATTTAAGGAAGATGATTGGTAATGCAGATGTCTAACAGATCCATGAGTCCTTCTTACTATCAAGTGGATCACATTAATCCTTTAGTTCCTACAGTTTCACTGTAATAGATACCTTACAAATAAAAACTGTATCGTTGTGGCAGCACCTGCAAATATTTTTGTTTCTTTTAATATTCTAGTAAATTACAGGAGACAATCAGCAGCTTCAATGCAAAGAATCCTAGCTAAATTTGAATCAATCTCTCTCAGAGCTATATGTGATACAAGAAAAATTGCACTGACCCAATCCCCTGCATTTGGAAGTTAACGTTGATATGTAAACATCTGATTACTGAAACTGTGATAACTGAAAACTCTCCTTACTTAAGTAGATGTACTTTCACCAGGGGAAAAAAAAAAAAAAAAAAAAAAAGACTGTGGATACAATTTCAGGCATGCAGATCTAGTTTCTGGAGAGCTGTGTTTGTCTTATCAGGCTTATCAAAAACTACATCACAACCTGAACTATCCCAAAAAAACAAAACAAAACAAACACAAATAATTAAGTGAATAACTAAGTGAAGGGATGCTACATTTTACATAAAACTCACTATTTTAATCTATGAAGACATTCAAGGAAATGTATAAAAACGTCCTGACAGTTAGCCTATATTCAGAGCAGACACAGTTTTTTCTACAAGATAAACTCAGTCTCACAGAAGTGAGACTATGCACTAGTCTGTGCATCAAAACCAATAGATAGATGACATTCATAAAATGGCATTTTTTAAATGCTTTCTATTTAAATATATTTACATTATCCAAACACTTCAAGAATAGATGATCTACAAACATAACCTAAAGAAATTAAATTAGTTGATTATTGTATAAACTATAAACTGAAGTGCACTATTTAATACAGGACTAAAAACCAGGTAAGTTATAAATGAAGAACTAAAATGGATTAAAAAAAAAGATTTTAGTCAACAGTTTGAAACAATTTAAGAAATACATGGACTTACAAAAATCAAAAGTGATCTGAATTAGAACTATTTTGTTCTCTTACACTATGGTGTTTTTCTCATATCACTCTCTGAAGCAATATTGCCTTGGGTTTTGACTTGACATTAGAGATAAACAGGTGGAACACACAGAAGAAAAACACAGAAAAGTTTAAGTGAAACTTCAAATAACAACAGTTCCTTCATTCCTTGCACAAAAGACATAAAAATCTTTTTTTTTTTTTTGTGCATATAAGCCATAGCATCTGAAACTATTCCTAACAGAGTAGATTCTTCTACACTAACTAGCTGCCAACAAAACTTATCTTTTCAGAAACAGAAAAGGAACAAGCTATGTCAAGCCTTCTCTCTCAATTCTCACCTAATGATTGGCCATCAGCAACCTGTATAACCTGAGTTAATTATCCTAGCGTACACAAAGCCCATTAAGAGCACCAAACATGCTTATGCCTACGGGCAGCATCAAGTCTATGAAACATTAGACATAGGGTTAAAACAGCCAGAAGATAAAAGCAACTTTTCTCATCATGCACAAACTTTTTTTCCATTCTACCATTCATCACCTCATTTTCTCTCCGCTATTATATCCATTAATTTCCTAACCAATTATCAATGGCCGAAGTTTAAAAACTGTTAACTTCACAGAGCGGGCAATTCAAATTCTGTCAATAGGAGAGATTGGCCTTAGTATAAAAATTCCATGCAAAATTATGAAGAGACTAAAAAATTCAGAATAACTGGCTGCCCTCTTACTTAGCTTACAAATATGAAAAAAATGCATTCATAAGCATTATCCCAATGAAAAATATATGTGGCTTGGACTTTATTCCTATAAACTCCCAGGTACCACAAACTAGTGTCAGAGTCAAGACTCAAGACGCAAACCATTTGATAAAGCATATCATAACCATACACAAAAGATGCATGGCTGAGAGGCATAAAACTGACTTCCTAAACTTCTTTCTGCAGAAAATACCTTCTCGCTCCTTTAGAGCAAGCTGCCTTCAATGTTCTTCAATGTGCACTGAGTACTTGATTTTGAAATCTCTCCAAGAAAAGCAGCTTACACTAAGACTTTAGGGAAATGTACACAAACATAAATCAGACCCTCTAATACTGCAGTCACCTGACTCACCTAGAGCTCTCAAAGTATTGATCATAAGAGTGCTCGTTCCACACCTTCAGAATATTAGGTCAGCACTGGCTTCATCCGCGTGCAATGAAAACGCTTTCATACTCCCATGTGCAAACAGTATTTTGAGGAATCTTTCTAAAACAGTTTTAAGACGAGAGAATAATACACTTCGTACATGGCCCAGACAGTTCAAAAGTGTTACTACTCTTTGCGTAGACATAATTCAACCAGCTTTAAGCTTGCTAGCTTGAATGTTAATTCTGTATAGTCCCACCTTTACCACTTTATTTGCTAATGACTTAAGTATGATTCCACCAGCTTTGGGCAAATTTGAATCTTCACTCTGTCACAACCAGAGCAGGTATTTCGAATTTTTACCTCCCAACTTTCACAGTTGCCAGACCAATCTGTATGGTCTCAATCTTGTTTCTTGTAGATATACTCTCAGTATTCACACTGGCAAGTCCTAGCTCAAAAGCTTTTCTCCAATATATGTCCTAAAAACTGATATTATTTATATCTATTTGTATTATTTATATCTACATTGAGCAAGCAGAAGTTCTGCTAGTGGTAGTGATATGCCCTTTAAAACAGAAGTATTTGGCACCTTAATTTAGGACCCTGATTCAGGATCTAGAAACAACTTTTCACTGGCTATCCCACCTTACTTTGAGCTAGATGTCCAGAACACAATATTCTCAAAAGATGTGCAGTTGTTCCAATGCCCAATTCACAATTGTTGTATTGGTACTGATCAAAACTGCACTTATAACACAACACATGCTCACCCAACTAGTCAGAAGTTCCTTTAGAAATAAACATTATCTTAGTTATATCTTAAAATAGTGACTACAATTAGGGTACTTTTCTTTCTCTGATTATTTAGCACTAACGGTTCAGGATGTGCTGCCAGGAAGATCCTGTTTCTTTTTCTTAATATTCAGTGCTTCCTTTCCCCTTCCTTAACAGATTATGCCTCACTACAATCCCTAACTTTAGAAAGACTTCAAAAAAAATAAAACATGAGCACTGATGCCAAAACTATTAAAAACAGTCTCTTGATTTGACAAAAGTTTAAAGAATGATAAAACATTCTGCAAAGCAAGAATCGGTATTCAAAGAAAATAAGAAGGTACTGAAATCAGCAATTATCTACCAGTAAATCAAACAATACAAATATTAGAGAAGTTAAACAAGGATGAAAAATTGAGCATTGTTTTCCAAGTACTCAAACGCTGCTTGTTTATTTTTGTGTGTTCATCTCTAAAATAAGGTCTAAACACTGAACACAAATGCCATTGTGAGTAGTAGGTATGACTGCTACCACTTACGTATTTGTTGAAACGAGTAGTTCTTGAATCCTCCTCTTAAACTGAAAGACACATATCATTTTGTGAAACACATGGCACTGAGATTCAACACCTCACAGCCTCATTCCAAACACTACTAAATTTACCAAGGCGTGCCCATATTAACCTTCCTTCTGTTGCAACTGGAAGCAGATCTAATTCTAGAAAACAGGCTGCATGGCCTTGCTCAACATTAACACCTGTAGATAATTTGATGACAAACGTGATGCCTTTCTTTAAGCCTTTCAACTCCTTTTAGAAGCAAGAATTGAAGAAATATTATGATTTATGTAGCTAAACAACAAAAAAGTGTACAAATAACAGCAGAGAAAAATCACTTTATACACCAATTACATTTATAAAGCATAATCTATGAGTAGAGTCATATTTCAGTTTCCTATCCCCACTGCTAACAAACCCATCTAGTTATCCTCTTTTATAACTTCTTAACGTACCAGTGCTATCAATTTTTACATGCTTGACACATTTAGGTAAAGCCAGCTCTCTTATTATTATATTTTGATACAGATATATTCTCATATATATTCTGAGATAAATACTTTCCAAAGCAAAAAGGAATGTGAATCACTTTTTTTCCTCAAAGACAAATATTTACTGGTGCATGAAGTAATTTAATTGTTGGCTCATCTTGCTCTTACTCCTAGATACGCAATCTCCCTCTCTCCCTTTTGTCACTTGGAATAACATTACAACTTTCAACAACTTTTTCAACTGACTTAAGTACAAAAAACAACACCCCTCCTCTATTTTCTGCTGACAGCTTTCAAGTTTAGAAGTAGGTGTTTAAATCTCTTATGATCTTTAAGAGGAAAATGCAATGGAATCAAAAACAGGGAATCATAGTTCGGAGACCAGCTCTAACATTTCAGGTTTTGAGAGCAGGATCTTAGTATTTTAGCTGCCTCCTTGAAAGAGCTACTGTTTTATGAGCACAAAATCACACTGCATAGCACAGTTGCCATGATCAGCCTTTAGTACACGGTTATGAGATAGTACATCTAATCGCTATCAAGTTACAGCTCTTAAAAGGATCCCAATGTGAACCTAGAGGAAAAAAAATCCATCTCTACCAGGTTTTGATTTGCATAAATAGGGTTAAAGAACTGAATCTGAATCCAAGATGTGTACATAAACATCATGAATAATTCCCTTGAAATATCTGTGGTCATCAGTTGGAGATATTTGATATTTCAGAACTAAATCAGACAGTTATTGTATAAACATGCTATTCTATCAAGATACTCTCCACAGTTTGGTGAGGTGTCCCTTAAAATGACATCTACAATATTGGAGAAAAAGAAAATAAAAATAGAAAAAAAAAGAACTACTTGAATAATTATTTGTGCTTTTCAAAAAACAAAGAGTCTAAAGGCAGATTCTGAATCAACCCCCTAAAGGACAGATCCCATGCATTTAAGTAAATTTAGGCATAAGTATTAATACAGTATGATAATTAGACTAAAATATAGACTTACTCTCTGTGTCTGAAACTCAGGCATGACAGTTGACTACAGAGAACAGGTTCTGAATGAAGTGAAAAACCAGGAACTGGAGTACAGATGGTCAAAACAACAGGGCTTGAAAATCTAATGAATGTTGTACTATAAATAAGTCTATAGAGAATATTTAATAAGAAAAGCCTTTGCTTTTGATATGTCAAACTGAGGACATAATGGTTCATATACCCAGAGAATGCATCTCCAGGATTTTCCCCAAACTCAGATTTTTTACAAAAATTGGCAGTTTTTTTTCCTATATCAACTGCTTGCCTCATGTCACCTATCTGTGAAATAATCTACTACAGTTGTCTATACTACCTACTAAATTATGGAAATATGAAAAGAAAGTAATATTGAATCTTAAACAAGGCATATTTACAACTACCTCCCCCCCCCCCCCCCCAAAAAAAAAAAAGGTCTAGTTATATAACACTGGACAGAGGGGCATCATGCTATATTCCTATCTTGCATTGCAAATCAGTTCCAGTCCTGTTCCACTTTGGGTTCAGCCAGGCTACTCACAATTACAGAACAATGCAATCTGCTTGCAACGCTTTACAGACCTTTCTACTGGCCAGAAAGGAGACAGCTGGAAATATGTCAGCAGCTCTGATAGTATCAACATCTTCCCTTGAAACAGAGGTACATCTTCCTACACCTGTGACTGCAACCCGCTTTAGGTTTTCAAGTACATTGTTACAACTGTTACAATTATAGTCTACTTAAGTATAGAAACTCAAAAGGAATACACCAGGTCTCTCCATACCCTACCAAATAGCTCAATAAGGTTAGCATAAATTTGTTTTTTTGTGATTTACGATCCACTGATGTAAATATTGTTGTTTTTTTTTAAAAAAGACTAGTAGATGCATGCACTTTTGCAAGCTATAAACGCTTTACTGATTATTCTTGTTAAAGACAATTTAGATATCAATTGATCAAAAAAGGTCAAAATACTTCATTTAAAACTAAAGCACATCTTCTAAAATGCACCTCCTCTGTAAAGACATCAAAAAATAGCAATTCACAGCTTCTTGCAGTACATTAGCTGAAACACATGCCTGATTTATTGAAAGTATTATTTTTTATTTAAGAAATTTGAAAAAGCTTTCCCTTTCCCTACTGAGTAAAAACAGTTGTTGAGTCTCAAGTCACCTAGACTTTCTTCTTTTATTAGCCTGAACTAATCCTCCCCAGAAAAAAAAATAGAAAGAAAAACAGAAGCAGCAAAAACCAACATCTAAACTGCCATACTGTAAGTTGTTGGGTTTTTGTTTTTGTTTTTTTTTTTTTCCCTGCAACCCTAGGAAGTTATTTAGGCTCCATTCTATATTTTCTCAACTGTTTCTACATCTTTTCTAGAAGCCAGGAAGAAGAGAATGAAAAGATTTATTACTGTTCTCACTTACACAGATGATACTTATATTTACAGATGATACTTACTATCATCTCTATTCTTAACTATTCTTAACATGGTGTTTGTGTGTTCAAGGATCACAACTTACTCCTTTCTCTTTCTTAAAAGTGCTACAGTGTAAGTCAATTTTTAGTCCAATATATTCCAAAATCTCTTTTGGAGCCAGTGCCGTCGAAGATGGTCCTCTGTACTATTAGTATATTTAGTATTCTCTGTTACCAGATGCATGACTTTGCATATCTATCCGCTCAGATCATTCGATGTTTGCAAAGGGCCAGTTTTCTAAGTAATCATGATTGCTTATCTGAATACTTTATATGTGTTACTACTTACTACCACAAATAAAATTTCAATCAGTAGCTTTTGTTTTCCTATTAAAAAATATTCCCAAAGAATATACAAATACCACTCGTGATCCAGCCCATGCAGCATATATGTAACACTCCCCTGAAAACCTGCCGAGATGCAAAAGACTACAAACAAGCAAGAGGTATTCTTCTATCATATTGAATGTCTATTTCACGCAGCATTCTTTAACAACAAGCAAAAAGACTCATACAGAAAGATAGCTTGATTCAAACTGAACCACAGAGTCATGACAGTGCAGAAATGGCATGATATCAATGCAAGCACAGTCCATCAAAAAGCTAAAACTACACCCATAAGGCAAAAAAACATGCACTTTAAATAAGCACATCCTACACTCCCTTTGAAACATCCACGTAAACGTGGTTATTACTCAAGGACCACATCAGCCTGCACCCCTACAAACAGCGACTGCGTGGGGGAGGCGGCTGCTTCGGAGAGCCCCGTAGCGGCAAGAGAGCCCGGGGGTCCCGCGGAGCGACACTCGGACGAGTCCTCGCCGGCCCGGGCCCGCCACCCCTCCACGGCCCCCGCCCCAGCGGGAACGCAGCGGAATGGGGGCGGGGGAACCCGGCCCGGCGGCGCCGCGCGGCGCCTCGCTCACCTTGTCCGAGTCGAGGTCGGGGTCGGCCTGGCAGAGGCGGAACAGGAAGGACTTGGGGTCCCTACAGAGCGTCTGCCGAGTGGTCAAGAAGCAGGTGCCCCCCACGTTGAGCCGCACCCACTTGCCGGGCACGGCGCCGGGGGGCGGCGCGGAGCTGCAGCGGCGGCAGGGCGCGCCCGGGCCGCCCAGGCTGAGGCCGCCGAGCGGGGGCACCGCGACATCGCAGTGGTTCTCCGCCGCCATCCTCGTCGCCGCCGGAAGCGTCCGCCGCGGCTACGCGTCCCCACACGCACCTCCCACCGGAAGCGTCCCTCAGGGAATCGTTCCCTCTTCCCCCGCCACGGCCCCCCGCGGCCCCCGCCCCGGAAGCTCCGCCCCACGGCGGCCCTCGCTCGTGCCGCCCCGCGCGTTGTAAGGAGGAGGCGGAGGCGGCCGGACCCTACATGCCTTTATTACAGACTACCGAGCAGAAGTGAAATCCATCATCCAGGCACTAGCTACACATCTACAGCACAGAGAGCTGTCGAAAGGAGGATAAACAGTCATTAAATTATGAGATATGATTAACTCATCGACCAATAGAAAATTTATAATAAAGCCAGAAAAAGGTGTAAAATATAGTTTACAATAATTATTCACATTCAAGGCTGTACATCAATACATACAACACTATGGCCCCAAACATGAATTCAATCCAAATAATTCATATATTAGAATTTAAATAACACAGACTGCTAGAGGCCAACAGGAGCCAGCAAATAACCTTATAAGAATAAAAATACAAAAGTGTGCATCTTACCCTTGCATTATTTGTTTCCATTTTCATAGGTCCTGGAGGTTGGTAAGTTTTGCAGGTGGGGGTTATTTTGGGAGGTTTTATTTTTATTTTATTTTCTAAACACTTTACCTGTACATCACAGTTACAGCTACAAACCAGATAAGAGTATTATACACAACTGACTGTCACCAACCTGAAAAAAAGCTAGCATACAACTATCAAAATGGATTTTTTTTTTGTCAGATACAGCAATTGTTAGTTCTGCCACCCTCTAGAACATTTGCCACATCCAATCAGAGTTAGTACATGGTCAGAAGAAGGTTGTCAAGTGATAGCCATCCAAATTCACTGTCTAGGTTACTAGTCTAGGTTACTGGGTGCTTAACGTTACCCTTTTCACTGTAAAAGTCATAGCTCTAATACAGAGAAAATTAATTCCTATATTAATCACAGTCCTCATCTTAACTGAGACCTTTGGGCCACAGAATGCCTTGCTGCAAACTCACTTGATCAGCAGATGGGCCATAATGTGTGTCACGAAGTTTTGGAGGAACAATTCTTTTTGATTAATAGAACACTTGCCTAAAATACTACAGACATTCACCAAAAATTCAGATATAAATACCACACCTATTTGTATAATTTCCCTGTAGAACAAATAATCAGAATCTGCAGACCACATCTTTAAGCAGCTATTAATACAGAAGTTCTTCCCATAGATGAGGTGTTCAAATCAAGTGTCAGACCAAAGAAAACAGTTCTTTTGCTTTCTTTAGAAAGTTTTACTAAATCATTCAGAAGAAACAGTTTAATTTATGTGTGGTAAATTCCTAAGATTCTTTAAAGCTCTCAGTACAAAATTTAGTGATGTCAAGCATATTCATTAAGTGCGTTGAAAAAGGAGTAGATGCATTTTTTTTTCTCCTTCAGTTTACTGAGGTTCTTCTAGGATTATATATAACAAATACCCTTTGCAGTTAAATCATGGTAGGAGGAGATAAAGTTTTAGGAGCGCACTACTACTTGAGAGGTTACTGTGTCTTCAGCATTTACCCCTTTGCAAATGGAATTGCAGCAGCCCAGGTGGCATTTAGTCTGCTCACAATGCTTTTGCATCACATCTGAAGTTGAAAGAGGTACAAAAATAAGTCTTCTTTAAAATATGTCCTGCTCAAAACTGGACTTTAAGGCCCATGACAATAAAGTAATTTCTTCATTTTTTCAAAGAATTTTTAGCATTTCCTTGACTGGGCTAGAAACTGAACAGTATGGCTCCAAACTCCTTTCAAACAATAGTACTTTAGTCTATTAGTTGGAACTTAGAGACAACTAACACAACAACCAATTTCCTGAATTTTGCATCCAAACAAAACATGAGTCACATCATCAACGACCAGAATCTTTACAAATGATAGATATGTGCTCAAATTGCAACAAACTGAATTATCAGACTTTAACAGATTTGCAGTGAGGAGCCTGAAGTGTCTTTCAGTGACTAATAACCCTTCTCTGCTCTGAAAGGCCACAAACCACAAGCAAAGAGATTAACCAGTTTGCAGCTTTGAAGATTTTGATTTCATGAACTCCCATGAATCACTGGAGTAATCTTCAAGGCAATGTTTTGAAAGTACCCCATCCTTCAAGTATACACATCTAAACTAGGAACTTGACCTTCACAGAATGCAGCACCTTCCAGTAGACATTTAAGTGAGCAAACTGAAAACCTACTTAAATTCAATTTTTTTTTTTTGTCTTGCCTTACCCTACCCACTAAGCCTTTCTGCTATCTTCCCAAAACTACAGCTTTCACCTAAAGTTAGAGCAAGACAAACACCCCTCCCAGGAAAGTTTTGGTCCCTTCCCCACCCACCCAGCACCATGCTCACCCCCTCGTCCCCTCACCGCCCCCCCAGCTCCCCCCCCCCCCAAAAAAAAAAGCAGCAGTTAAGGAAGACTCAAATTGAAACATTTAAGTTCTGAGGGGAAGGATGCCAGTAAGTGAGGTCCACAATGATATTGTCCAAACCTCTTTCCCCACCCCACTAAAAAAAATCCCAAACCAAACATGCACACACACCATAAAAACCCACACCCACTAGAATACAGACATCAATTTCAACTTCTGCAGCTTACTGCTGTGAAGATTTCTTTGGCTGAAAGTTTTTAGGGGTAGGTAGGGACAAGGAACAGCTAAACAGAGGATTTTCCAGTGTGAAAAGAAAAAGGAAGTATTTTTTTTATGGCAAGATGACTTCACATCTAAATGTTACAAACACATGTTCTATAATTCCACCTATTTAGCTGAAGTGAGCAGGCCAATAGAGATCACTTTGGCTCCTCCTGAAGCTAAGGAATTCACTGTTAGCAGAACTTTGCCAGAGATTTTTGAAAGCAATGTTTTGGCACCCTGAAGAGCTGCTGTAGCATCATGAAGCTCATCTCTGCTAGACTTTCTGGTATGAAGCTGGGAACATCTCTACATCTCTATAACAAAGGCTAAATCCAGATATGTAGAATTCCCTCTAGTGAATCTACTTATGGATAGAATTCAACAGCTACAGAGTAAAGGGTAATTGGGTAATACCACAACAAATTCAGAATGCACATCACCTTGGTTATGACAACTAACTTTAATAAAAGGTGTACTGCGCTATTCAGATTTCACTGACACGGAGTCTGCCTTCTATGTAGTGAAGTTTCTTATGATAGAAAGTGAATGGTCTGTTTTCCTCATCTCAGTCACTTTCAAGACACCTTAGCTCCACTAACAGTGGGCACTGTAAACTAGTGATTGACTTTTCTCAAGCCTGTGTATATGGTAGGATAATATAACAGATGACTGCAAGAACATATTTTTCTCTAAAGAGAAAAAGCAATTGGACTCTCCTTTAAAGACTGGAAGAGACTAAGAACTGAACTGTCATCAAATTTAACCACACAACACCATTTTGTTTAAAATCCACAATAAATCTCCCTCTCCCAGCACAAGTAAATCCATCATTCATGCATCTTCTGAGACACCCCGAAAAGCCACAAAATAGCCCATTAGTTTTCTTAATGTTACAGTAGAACTTTTTTTTTTTTTTCTTCCCTCCTTTGGTGGAAGGAAAAACACTTTATAACAGACCTCAAGAGGCACGCAGATGGTATTTGCACAAGGTTAATTAATAGGTGTGATGTTTATACTGCATTTAAAACAAGGAAGGAATGCCTTTGCCCATACCTAGGTCATCCCTCTCCGCAACGTTCACAAACATGAGTGTGTTGAAAATGCCATTAGGGAAGTAATTTTAGCATGTAGAAAGTTATGCCTTTCCTACATTCTAAGAAACGTGTGACCACACACACACAGAAAAATCTTAATTTGAAAAGGATAAAGGAGACTGATATGAAAAATATTTTCATTTTATAGATATGCCTTAAGTACCATACATTTTTCCCTTTGTATCAACATTTTCATTTGAATCCCATCCAGATTACTGTATGGATCTAATATTTAAACTGTTTTAAACTTTTTTCAGAGTTGCTAAAAGGTCTGAAGTATTTTCCCAAAGAACAAAAATAGGATTATTTGTACATCTCATTATACAAAGAGACAAAAATCATTGTACAAAGTTTTCATACTTCCTTTTCTACCCGGGTAAATATGTTGGCCCCACTAAAATGCACAATACATACACACCCTGGAAAGAAAGCTCCTAGTCCTCATCTTCTGAAAAGGTGAAAAACTATTTACTACTTCAATAGTAACTTTTTTTTTTTTTTAAATAACAACTGGTTAATTTTTTATTTAGCATTAGTTAAAAGCATGCTGCTAAGTTTGTTGTCCCTTGATTAAACACACATATGCAAATTAAAATTTAAAGTTTTAAACTTTATATGCTTCAGAAGCCAACATTTCAATTTTAGAAAAACTTTCAGTGCCAAGTTCATCATTTTACTTTCTCACAACCTTTATCATCAGAGTCTGTCTGCCAGGCACATACATCTGATTCATTCACATAATTATTAAAGTACCACGTAAATCCTGCAACCAGAACTTTATCAGGAGTTATGCAAGGGTGCAACTGACCTGGCTACAAGTGCCATATACCAGTAAGCTGGGGAACAGCAGGGAACAGAAGAGAAAATGAAGAGGTGGTGCTTAGGAGAGGCATATAAAAGCTCCCTGATGAAATACAGTTTAATGATAATTTGAAAGTCACAGAAAACACCAGCCCATAAAATGGAAGGCTGGTACATGATTTGGGGTGTGTGCGTGTGGATTGGTTTTAACTGATCTTAAGTGAAGCTGGTAATGCAATGTCTATCCACTAGTTTGCAGCAGAAATTGAGCTGAAGTGCACAAAAGCAAGATCTTCATTGCAATGATATGCATGTGGAAGCCTCAACAGAAGCATAAAGAGCAAGCAAAGCAACCCTGAATTCCATTAGGTTTTTGCTTTCTTAAAAAAAAAAAAAAAAAAAAAAAAACACACACAGAACAGAGTATTTCAGACATATGCTTCCCCTTGAGATGGGTAATAGGTGGGTTGGGAAGATTCCTCTGATCGGCTGCACGTGGAGTTCTAGCAGCAAGTAGGGAGACTGGGAAATTTTGGATGAGCTTTACTATTTAGCAGCATTCTGGTGGTATCTGTGCCGCCAAACTTCATGTATCTTTTTGCACCATTTATGAGCATTCCCACTCGGGTCCATCAGGTAATATGTCCTGTTTGGCTACAAGTGAACAACATTTCAATGAGTATTCCAAACACAGTTAAACCAAAAAGCAGCAAGTATTCTGCATCCACCAATGAGTATTTAGAAACAGAATTCAGAATCTTTTCAAAGGTTAAATGTAATTAAAATCATAAAACAGTATATATTAGTGAGATACAGAGTCAAAAAGTTTTCAAATTGAAATATATTGTTGGCATACTTTTTGTGTAGAGTTGTGATCCACTCTATATAAAAAAGGCTATATTTCAAGAGTCATTCTTAAGAACTTTTCAGATCACAAAATCCATTTGAAACACTTAAATAAAATGTAAAACTTATTTCACGGAAAAATGTTTGCTCTCTTTCTTTTTTTAATTATCAAGACTAGTAACCTACAGTCAAAGTAATCCTGCAATTAATACCTGTATTCAAGGAATTAAAACTTCCCTTAGTAAAAGAAAATTTCCTTTTTTTTTTTAATTAAAAAAAATTAATTAAAGAAAAAAAAAAAAGAACTCACAAGAGTTTTCCAAGAATCTTAATGTAACCCAAAAAAATAATAGCCACTTACTGTGTGAACAAAAAAAGTCTTAAAATTCTTGGCTTCTGGGCGCAACTCTAAAGACCATGGAATTTCTCCTTTTAGGACTTTGTTGACAGGATCTACATAATATAGATGGGGCCCTTCTGTGAGCAGCAATTGGCGTCGACGTGCAAACAATCCCTAATGAGGAAAATAACAGCAACACAAAATGCATAGAATTAAAGAATAAAACTACTTTAAAAGAACAAATATGTTATTTTACAGTCCGTGGGGTATCTGCATTTATACTGAAACTCCTAAAATGAGGCTTACCATGAGATAGATAGGTTATTTAGTGAGAGAGATCTATAGACTGTAAAACCAGCAAAATTAACATGCTCAGTTTCACAGAACAGACTTTTTGTTTGACAGGGAAGGCAGGGGAAGGTGCAGATGTAAAATCATAGATCTCTGAACTTGAGAAGTAGAATTGAAACAGCTTAAAGGATAGTTTCATTTTGCTACAATTTCTTTTGCTTTACATATATGACCTCAATCTTTTCTCCTGCACATCAGTGCATTTAATACTATATGGCAATACATAAGCAGTATTTTAAGAAAGCATCTCTGAGTAATGATAAGGCAAAACTAGTTGTACAGTTCTTTATACAGAATGAAGAAAAACATCATCTTTATCAAAGATTCCTGCGCAGAAATAGCCATGGTTTTGTGTACAAAATAAGGAGGAAAGTGGTAATAACTTAGACAAAAGACAACCCACATTTCTGTAAAGTTGACAAAAACTAAGCCTATTGTTGCTCCTATGTACCATATTATAGTTCATATCTGAAGCTATTCTGATACCACCGTCTCTGCCTCTGTCAGGATATAGGCACTAAGATGATCCAGGAAAAACAAACAACAATTCAAGGCAACATTTAAGCTCCAAATATTAGTTACTCAGTCCAGAGGCAGACATGCATCCCAAGTATTTAGTGGGTCATCAGAAAAGGAAGGGGGGGTAGGGGAGGAGGGGAAGGGCAAAATACTGCAGTTTACAAGTGAAAGCACCAATAAACACATTCACTTTTTGCCTTATCTAAAAAAATCAAGAGCATATCACAAAAGAAAAAACATCTTACAGGAAAGCACTACATCTTCTATTAAAATAAATTAGTTTGACACTTGCAATTACAATAAACAAGGAAGTTTTAGAATAGATTCCTCGTTGATAGAGCAATTGTAGCAAAAGTTCAATTGTCTCTTTCACAGGGGATTTAAAAACAAACAAACAAAAAGCCTTACCTTTCTTTTGTCTACTGGGCCCATTTTTAGGATTAAGTTGTTTTCTACAAATTGATGCCTTAAAAGAAAGAAAATAACTATTACTCCACAAGTATTTCTTCTGCAGTACAGCCACCATTATTTTAATGGAGTAGTTTTCCATGTCTTTAGTGATTTTCTTTTCCCGCAGAGTCCTGAACAGCTTTAATAGACTGATTTATTCCATCTATACTCTTCCTATTCCATCCTAAATAGCTATTTGCTAAAATCTGCCAGGAAAGTCACAAATGGGAACTCTTCTCAAAAGTCAAGTGCTACTGAGCACAAGATCTGAAGTTATTTTGGTTAGGCATCAACAGAATAGCTTCATTCAAAAAAACACTCTATCAACTGTAAGAAAGAAAGAATCTAGCTAGTTCTAGGACTCTGTAGAGGGGCAGACTTCTCAGCAATGGCATTGTGTTACTTCTGTCTATTCTGTACACATATTCCATGTCTTTTAGAACTTGCAAAATTCAAAAATGCAGTATTACAGTTTATGCTACTGCTTTAAAATTAGACAGGAAAAATTTAGTTGCTAACTGCTCACTTGAACATATCAACGTTCACAAAAATGTGAATCTAAGTAACTTTCCTCAATTCCTTACTTTGATGTAAATAAATAACTATATTTCAAAGATCTTACCAAGGGTTTCCACCAGCTTGTTTTGCCAGAAGTAACCTCTTTTCATCCTCAGAAAACTGCAAGTCCAACTCAAAGGAATTGTTGTCAAGATCATGAATATACTGTTCAATGTTGCCTCCTGATGTCTGTGGGGGACTTGTTTCTGGGGCAGACAAGGAATGGGAAGAGGCAGAACCAGAAACTTGCATGCAACCAAACTGACTCAGGAGATTGTCATACTAAAGAAGGAAAGAAATGGAAATTAGTGTGGCTTGCTTGCTTAGAAGTTGCTTTTGCTACAATAACAGTGGCTTTTAGTTTAAGACATTGATATGTTTCAGCACATTTCTGGGCACAAAGTCAGCCTATTCTATAGATGACAGGTGCTTCAACCTTTGCCCAATAATATTTTTTTTGATTTCCATTAATGGAATCTTTTCATTAAAATATAACCAAAGGTAGTTTTAATGCAAATATTTGATAAATTAATAATTAAGCTTTATGACAATCTCAAGCAGCAGAGCTGATTATAGCAAAAGACAAACATACATTTCCATAACAATCTTCATCATCCTCTGACATGGCAGGTAGGTATGCTGTAAGTTTTGGAGGGGTCTGAAGATGTAGGTTCTCCCATGCAATGGATTCAAAGAAGGGATGAGCCTTAAGAGGCTCATACCCTCCCATTTCTTCACATCCTAGTCTGTTGGTAGCATCCAGAACCTGAACAAATTAAAATGAAGTTAGTGTGCCTAAAATGAAAAACAAACAAACAAGCACACCTCTTGAATAAAGACTGAACACTATTCGCATTTGTGCTGCTACAGACAAAAGCTCTTAAGTTGCTCTTACTCCCTTAAACATACAGGTATGGAATATGAGGAGACTGATTAAAATACAAGATGTTACTTGTCAGTATGCCTTGTAGACATCATTTGTGTTGGTTGAATCAGCTTGCACAGCTAGAAAAAGGGACTTTTTTTTTGGGGGGCGGGGGGGAGAGCAAGGAGGGCGATGGAGCACACTTTTTTGGCTTTGTTTTGTTCATAAAGACAAAGCCAACAGACTAGGCCTAATGGAGCATTCCTTTAAGCATGGCCTAGTACCACATGCTGGTGATGCAAGACAGCTGTTGCAGCGGTAGGTGGTGCCAAAGACTAACTTCTCAAGCACCTTAAAACACGTTGACACAACCTGAACCTCACCACCCAGGATGCACTACATCGGCCATAGAGCTGGCATGGACACAGGAACCCTTTACAAGGACTGGGCTCATTGCTATCCACAGATGCAAATCACACGAGGACTTTTTTTTTTTTTTTTCCAATGCTAATACAGCATACTATCCACCTTCAAGAAACTTAAACCTGCTGAACTGTTTTCTGCATACTCATTTATTCATTTTAATATCACTGCTATATCTGATTAAATCACAACTTTCCCCTGTCCCCACCCTCATTTTATGTCAAACATTCACATGGACAGTAACTATTTGGCTGATATGGTAATGAGGCATGGATTAAGTGCTCTAAAATGCAAAACAAGTTGATTTCTATTTTGACAAATATATCCCCATGATATAGAAAACACTGTTTTCAAGGAAGTATAATGTGTTATACAACTGGCTAAGAAATAAGCTGAGTATTGTGTAAGCCTGAATATTTGAATCTTAAATTTTATAAATTCTATACAGTACTTAGAATAATTTGTTTCCACTTCCAGAAGACATATTTTCTGTTCATACTTTAGAATTCAGATACAAAAATGTAAGTGCTGCTCAATCATAGGCATCAACTCCCCTACCCCTATGCAGTCAGTAATGCTAAGAGTTGATCTTACTATATGCCTTGTGATAGAGGCGATAAAACTTTCAGGAAAAAGGAACTACATGATATGTTGAATGTACTCAGTGTCATCAAATTGTTTGACATGAGCAAATATTTACCAACAGCTTTTCTACAAGGTCTTTAGCCTTGGGAAAAAATTTCTCTGGAAAGTCATATTCCAACTTTATTATCTTCTGGAATATAAGATACTCATTTCTGCAAAAGACAAAAAAAATAGCTCTAGTTATTAGTTCTCCATGATTCTTTCATCTTAGTAGCGCACAGGTTGGATAAATATTAAATAGGATATCTACAAGCTATAAGCCAAGTTCCCATAAATCTCTCTGGCATATAATAATGGGAAGCAATCTTCTAAAAATGAAACTGAAAGCATTAGATACTTTATTAACAGGGAGAAAGGTTTAAACAGTTAAACACCCCCATTTGAAGACAGTTTCATTGATTACAAACTATAAAGGCAATCTTAAGATAAATTCAGGAATATCTCCCAGAAGAAACTCTATCTATATTTGTCTTTGCATTTGCATTAATCCAGAAAGGAGTGTATGGAGAAAGAACCAAATATATATGTGTGTATATATATATATATCACACCAATTAAAGCAGATATGTCAGTAACACTGAAAGTATAGTGTAGTAAGTTACACTTCAGAACTGGGAGTAAGGTAAATAGCACAAGTCAGCATATTCAGGTAACTCTCTTACCCAGCTCTAAACGGAGGCAATCCAGCTACAAGCTGATATATTATACATCCCAGAGCCCATAGGTCAGAGCTTTGGAAGGAGAAAAAAAAAAAAAAAAGAGGGAGGGGAAAAAGAAAATATAGCAGTTAATACTTTTCTATAATACGCATATAAACTATGCAAAAAGAATGCAAAGTTTCTGCTACTTAGAACACAGCATGAATAAAGCAGACAGACCTTCCATTTATGATAATTTTTTATATAATTTTACTTCACTGCTTGACATTCCTGCATTTATAGCACACATTTCCATATTAGAGCCAGTTTATACACAACAGAATTAAAGGGATGATTTTTATTTTGATAGAACAGAACTACTTTCTTGCTTATTTATGGGGGAAGTGTAATTAAACTTTTCAGCACAGACCACCTTCTCCTAGAAGGACCTAATCCTATCTGTAGGACTTCAAAACGTAGGAATCACTGAGAAAACCAGCATTCAGACATTTAGAACAATATTGGGCAAGGCAAGGAATAATGATCCCTAAGAAAAAAAAAATATTTTATACTCCAACATCTTTACAGTCAAAGATGTTCTTTCTTTGAAATGCTAAATATTCTTCCATTTTATAGTGTCCTGATGGAAGTCAGTACAATTCACTGAAACAATATGCAGGCCTCACCTTTTACAGGCAGATTTCTCCGTCAGCAATTCTGGAGAAACATACTGTGCTGTCCCTACAAATGAGTTTGCCCGTGCTGGGAAAAAAAATTGAAAGAGATAAGTAAACACATACTTACGAGGTAGACAAATGGTGGGGAGGGACAAGGAAAACTACTGAAATTTATGTAATGTTATAAAAAACCAACAGAGTTTCTTTTCCCTCCCTTCCCATCCATTCCTTTCCTTCTTCCCCCAAAAAATCTACTTGGACAAGACAAATCAGTTTCTCATCAATAAGTATTGATAAAAAAAAAGAAAAATTAAAAAAAGTTTAAGAGAAACAAAATAAAAATCTACCAATACAAGCTTAACATATACTGGTTAAAAAAAAGTCTAGTACAAAGAACATTATCTTTCTAATATATCATAATTATCCCATTGCATAAATATTCAGAAACTGGAATCAATCAGTTGAACAATCTCTAAGTGGTGTCCAAGGATAGCAACAGATGCTGCTAGCTTGTATTCCTTTGAAATGACTCTCCATTTCTGCTAGATGTTACTCAAAAGCAATCAGATTTTGCAAATGAAAAGCAGTTCAGCCTTCTACTTTCAGGCACAATTTGCAACATCAATTCTTTGCAATTAACAGTAAGCAATGAAGGTAACAAAAACAAAAAAGCCTAACCTCTATATTTGAGGTACTTCAGTATTAACTAGGGCTTAAATCCATGAGCACAGAGTAAGTCTGCTGTTTCATATAAGCCATAGTAAGTATTTGTTTAGTTTGGAGTAATTAAGCTCTCAAAGAAAATACCCAATAATCAATAGTTTATCTGGCCATACCACTAAACCAAATATTATTTCTTCTGACAATCTAAGCAGAATGAAAATTATTTTAAGAATCCTAAATATTTTTTGTGGGCTAAGGGGCAATGATGGTCAAAGGTTATAATTGTATAAATTCATTTCACGTACATTTTGAGGAACCACTCACTAGTTAGTTATGCCACATGACAAGAAGTGAACAACTGCATACCTTGTCTGCTATCTGCGGATAGAACTTTTGCTGTTCCAAAATCTGTTATTTGAATGTGCATGTCCTCGTTTAGCAAAATGTTCTCTGGCTTAAGGTCTCTGAAAAAGGTTTATAATTTTTTAAATAAAAACAGCACATAAACTAACATTGCAAGACAGACTGGATGCTTTATATACATAATCACAGAATGGTTGAGCTTGTAAAGGATCTCTAGAGATCATCTAGTCTCCAAAATACACATAATCTGTAAGCATTATTATGCCATCTTGACTTGTAGTTGTCAAGATGCAAACTTCTGTTAGCAGATTTTGCAAAGTTCTTCCCCCCCCCACTCCCCCCCCGCAAAAAAGGCCTGAAGCATCACGAAGTATACTCAGTGTTTGTTCAAAATCCAAAAAGCAGTTATTCCCAGGCCTTAATTTAAATTTCTGACAGACTGGTATGGCAGTAAGATATTCTAGACCCAGTTATTCATGGTGCAGAACTCCATTTAGTCAAATGAGGGCAAAAAGCAGCTAATTAACCTAACTGGCTTCTAACAGATGAAATCTGTAACACATTCCCACTCAGAGTGCCACCTTTACCTTTATCAGTTACAAATCCCTATGTAATCTATATTTCAAACGCACCCATAAGATTTGTATATCCCCTGTCCCCGGTTGTGCATAAAACCAAACCTCAGTTTCACACACTCACATGTAACCATGTATAGCTAGATGTTCAGAGTTTCACTTTGCAATACATATATATTAACCCATTAGATAACACTGTTACAAGAATAATTACCTCATACTAAGTTCCCTCAATTGACAAGAGGCCCATGTACTGCCTTCCTAAGGAGGATATTTGGATGCCCCTAAAGATCTAGAGGCTGGCGTGGGGCACAGCTGTTTTTAGTTAACCAATAAGGAAGAAAAAACAAAATCACTACAAGTGCCAGGCTGTTTCTATTGACCACTGTGCAGTATTATTTTCCTTAGATTACATCTAATTACCTGCTGTTATTAAAAAACATTGAGTTGTACAGTTGTAACCAGTACTGGGATTTAAAGAACTGTGAACCAGCACAGAAAACTGTTGGAATAAAGTAATTAAGATACTAAACCACAAAATAACCCTGTTTATTCTCCTATATACCTATATGCCAAAGTTTGAGACTGGCAGAAGGTATACAAACGGAATATCCTTTTAACAGTTCTGTTCAGTTTATTTATATATTTATCACAGAATAGTTGGAATGATGTTTGAAAATCATCTGGTCCACTCTTTCTTTTCAAGGAGGGGCTACTAGAGTAGGCAGCTCAGGGCAGTGTCCATTTGTGTTTCTATTATCTCCAATTATGAGGACTCTGCAACCTCTCTGGGGAATCCTTTCCCATGTTTAAACACCCTAATAACAAAGAAACATTTTCATGTGCTTAGATGGAATTTTCTTGTTTAAGTTCACACCTGTTGCCTCTTGCCCTGTCCCTGGGCACTACTGAAAAGAATCCAGCTCCATCTTCTTTACATTATCCCAGTCAGGGATTTGTAGACACTCAGATGATGCCCACTTGAGACTTCTCCAGGCTAAATCGTTCCAGCTCCCTCATCTAGCTCTGTGTGTTCCTTGCTAACATTATGGCCCCTTACTGGACTCACTTGAAGTCCACATTGCCTTTCTTGTCCTGGGGAATCCAGGACTGGACATAGTACTGCAGATGGGACCTCACCAATGCTGAGTAGTGGGGAAGGATCACCTCCCTCAATCTGCTGGCAACACTCTTCCTGAGGTGGCTCAGGATACTGCTGGTAGTCTTTGCTACATGGGGTACAATGCTGGCCCACATTCAGCTCCGCAAAACTGCTCTTCAGCCAATTGGCCCCCATCTTCTACTGGTACAAGGGATTATTCCTTCCCAGGTGTAGGACTTCACGCTTCATCTTCTCAAACTTCATGAGGTTCCTCTATTCTCAAAATTTTAATATGCATATATGGATAAATATTATACATGTACCTCCATACTAACTTTTTGAGAGGAGGCTGTCATCTTAAAGTGGTTCTGTCTGATATCATATTTCTTTAACAGAAAATGTCAAGAGCTTTTAGGTAATGCTAGTGTTTTGATCTTCTAATTAAACTAACTGTAAAATGAGGTCTCTGATCACACAATTTTACTCCTATTTTGTACTTCTCATGATGATCCTCATACAAGAAGTGTTACATTTACCTTTGTATTATAAAAGATTTCAAATATAGGCTTGGTAAGACTGACAATCATGCTATATTGATTTGGGAAGCCTTTTATACCATATTAGATAGTATAAAAAAGATGAAATTGCACATCTCAACTTTTTGTAGTATATGCTCTATTTCGAATTCCAATTAAAAAACCCACACTTTCAGTGACTTCTATACAAAGCCATTTTAGATTCTGTTCCCAGATAGAAATAGATATTACAGAAAGATAAAGAAAATATTTTGTCCTTTTAAATATAAAGTAGTAAAAATGGTATCAGAATTATGATTAGCCAGCTTTCTGACAACTATCATCAACTGTTCCATAAGCAATTGTTTGGAAACTTACAGATGCAACAGATTATTTTCCAAAGCCCAGTTCTGTGGCTCACACTTCTCAAATTTGCAAGTTCATTTGAATATCACACCAATCAATTTTAATTTAATTTATTCAATATTGACAAAATATGTTTCCAAATATGTTTATTCAGATAATAACATGAACACAGTGGAAAATTTTCAGCATTTACTTAGTTCTTGTCCAACTATGTGGAAATCGACCACTCAGTGAAAACTGGCTTACATTATTTACTTTTACCGATGATGTGCTAGGAAAAAAAAAGTTACCAAAAATCCAATCTCTGTTTTTAGATCATCTTTTAGAGAAAAGCTTTTAGGAATCTAAGTCCTATGACAGGATATTTTTCTTATTTTTCCAGCTAAATCAGCTGGTCTACTAATAAGAGACAGAATCTCCTAATAGAGTTTGCTTTGTTTAGCAATCTGTGTAATCCTAATAGTACCGTTAATAATGAGACACTATTATGTTCTCATTACATTTCATAAAGTCCATGTTTGATTTAGGCTTAAGAACATTTCTAGAAAAATACTTTGTGCACAGTCAAAAGCATGTTGATCTTGATTTTTTAAGTTACCTGTGAATTATTCCCTTCCCATGCAAATACTCCAAGGCTGACACAATTTCAGCAGTATAAAATCTGGTACAATTCTCATCAAATGAGCCAATTTTTCGTATATATTTCAGAAGCTCTCCATTTTTGGCATAACTAAGCCCAAAATCTGAATGTAGGAAGTTAAGGTATATCACTAAGACACTTTAAAACAAAATTAGAACCTCACAGCTCATCCTGAAGAATCAAAATAATGAACAAAATGAAATAAGCAATAGGGAAGTTGATTATTTTGAAATTTTACATTGCAACAACCCCAAACATTTTCTTATTAAATGCACTCCAAACCCAGAACGAGTCCTAAATTAATAGGACAGCTAGGCACTAAATAGGAGTTAAAATTGCAATTTTTCCAGAGACAATCATCTGAATAATTCTTTTAAAATGTATATATAATTGATTAAAAGGTCATTTACAATCATAGTGAACATTCAATCCAAGCTTATTTTTGTCCTTAATCTGGAAAGTTACAAAAAAGTTAGTCTTGTGTACAAGGAGTGTTTACATTACAGAAGACAGGCCCTTTTAGGTCCTGTCAGTGCATGCATACTTGCATATACTGTCGTTTATACATAAAATCTGTTAGCACAGTTAGCAGTATCTGCAAAAACAAAAAAACAAACAAAACCCCAAACCAGCCGCTTACTAACCTCTTAGCTTTAGCAAAGCCAATTCCACACAGGATTTTTAGAAGGAAATTCACATTACAACCCCTTCACAAGAAAAAAAATCATACAAACTCAAAAAAAAAATCTAACCAAACTGACTGTAAATGATAATCTTTCAAATTGAAAATGCACTTTGCAACTACTGCTGGGGCAAAGACTTGCGAACAGTTGCTCAACAAGGTTTTCGGTGTTCTGTAGTTCAGACTGTTCTGTAAGCACTTACAAATATCCAACCTTAAAAAAGGTAATTGTTTAAATGAGAAACAACAATAAATATAGATGGGTTACTTCAATTTTAAATATAAGAATTTTGGTATTTTAACATATGTATCAGAAAAAACTTCACACACATCCCAGGAAAACCCACTCCTTTATATGAATTGTTACAATTTCTTCTTTATCATATGCAACATGAACAGAAATAATTTCTATTCATCTTTTCCCATGCCCACCATTCCTGCTTCTCCTGAGGCAGCACACTCATTCTATTCACTTAATTTTTATTATTAAAAGAATGACTGCAAAAAATGCATCTCAAATATTTGTCTCTTGAATACTTGATTTTCATTGTTCCAACAGCTGATGTTTTAAAGGATTTTCTAAGAAAGTGTAATAACAAATACTTGAACTCAAAAGGATACAGAGCTTTTCATCATCCTGAAAGGTGAAGTAGAGTTTCACAAAAAAAGGGTGATCCAGACGGGACATTACATCTCTCTCACGAGTCACATACGGTACCTTGTTTTCTTTTATGATATGACGTTTTTCTAGAATTTTAACTTAGAGAAAAAAAGAGAGTGAAAGTGCAGAGGAACAGCAACCAAATGAAGTTCACCTAAGCAATTTTGGGAAACTTCCCCTTGGATAAAATTAGCATAAAGACCTTAATTCTTACTTTAACTATATTGATATACTATCTTATATTTTAAAAAATAATGCTCATGTTGAAGGAGTCAATACTTACTGGCATATTCTCTAGAACTTGACAGTTCTCGAGCCAAGACAACCTGTTGTGATAGCAGAGAAAACACAATGTAGTCATTCAAAGACATATAACAACATTGATTTTGAACTTGCAGTAAGTACTTAACACATTCCTTAGCAAAAATATTTAAGCATATGCGCATATTATGCTGAGACCTCTGCAGAAATTCAGTTGAGCATAAAACCACTTGTTTTGCTAAAAAACCTATAAACCCGATTGGGTAATCACTAGTTTAGATTTTATTTTGTTTTCATAAGACTTCTGAAGATTGCAACACAAGCCACAATAAACTGTGGAAGTTCCTTAAGGAAAAAAAGAGCACTTGAAAAATATTTATAAAAACTCAATTGCCACAGTACTTTTTTTTTATAATAAATGGCAATTTTTTTTAAAAAAAAGTGAAAGATTAAAAGAAAGACAGCTTGTGTCTTGCAAGAAGCAGCTTTTAGCTTGCTTGTAAATTAAATATTGCATACTCTCAGTTTGTCCAGAAAAATAAAGAACTAAGATTTCCAAATAACAAGCAAGGGTGAAAGTTTTAACCAAGCAGTTCTACATTTTAAACGAAAGATTTCTAAGAGAAATACAAATTAACTGTCAAGAAACAGAAATTGCCTTTCAAGAAAGCAGTCCCATAAAAGGCAACTTTAAGAGTCTGAAAAAAAATATCTTACCTGAATTAAGGCAATGACTTAGTTACAACATTACAAGATTTTTTTCAACCCCCTCCCCCATTTTAGATTTGTCACTATTCCAATACATTTTGAGAATGTCAACATTACGCAAAAACAAAATATCACCATACATATACAGCATATACACACACACAGAGCTTGTTTCTAATTCACTTCTCTCAATTATATCCTAGCCTCTTTTTTCTAAGGTGGGGCGGGGGGGGGGAAACGGGAGGGAGGGGACACAGACAGACAACACGCTTCTAAATAAGACCCTTTCCAGAGGAATTTATTTTTCAAGGTAAAAAGAAGTGCATAGAGTTGCACTCTTACAGGATTAGATAAATAGACAATTTAGTTAAATTTCTCAAATTGGAAGAAAGCAAGACCTCCGATTTGGAAATTTAATAGAACCCTCAAGAGAAGGTTACAGAAAATAATTGCCAGGATATCTGGAAGGCGACATCCAAGTCAAATTCTAAGCTTGAACAAATATTTTAGTATTTAGCCTGAAAGTCTCCAAGGAAAGACCCTATCAGCTATCTAGGTCTTGAGTAGGACAACACGTACATCTAAGCACAAAGATTTTAATTCTGCCATGAGAGAACAGATACTAGTCCAGGAGGAACTGAGCGCTGTCTACAGATCAGGCAGATTTTCACTACTTTATAGAGCAGAGCAACACCTGGAGGGCCCCAAAGCAGTGTTTGCCTACACTGGTATAACCAGCAATAGCAATTGCAGGTCTAAGGACAGTTCCTGCTGCAAAACTGCAAAATGCTCTGAAGAAAAAAAGCAGTCTAAGGCCAGGTCACACACATCTCTAATGAATTCCAAATTTAATATTGGCACCACATGGAAACTAGAGTAGTTTAACAAAAGTCCAAGCACACTGAATTGACTCATAATAGTGCAGAGTAAATAAATATATATATTTTTAAATGTCCACGTTACCAAGCTGTCACTGAAAGCATGGAAATATCAAGACCCCTGTTTTTCAAGATTTGGATGAGTTCAGTCAGAGCAGTAGTGAGGATCCTGAGGAGCATCAACAGATCTCTTAATCTGCAACCATTTTTATTAAATAGCTGTCTGCAAGATGTTTTAAGTAGTAGTGTGAAGATGCATGCCCCACAGATCAACAGGAATAAGCTTCCTTCTTGAAGCAAATTTGAAAGCTACTTGAGCTTCAAGTTTTTGAATTAAAAAAAAAAAGAGTGGCTCAAGTTCAGATTTGTCATCACTCCCTCACTCCACTTTTTAAACTATTCTTTTGTAACTTATTCAATGTCCATAAAAAGAAAGCACTAGCAAGCATCTCCTGTGGAGTTATTCCTGAAGAGAATAATTGAAACTGATTTGTCCTAGGTGACATATCAAAACTGTTGATGAGTTTCTAAAAATCATAGCACGGAAACAGCAAACCAGACACTGATATAGCTGACAGAAGACATGATAGGCAGAGCCAACTAACTCCTGACCAACTCCAGCTCTAACTGCTTTTACTAGTGCTACCTAGGTCCTGTTGCCCACCTAAGTGGACACTTGGGCACATGACACTTGCATCCTCTTCAGCAGAGCTGCTACCCAGTCAGTACCTCACCTATATTGTGGCAAAAGATTATGCATACAAAGGTACAGCTGATATTATAAAAATTAAGTCGTATGTTTTGTCTCTATGTCTTCTGTAAGTCCTTGCCATGACAGACTGGCTTATTATCCCAGTCCAGTTCCATTTCTTTAGACAGTAGACTCTTAACATAATCCTTTAAGCTATCAAAAACTTGCATTTGAAAACACTGTCTCCTAAAAATCCAAACATCAAGTCTTTAAGACAGAATAGAACTATTTATGAGTCAAAAAGATACACAAAATCCAGTGCCCATATTCAGTGCAACACTTCTTAATACTTAAATTTAGAAACATTTTATGTCCTTCCTATTCACTCTACAAGCTGTTTTCTCCAGGTGGAAATCTTAGAGGTATACAAGTAATGCCTAATTTGGAGGTTTTCTAGAGTATCTGGCAAACAAGTAGAACTTTTTATAGAGTTACCGTAGAAAAAGATCCTTCACCCAGAATTTTCCCAAATTTGAAGTCATCCGGTCGTTTCTTTCGAGGTTGTGAAGGCTGCTGTCCTGTATGTTGCTGCAAAGTGTTTGAACTAGATCTTGATTCAGCTGCAGTGCCTTCCATGTTAGATCCCTGTCTGCTGCCACAGGTGGAAATGACAGGTGGAGTGTTCGAATCTGTCTGGTTCCTCACCATTGATGGGGATGGACAGGAGCATAATACCACGCTAGACTGGATTGGAACAGCATCATACTGAAAAGAAAAACAGACGATATATTATTCTCAAACTTTGCAACAATTCCCATACACTTGAACTTTGTTTCCATGTCTCAGACACAGCCCTACCCAAAAGGCGACCAGTAAGCATCTTTCTGAGCACTTTTTAGAACATCAGCTCTTGCCTTGTTAAATGCAGGGACAGGTGGCACACAACACCCATATAGCCAGAAGTCAAAAAACTGAAAACTTAAGTCACAGAACAGTCTTTTCAGACTCCTACAAAACCTGTCCTTTACAACAAGCTATTAACTTCAAGGTATGTTCTCCTATGTACAACACACTCGTTTAATTTTTTTTCATGCTTACAGTGTCCTCTGGCCTGAAATTGGTCAGAAAATACAGGAAATACAAGAGCTCTGTTCGACCTTTTCTGATTATAAAAACCTGAAGTACAATTCAAGTAGATGGAATATTTTAGAAAATAAACACCATATCTGAATATGGGTTTTTAATTTCTGTATTTTAAAACACAACCTTTATTTTCCATATTTTAAAATAGCAGAACAAAATAATGACTTGGTATCTCCTCACCCCAGAATGTATGTATTGTACAATTCTGACCTATCCTTTGACAGAATTTGTGTAGCTATTCAAATAGCTATTCAAATTCAAAAACATTTCTGTTTTTTTTTTTAAATCCATTTCATAGACTACATTTTGATTCAGAACAGTTTTCTGCGTTTCTATCTGAATCCACTTTAGAAGGATATTGGACCTGCAATCAATTGTTCACTTGGGTTTAAAGTATGTATCTCAATTTTGGAGATTTTATAAAAATCATTTATACATTTTCTGTGCAGAGCAGCTCTTTTCCTGTAAAACCTCTTCAGTCTCCTCCCACCCAAAAAAAAAAAAAAAAAAAACCCTACAATTCAAACAAATACTTTATTTACTTGCTTACTGACATTACATAAAGAAAGGAGAAACAAAAACTCCTAAGCAAGTATATGCTTTTAAAATTCGGACTAAAGTAACAGGGCCTTAAAAATGTATTATTAAAAATCTTCAAAAAAATATGGTACATTCAATTTGCAGATACCAATTCCTGCAATATTAACTTTTATTAATTATTGGAAAAAGTATCTTCCAAGAGGCACAAGGGAAAGATTTTATTTCCAATCTGAGTACAGCTTACTTGATTCAAGAACTCTACTGCTCCACTGGGCTTTTTCCAAGAACTAAAAGTAAACTGTTAAGAGCAACAGATCAAGAGCAGATAATAGCTCCTTTCATTAAATCCTATCTACATCCCATGATAATAAAATACTGATGAAGAATCTTTTATGATAGCTACTTGTTACATCTTGTGCAGTTTTTGTGAAGAAAAATAGATGGCAGGTAGAAGGAAGACTACGAGATAGATGAGAGGAAAACTGCTTCTGAAAAGTTCACTAACTCTTCAGAGAATTACAAGGACGTAGCATTCTTGTCATCGGCTGAGGTAGCCTCTGAAAAAAAAAAATACATTCATGTTCTTACTGCAAAATCAGTATACATTTTAATCTATGCGAACTATGGCGCATAGTTCCTTAATGCCTTCATCTATGGGGTCTATTTTAGCCGACACTCACAAGTCCAGTCTATCATGTTACTATCCTTCACATTTTTATAACTCAGTTGAAGTTCCTTTCCTTTAGACAGCTACTCAAATGATAGTCTGTAAAGATATTATGCAGTGCCTAGATTTCAAACAGGAGTGTACACTCCTCTTTCTAGACGCAGCAAAACACGCAGCATAAGCAAGGCGGTTCAACAATTTCAGTTATACAGATGTAAGAACTTCCAAGAACTGAAATAAAGTAAATATAAAATATGTACATACAACTGACAAAATATTAGGATTTAAATGATGAAATGGTTCTCATCTGCAGTGTCCTAGATCAACTGAGGGTGTGGAGGTAAACGAAGCAGCGGCACTGTAGAGGATTCTTATTCTAGCAGAATTGCTCAGGAGGACAGCAGTGCCGGTATAACCATGTGCACATACACACAGACCACACCAAAGATCATGGAGAAAATGAAAGCGAAACAGGAGTTGCTGGATATAAAGTACTTTCTGAACAGTATCCGAAATTTGGTTGCAATGAGTATCAAGTATAGAAAAGCCTGAAGGGAAGAACAGAAACAAAGTCAAGGACTACGTAGAAAAACAGTGTGAGCAAAGTTGTCTAGACCCCTGACTTTCTCGAAGAAAAATCAGGATGAGGAACCAGAAGGACAAAAAGAGGCAGAATACTTAATGTAATGATTTATTAGCAAATGACAAAACTCTTCAATTTATAAGCATCTTCATTTGTACAGTTATAGGAGATATCACACCTGTACTAGCTTGTTTTTCCACACTCACCATATTATTGTTCAGTACTTTGTGTCCTGCATTTATTTTAATTTTAGAAGATTCCTAAAAAATGTCTGCAATGAATAAAAGAGCCTTTCCACACATAAGCTCCACACATGAGTAGGTATACAAGCTAGATCACCCTTAACTAACCCAGCAGAGCTACTCTTTGAAAAAAATCAGATTAAAAAAAAAAAAAAAGAAAAAAAAACACTATTTCTTCAGGTTCAAGGAAGTTCTGAGATAGCAAGTCATTCTGAAGAATTTTAAAAGCTTTCTCTACTGCATCTGATGTCTTCAAAAGCTTAACACTGCTCTCCTTTCAGCAAGGATTTACATTTCTCAGCTGACAACTCAGTGAAAACAGACCCTTGCATAATGACAGCAGGCTTGTTTCCTTTATGTGTTGCACACCATGGATCACCATGGACCATACTGCTGGCTGCTGTTCTAATCTTCTTAAATCTACTTTAAGAAATTGGTCTCTAGCACTGTCTCTTTTCTCAAGCTCATGTGGGTGGTTTTTAATTTATTTTCACAGAGACATTGCTCACTTCTTAGTACATGCTGCAAGCTTGAAAATCTTGAAAGGGAGAATAAAACGAAGCTGTTGAAGGCAAGAGGAATAACAGATGAAGTCATACGAAAATCTTCAGTATCTAATTTTTGCTAAGTCACTAGTAACTTTTATTTACAGAGCGCGTGGAATATGTGCTTACACAGTTTCCCTCTTTCTTGTAAACAGCACAAATAAACAACAAGAAAACATGAATCAATGCAAAAAGGCAATCAAGTTACAGAAACACCTGCAAAAACACTCATACAAACTGGGCCTTCAGACACTACCAGTATCCCTTACTCCTACGCTAACATGTTACTGAGTACTGAAGGTAACTGACAATCTCCCCGCTACTCCTGAACCTATACTAGCAAAATCTCACTGCTGACAGTCAGTGTGATTAAGGTCCTAACCTATTGCTTATCTCCTAAACAAGGCTCAGTTTACCTGCAGTCTTACTGAACTCTCTGGGCTGCCTGAAGTCACATGGCAGCAATAATTCAAAAAGCCTTTCCATCCACTTACCTACAGCCGTTTTTTGGGGAACAAATCTTGCTACCAGAAATTTCTATTTACACAAAACATGAGCACCTCACCGCAACTGGCATCCCTGTTTTGATTATAAACAATGCTGATGAGACTGAATATACCAGAACATTGGCACAATGCTCTCATGCATATGTTTTGTAGTAAACTGTATTACAGGTCTACTAAAAAATAATGCAAATGGAACCCATGCAATGCTAGGTTTAGCATTATGTAACACCTGAACTGCACACTACTGTTCAGAAAAAAAGGTCAATAGAGAAAAAAATTCTAAGTCAAATTGGTTAACAACTGGTTACAACAATTGGTTGACTGAGTAGTCATCGGAAAACATGGATCTCTTCCAGCAACCCCCGGACATATTCTCAAAACAAGCACACAAACAAACAAAAGCTGAAAGAAAATAAGAATAATTGCACAAATTTAAAGACAGGAGAAAAAATGCATACCATTTATCCAGAAAGTACATCTCAGCCTACATTCTTTGAGAAATTAGACAGTTAGCAAGACCTTGCTATTGTCTCTACCAATGTATTACTACAAATCAAAATATAGCCCAAGAATTTAGCAATCATAGCAAAAACCAAGTAGACGAGTATCCACAAAGATCATAAGCTAATTCATCCCTGAATATACAAAATTAGAAAGCAGCAACTAGGAGAAGTGAAGTCTTACTGCTGCTATTTACTAGGCAAGCATGACAGAGAAAACCTAACAAAACCAGTTTCAGAAGAGAAAGATGCTGAACCCCGGAAAAACATCTAATCATCTGACTAGACTGAGCTCATTAAATCTTTGTTTATTAAAGAGTACAACACTCTAGGCCCTGTGGTGCAAGAGAATACAAAACTCTAAAGCAGCGGATGAGGATCACCTATGATTAAACCCAAGTCACACTGATATAAGAATTACTGAGTGGTCTATGCTACAAGTGTCAGGCTAACTCATAGGGAATTTAAAGACTATCAAGAAGATGAACCAATCCAAACATGTATGCCCTACATCAGCAGCAAAGTCTAACTGACAAATGATCCGATTCAGAAAGCAATATAGCTGTGCTCTAGGATCTATATGAAATACTTTTACACTTGAAAGCCTCGCAAAATCCACATGAAAAGTGATACTACATGATACAGCATAAAATCTTTCCCTCTCTATCACAGTATCCTCTTCCAAACACAGTTTTCACATCTCTGCCACCCATAATCCTTTGATGGAAAAAGAGATCTGAGATGGATACTCAATTTACATATAAATAAGCTGGTCTTCAGATCAGAATATGGAACTCATCAATTTATTTGTGCATCTAAGAAGGGACAAAGACCTTCATTTCACGTGGAGAGGAAGTTTTTACTTTCACTGGACTGAGATTTTCTTGTTTTAGAGATAAAGCTTACTATATTTTAATACTGCAATTCAGCCAAAACAGTCAAAAGTTAGATAGGCTAAGTCTGACAGGCATGTAAATGTTGATATTTTCATCCAAGCAGAAAAATCAGAAATTAAAGTGTATTTTATATTGCTTATATAATAAACATTGAAAATGTGGTGTGTCCTAAGACTTTATCTGCAAAATGCAAAGGGAAAAAAATGATCAGATAGATAGTTATATGTAACCTTTCTATCACACACTGTTTTGTCAGAGGGTTGACAAAGACGCAGCAGCTGCATCTCTCAAACAGCTTATATCTGAAAAAGAAGATAAGAAGGGGCCACTAACTGATTTTAAGCTCAGCTATCCTACTGGCTTCCTTCACCTCATCCCCAAATGAAAAAGTTTACTTTCCCCATCTTTTCCAATACCTATTTTGGTTAGCCTACACTGGTTAGAGCACAACATGCCCACATCTTCCAAAAAAGAAAACACTCATCAGTCAAAATACTGGGCTTGAATACATATCTTCAAACTATTCTTGGTAGTACCTAAAAAGAGAATTTAGGTAAAAGCAGTAAAGTTCAGCTACAAGACACATGAGTTATAACACAAAGAAACAGAGTCAGAAAAAAAAAAATATCCCACTAAAAGTCTTACCTTCCAGGGCAGAGAAACTGTACATGAGGCACTTTTCCTTATACGTCCATTCCTTCCAGAAGAGATGATGATTGTCATGAAGATGGATATTACCGATACGGATCACACCACCAGTGATTCCTTTCATAACCCAGAACACTATTAGTGTGTTCTCATAACCTGCAGGAAACACTAGTTCCTGCACATTTTTTGTCCACTGTTTTTGTTCTGGACCCTTTGAGTGGAAATGGACTACCAAATATTCGGCAAAGCAACCTAAAGCATCCTCTTCCTATTAACTGATTGCACATGTGTGTCTACAAAAAACAATACAGTACACAATTCTAAATTCTGTTATATGTCAGCATCCATTCATACCCACTTAGAAGTCTGTCAACCAACTTAAATAGGCTTATTGTTAAATTATTTAATCATTACTATTATAACCATTAAGGAATTAAATTACTTAAGAAAAAATAAAATCCATTCACATGCCTTAACAAGTGTTGCTACATGCTGTCAGACTAAGTCTTGTGATTATAATACAAAAGTCAACTATGTGATAGATACCACACAACTCTGAGATTATGTTAAACTACAGCAGTAATTTTGTTTATTCTGAATGTACTGTACAGTTAGAAAGCTATTTGGTTAACTTTGACATTCAAAAATGTACATCCATATAAAAAAATGTAAAACACCACAGGAACCAGGAGATATTGAAAACATGTACTCTGCTCACACTTTCAGCCTCACAGAAGACTATACCTCCCGAACCAGGAAGGCTCATGGCTAGACTGTAATGGTAAGAAAATCAGAACTAGAAGCATGCTTTCAGATTCTGATATCTGACAAAAGAAGAATGCCAAATACTTTAAAGAACTGTCAATCTGCATATACTGAAAGGAAAAAATATATACTTTAAAAAACAGTAAATAAATAGTACATTGACAAATTCCTAGAGCTTTCCTGAAAAGAAAACATTAAAAATCTTACTACTTCTGCAAGTTCTCTGTGCAGCAAAGAACTAAATTAAAACCACTCGTTAAAAAAGGCCATTAAAATGGGGCTATTAAAGCTAAAACAAAGAAAGAAAAAAACGACATCCCCCCAGCTAAAAAAATAAGCGAACAAAACCAACCAAACAAACAATCCCCCTACACACACACACACTCCACAAGGTGCTTTTGAAAAATGTACTAAGTGTCAATTACACTTCCTCCGGACAATAGGATTTTTTTGGTCTAGAGAAAAGTTGTTTAAAGATCATACTAAGCTGAAGTCTTCAAGTTGCAGGAAACAGAGCCCATTTCAAGTTTCTAGCTATCAGTCAATATAAAGCAGCATAAAAATAAAGCATTGGTCTTAAACATAAAACCACTGTATTATCTATGTTGCGGAAAGCTCCATCAGCGCTCTCAAATCCATTCTCCATATGGTATGTAAATATCAAAGAGAACTCAATCGAGGTCACAATCAAATTGCTTATTAACCCCACGTATCTTGAAAACCAAAAAAAAGACTGTTGCAGCTAAAAAAAAAAAAACATTGATTTGTCTACAGCTAAACAATTTACCAACATTTATAAATTTTCATCCAGATTCAACCCGGAAGGTTTATCCATAACTGACAATTACTGCATTTAAAATAACAGCATAGAAATTTCATGCTTCAATTATAAAAGCTATTGTAACACAATTTGGTTTTATAAAGGAATTAAAGTTGTATAAATCTATCCAGAATTAAATTGTTCAATCTCAGAAGTTGTCACATGACAAATACGTTGCTTAAGAATTCTTACAAATAAACTATACATCTTTCTATACATATATATCAGTTACATAAAAAGGAGACTGTCTTATTTGATTAAGCTGACTGTCATGACAACTGCCTGATGAAACAAGTCCGGGCTATGACTCACCAGAACTGCTACACTCACCTTCACACACAGCGTCAGTGGCTCAACTGAAACCACTCAAACACATCGAAGATAAGCATGCAGTGAAGTGCTAACACTGTAAAAATCTGGTCCAATTTTTTTTCTTCAAAAAATTTTGATTAAAAAAAAAAGCAGCATTTAAGAGAAAAGAACATTTAAGAACTTTTTTTTTTTTTTTTTTCCTGAGAACAATGCCCTAGTATTACCTTTCAAGACGAAATATTACGAGCATTAATGAAAGCAGTAAGCCTGGAGCAGACAGTTCTTCAAAGCCACTGATCTACCTTAACTGTCTGGGAACTTTGATAGAAGAAAGCGGAGCTTTGGGAAAAAAATTATCAAGGTGGTATAGTCTCCTCAATATTTTAACGGACCTGATTAAAGTTTAAGAAGTTACGGTATTATGAAGGCAAGGCAGAGAACACTTGCAATTACTGTATATTATGAAAATGTATTATCTCGATATATAACAATATATATTACAGTGTGTATATTATACATACATGACAATATATAACCCTTAGCTAAACCTGAAATAATGTCACGCTGCAACCGCTTATCAGAAATTGTTCAGAAAAAAAAAGTTTTCTCGGGGTATTTTCTTTGTTTTACTGTAGGGAACAAGCAAACAGTTAGAAGCCTTTAATAAGCAATTGTATCTCATGTTTAAAACTCAGGCTTAGAAGATATGACAAATCATAGATTCATAGAACCAGTAAGGTTGGAAGAGACCTTTGGAGATCCATCTAGTCCAACCCCCCTGCACACACAGGGTCACCTGGAACATGTTATGAGACTGCATCCAAACAGGTTTTGAAGATCTCCAGAGAAGGAGATTCCACAACCTCTCTTGGCAACCTGTGCCAATGCCCTACACTACCCTCACTGTCAAGAAATTTTTCCTTAAGTTCTTGTAGAACTTTAGTTTCTTCAGTTTGTGGCCATCCTCTTGTCCTATCACTGACCACTACTCAAATCTACCCATTCCTCAAAGTACTCCACAAGATTAATTTTGAAGTGATGTTTCAAATCTGCAGAGGCTTTTTGCATATATGCTCTCAAAGAGTTCATGGGGTGCAAAGGAGTGGCTTTAAGCTTAGGAAAACATACTCTACTCTCATACAAAAATCCTCCCCCCCCCCCCAAAAAAAAAAAAAAAAACCAACAAACCTCATCTCTGACTTTCATATTCTTAATAACTGAACTGATCACCTACCACTGAGCCTTTACTTTCTACTACTAATGCATAAGGCAATTTATCTGTAAGCAGGTAATGAGGAAATCAGATTCACATAATAACAGCAGTATAACTCACGGAAAGAAGAATTAGGAAGCACCAAGAATACTCATACTTTGCTAGAATTGTTTTGGTTTTTCACAAAACTAAAAAAGGTATTTTATCCACAAGACTGATTATGTTTCTACGAAAATGAATTTGTTCCTTACAAACAGAGCAATACTGACTCAAACTTCTTAGTTAAGGCAAATGTGTCTTTCTAAACTTGACATCCTTACATATATGCATGGTATTTCCTGTCACTGATTTCCAGGATTCTAATTCCTAGTTCAGGTAAGGATTAAAACTAATGAAAGGATTTGTGAGAACCAACATACCAATCATTTACCCTCTAACCTCCTCTACAGCTAAGCAAAGCACTTAGGTTCCAAGCACGTTCAGGAACAGGGACTACTTAAGGCCCACCCTCCAATCCTCAAAACAGATCTGAAACAGGAAACCACAAAAATCTCTAAGCATCTCAAGTCAGTCTACAGCCCAAATAGCTATATATGTAAACAGACCATTGAGAATTCATTTCACACAAACAGATTCTGGCCAGCTCACAGGAAAACAAAAGCTATCTAGTCTCAATCACATCCTACATATTAAGTACCTGACGATACATGCTAATATTAAGCAGGTGTGGTACAGCATGGACTGGGGCTTGTGCTAATAAATGCTAAAGATTTCCTACCCTCAGATGCTTGCTAAGATTTAGGAGGTAAAGAGTTTTGGGTCAGGAGTGGATAAACAATCATTACCAGAGGCAGCAGTAAAAAGACTGGAGAGTACAATAGAGGATTGTAAATGAAGTGCTTGAAGAATTATTAAAGAACTAAGCATCAAATTTAATACTTTCAGAAAAAAATGCTATTCAAGTTACTCCCTGTAACTTTTCACCATAAAGTATTATAGAATATTTGCCAGGTGACATATTTATAGCTCATCTTTTAAAGCAGAAAGACAGTCTCAATTTCAGTATTTCATCTAACAAGCCATCTTATTTCTTAGAGCACTATTGCATAGATTCCGTAAGGTCCCAAAAAGTAGATTCTACACCAAACAACAGAATTTTTCCATGTTGTGCCTAGCAGTATTATATCTAGGCCTTTCACGCACCTTAGGAACTTTTGATAAGCTTTTCTGCAAATAAGGGAGGGGACAAAGAAGAAAACTCAGCTCCTTCCCTTTTCTTTCTCCTTTATCAGATACACATGACATACCTTTACTACCAATAATAAAAAAAGTTTTTCCTTTTTGCTGTATCAAGCACAATCATTCCTTGGCTCCATAAAATTCTTGCAAGTTTCTCATATTAGAGCTTTTGAAAGAATTTGTATCTTCTAAACGCAGCATTTTACAAATTAAAATGATTTTTTAAAAAACTTTCCATATTAAAATTTCTCATTTGCATTTTTTTCCTGTTGCTACAAACATGCTAGTTCTACATAGAGTCTTCTGAGAAGAATTGTAGATAAACTTCAAGTTTAGTATTAAAAAAATAAATGCTTACAAGAATATTTCCTGACTTTACGGAGCAAGCGTATTTTTTATTACTTTGCCAGCCATACCAAATTCTTCAGTCTAACAAAGCAACTGCACTTTTGGTTTCATGTCTTCTGTACTGAGATTCATGCAAGCACTTCAACAGTCAACATCCCCTTCTGATTTCATCCTGCAATGTTACTTTTCAACTTTCCTACTGATCTCCTTTAGAGAACTGAAATCATCCTCTGAAAGTCTGCAGGGTGTCACAGGAGGTTCAACACAGCAACAGCTACATGAAAGAGATATCACTTCTAATACTGTAAGTAATAACTCAATTATTCAAAGAATAATCTGAAATAAGCCAACCCACAGTGTTCAGTAGAAAGTTGCCATTACATTCAGATAATTCTCTGCATGACTGTTTTCTTTTGACTAGCTACCAGTACTTCCTATGTTAGAAATACTAACACATGATATTGCTTAGGCTTCTTATACCTTTTTCCTTCCAGCACTATCTTCAACTCGTGACAGCTGCATCATTTAGTATTTTCTGTTATTTGAGTCTGTTTAGAATTACAGAATTACAGAAGAATTACAGAAAAACTACCACAGTTAAAAGCTTATGCATAAGTGATGAAATTAGCCTCAGCCTTCTGATGAAAACCTAAGAGCAGAAAATGTGAAACAAAGAGGCATGTAGGAGAAAAACAAAACAAAAGCCCTCAAAAGCTTGTCTGAAAGTTTTAACCTACATCAAATTACAAGCCTAAGTGTTACCATGGCCTACTTTCTAATGTAGATACAGAACTTATTCTGTTTTATTAAGAATCCAGATCTTTCAAGAGCCAAGGTTTATATTAGCTACACAGGCAACAATAGCATGCGTATATATACACACATGTATATAAATGCAACATTTTTGTTCAGACATATTCATAACTATACTACAGATTTGATCAGCACAGAAAAACTAGTAGCATGGGACATGTCTTAATAATTGCTAGAATAGCTAAACTTTCTACTGAAGATGTTGCTTAAGCTGAAGAGCTAATGAACATTTTTCCTACTGTTCACTTCAAAACTTTTTATATTAGTGAAATCCAATACTCTTATAATTAGCAGCAAATAATTAAGACACATTGATACCTGTAACCAAAGTAGGACTAAAGCTACTTCCTTGCTAAAAAATGGGGTTCTCAACTTCATATCACATCCTCAGAAAGCAGTTGAATGATCTAGGTAATTCCCCACAACACATGTGCATGCACACAAGAAAATAGTTATTTTGGCAAAGGAAATGCTGAAATACTCTGTTCAAAGCTGGAGTTTAATTTCTTCTCCGAGTCTTTTGGATTTCTAGCAAAATAATCACAGAAGTCACTACTACAAATGTCACTACTTTCATCACTTGGGCATTAACAGCACCCCATTTAGAGTTTCAGAACTACTCAATTCTCCATATATGATACAATCTGAATTACAGAAACTTAGCTGAATCAAGCCATCTCTGTCCACTAATACCTGTCAGTACACTTGCCTGAACAGAGAAATTGCAAACAATATGGAAAAATAAGTCATTTTTTTCTTTTCGTAGATGTGATGGTTAACTCTCTTCTCTATTCATCTCTCTACATATATCTTTTGCAGACAGGAATCTGATCTGCATATGAAAAATGAACAGAAATGACAGTGTTCAGAAAGAAAATCCTAGAAAGATAAGTAATGAGCAAGAACAGAATAATAAAGGAACAAACACATGCCTCTCTTTGGAAGCATCTATGAGAGAAGTCATCTACCATGTACAGAAACAGCTATATGGATCTCTACAGAGTGGCAAGAAAGAAAAGCTAATTCCTTTCTTAATCAGGCATTACTTTATTTCATAATCCTTGATACAATATCTCATATCCTCCCCTGCAAGGCTATATTACATACTAACTGTCATTTCTGGTTAACAAATATAAACATTTAGAACCCTAGATGGGGGGGTGGGGAGGAGCACTGTACGAAGAGGGCAGTGTGCTGTGAAACTGGACCTTGAGAATCAGCTGAACACCACCACAGTCACCCTTTGCAAGGCTCTCCTTAGCCAATACCAGTTCACAAAAGAAGAGTTTAGGTGCTGCAAAACAGAACCTAGCAGTTTTCAAGAAAAAGAAAACACAAGCTGGGGGTCGAGGGGAAGAGAGAAACTCAAGAGCACAACATACACGCAGGGATAAAGAGTGCTTCACTGCCAGCTGGCCATACTGACATCACTGAATGCTGATAGCTGTTTCAGTTAAAAGGGCACTTTTTTCATAAGAGAACTTCTACTTCAACTAAAAGGTGTTGCCTGCTACATAAAGGAAAAAAGACCATTCCCACCTCTGTGTGCAAGCAACGTTCATGTGCTGCATTACCCAGCTACCACAAAACACACAAATTGCACACCGTGAGAGGGGACAGCTCTGGTTGAAAGGGGCCGGCGCAGCTTTCCGGGGTCGCTGAGGGCACCGACCGGCGGCTCCCCTGGGACAACGCAGAGCCTCGGGGTAGGACGAGGAGGGGGAAGAGGCGGCGACTCGGGGGAGGCCGGCAACGCTGCGCACCCGGAACCGCGAACCGCCTGCGCAAGGGGCCGCGGGGCGCCCACCCGGGCCCGCTCCGCTCCCTCCCTCCGGCGGGGCGTGCTCGAACCTCGCCGCCTCAGCAGGCCCCACCAGTGCCCGGCGATCGGCGGAAGGAGGCCAGGAGGGGCAGCGCCTGCCTGGCCCCGCAGCAACCAGGCGACAGCGACTCCCCGAGACCGCAGCGCGCCGTGGGGCCTAACCGCAGCGCGCAAAGCGCTGGGCGCCGTCCCCTCACAGGCGCTCGCCCGCCCGGGCCGGGCCGGGCCAGACCAGACTAGGCCGGGTCGGGCCGCACCGTGCCTAAGGTCGCCTCCCCCCGGCGCGGGCCCCGGCCGCACTCACCAGGGGGCTGCTGGTGCTGGCCATGGGCCCACCCGGCCGGCGCGGCCCCTGCTCCCCTCGCCCTTTAAGAGCAGAGCGCACGGCCGCCGCGCCCGAGCCAATGGGGCACCCGCATCCTCCGCCCGTGACGTCACCCACAACAATGCCCCCCCCGATATGGGCGGGACTTCCGCGCACCTCGCCCTCCCATTGCTGCTGGCAGCTGCCCCTCAAGCACCCGCCCGGACAGAGCGCCTGCGCCATCAAGCTCGACGGCCTCAGTAGCTTTGAGCATGCGCAGTGGCGGGGCTGACGCCACCGGCTTCACTTTCTGCCAGGAGGCTGAGCGGGGCGACGCAGATAGAGGACACGGCCGTCTGGTAGCGCGCCCGCGCCAGCCGCCATCTTGCGCCATATCCGGGCTCGTGCCTCGCCTGAAGGGCATTGTGGGAGTAGCATCATGGCAACGCCCATGGGGGCGCTGCGCGGGGCCCGGCCCGCTGTCCCGCGGGGGCGCCCGAGGGCCGCGGGTGCAGCCGGGGCCGCGCACGGCTCTCGCCCCCCGCGCCTGCCTGCGGGCATCTGCTGCGCGTGCTGCAGCGCTCGGTCCTCCGGGGCTTTCTGCTGCGCTTTCCCTGCCTTTGCGGCCCTTGCATTTGTTCACTGGGGACATTCGGTCTTCATTACAGCAATAAACTCAAGTGCACAGTAAATACAATTTAATTACAAATGTAATTAGAAATCTGATTCTTCTCAGAAAACAATGTGATTTCCCAGTGTATCTTGAAAGTATTCCCTAGATTACATGCAGATGCCATCACAAGGCTTTCCTTCGCAGTCAGACTAAATGATTATTAATAAATACGACCAATAAATAAAGCACTTGACGCTTTGTTTTTCAGTTAGTGCATGGTATAGCTCATGCAAATGTACTTCTTTTGGATACGTGCACAGGACGCACATGCCCAGCCACTCTTCTCACGCAGCTCTTCACCAATCGTAAAAGTTTTTTGTCGACAAGAGTCAGACAGACCCGGCCCTCACCACTCACGTCTCTGGCATGCTGAGGATGGCGGGCTGTGTGCTGTGTGCGCAGCACACTGCCCCAAACAACTCAATCATTTTTTTTTTTTTTTAAGATTGTTTAAAAAAAAGCAAATGCTGACAGGAACTCAGGAACCTTCTGGTTAAGGCTAACAAACCGAAGCAGAATCTACAATATACAGATAACTAGCTTCAAACAAGGGATTGGGATCAGTCATAGTGTGTCCCAGTGTTGAACTACTTTAATTTTAGAAAGATTTTCTTAATAGCCACTCTAAACCATCTTTTCACATGATGATTTTGCCTTTGTGTTCTTCAGGGAACAAAGAGAGTAACTGACAGTCTTTATAATAATGGGTTTTTTTGATTGCTTGTTATTTGTTTTTTCTCCATACATTCACCCTTCTTGTTTTCAGACTATATCCATATTCCTGGGCTTTCTCATAGCCTTTTTTTTTTCCTTCTATGACTTTATTACAACTGATTTATATCTTCCTGAAGGTGCAGTGCCTAGACCTGAACGTACTATCTGAAGTCTCACTTGTGATAAATGCAAGGACGTAATCACCTATCATTTCCAAGTGATGTCTTTTAATATGTGCAAGTATAATTTTGCAATTTGCAGTAGCACCTGTTTTTTAGCTCATTATTTATCTTATGGTCACTACAGCTCTCACATACTATTTCTATATGTTTCTGCTAAACTAGTTACTCCACAATGTGTATTCATGCAGTTTCATTCGCTTTTCAAGTATAATACTTTGTACTTTATTGGCTTTCATCTTATTTTAACAGTATTTATAATTTCTCAAATCATCCCCTCCTCTGATTTCTTCTTCTACAAAATGATTCAAACCATTCCCACAACAGTGTCACAATGCTACAAGTATATTGTATTTCTTCACCACAAATGTTGAAAATATTGAGGAGGACTATAGATCCAGCCAGAATAGAGTCTCATTTGAAATGCCCTTTCAGTTTAGTGGGGAATTATTAATGATCAGTTGCCAATGCATTTTACAAAAAGAGTGTAATCACCCTTCCGTAAGTCTAGGTGGTGTCATTTAGGCCAACTCACTTCCTCTGTTTTCTATTAAACTGTGTCAAAAAAAAAATACTACTAGAATTATGTAACATTTACAGTTTCTCCTCCATCAACCAGTCAGCTATCTTGTCAAATGAGGAAGCTGATGAATCACTTTAGATTGGTTTTCAGCTTTTAAACTTCCAGAGTTTTTAAACATTTTTTCAGTAAGTTAGTCCAGAATCTTTTTTAAGGAATTAAGTTAGGCAAGTTGATTTATCTTTCTTTTGGAGCACATGTTTCTAATATTTAAAAATGTTACTGTTTATCCTTCAGCAGTCCTCTGGATCTTTTGTTCTCTGTGTCTTTTCAGAAATAACTTCCATTGTTTCTGAGCCTGCTGCAGGTGGTTAAGTTTTGTTTGTTTCACAGGGATGCTTTAGGGTAAAATACGCCTAGCCCTGTAGAATTTAGTGTACTTGTGTAAGCTGTTTAACACAGATTGTTTCTGTCTTGCTGCCATGAGTCTTATTAATTATCTTAATAATTAAACTATTTGGTGCTTTTAAAATGATAAGAAGGTGCTCTGTCCTTCGATATATTACATCATTGTTTATTCCTTCCCTTCCCCATTCTGCTCTTCCTTTTCCCACAGACTGCTGACATGCTTGTAGTGTTTTTTGTTTTGTCTTTTTCTATTTATTTTTATTTCTTCAAATAGTTTTCAAAAAAACTAAATTTTGTAAATAAAAATTGCCGCTGTGCAGGTTTTCCAAACACTGCAAGGTGAAGCCATGGACTTCTGCAGCAGTGTCTCCCACTCAAAGGTCCCTCAGTGCTCATCTCTCCCAAGGGAAGAGGAAGAATTCCAGGCTGAACAGCTGTTTGCAGTGGTGAAGCAGTTTGAAATACTATTGTGCACTGCACTTAAGAGCCATTCCTTGCTTTTTTTTTTTTTTTTTGTAAGGAAAATGCTATGGTTTGTTTTGTTTGGTGTTGCTCAAGCAGCATAATTCAGTAAATAGTGCCTGAAGTGATGCTGTTTCTTGTTTGTCACTCAGGTTTGCAGGGCTGATTCCAGACTAGCATGGTAAGCAGTGACACAAATGCATCAGATGATGCCCATCTAAGTTAACCTTACTGCAGTGTGGAGTGAGTCTATACAGAACTACTTTGGTACGTAGAGCTTAAGTGAGTAAGCGAGTAATGTTATTATAAGCCTGCTCTTCATAACATCTTCCTTTTCTTTTTGTTCACAACTCACAGTTGTATAACATTTGCAATAGCTGTAAATGCATCCCTGCGAGATCCATAACTTTTCCTAGTTTCCTCACTTTCACTAAGAACCATATATTCGGCATTGTTGTTTTTTCAAGAGTACTTACTTTTCATTATTCTTGTTTATTAACAACATTTTTAAAATAACATAAATCTTCAGCCCAGCCTTTATGGATCTGAGGTGGTTCTTTTGCCCACCAAACTGAGTAGAACTCTGCAAGACTTTATACCCTCAATGCTACCGCTCAGAAAAATGTCTAAGTAATTTTCCAACAGTCAACCCTATATTCAAGTGCAAATCCTTTGCAGTGCTGGGCAGTCTCCTTCATCTGCCACAGAACCTCCAAATTGAGACAGAGTTTAGAAAAATACCTGTGCTAGCCTTATTTGTGCCTGGACCAAAATGCCCATAAAAATGTTGGTTTACTTTCTGACAACTACAGTTGATTTCTTCTGGAGTGCTTTTACTGAGCACTTGACAGGTATTATTCATCTTTCACAATGCAATCGCTGTAAGCTGTGGAGGTCACGCTAACAATATAATCTAACTACTACTTTTCAGATGTAGTTTTATTTTCTTCAGTTTCAAACATCTTTGGAAAATAAGCAGTGTGTTGCAATCTACATCAAGAAAATTAAAATGGGAAGCAAGTTCTCTGCAAAATACAGAAAAGATTAAATCAACAGAAGCAGTAGTAGTAGTGCAAATAAAATTCACAAAGCAGGTGTAACTGATTTAGTCTTTCACCTTTAAAATTAATATAAGAGCACTTGTAAAAGGGAGACAAGTTAGGTATCTCCAAATTATCTTTCCTTTTCTGTCTGTAGAGAGCCTATTTTTAGGGTAATTTAAATTCCTATGGTCCACAGTTTTCAGCTGGGAGCATAACTATGGTTTATGATTATTCAAGGAGAGTCAAGTAAAGTATGTCATCTCACTTTTGGTCAAAAAAAAAAAAGTAAAGAGAAAAGAAGGGTGTTGCAGCATCAATTATTGTCAATACTATGGGTCACCAGAAATTTCTGAATATACAGTATTTCAGAAGTATATAAATATACTAACTCTCCTCCTAGAGCAAATAACAAACAGCTTACTGCAGTGTTCGGAGAGGGGTGCTGCTCAGCTGGACACGTCTCACCACAAAATAAATATTAGGAGCCATGTGCAGTTTTGGTGACAGGCACTAGAGGACAAGCACATAAATACTAGGCTGAGGAGGATTGCAGGCGTCAATCAGTAGCTCAGGCATGACTAAAGGAAGCATTTTGGAAAGGCCTGTGGGATGGCCACCTGCTGCAAAGCAGTGGGAAGCAGCCCATGCAGCAGGGTAGTGACAGGACAGGTTGCAGAAGCACCCAAGCCATTTGCGTGTGTGTGTATGTTTATGTGCCCTTATGTATGCAAATGAGCATCTGTGTATGTATGTGTGCATACATCTGTGTGGGTATGCATGTGCACTTGTATATGTGTGTTCATGCATGTGCATGCGTGTGTGCATGCACGTGTGCACATGCCTGCTCGTGAGAGAGCAGGCCCTGGTTTCCCTGGGGACGGGCTGAGGCAGCATCCTGCCCCCAGGACACACCAGCAGACTCCAGCCTGCGTGTCCGCGGGGCTCCTGGCACACGAGGGCAGTGAGGGGTGGTGGAGGCCCGATGAGGCTGCTGATATGCATGGGGCCCTGACCCCAAGTGGATTGCTTGGGGCAATTCTCCCTGGGAAATACACCTCTGCTATGCTCTTGATGTCATCTCCACATCGTGTGGCTGTAGAAAGCATTCCTACAGCTGATTGTCCAGTTACAAAAATCACAGTTATTTTAAGAAATAATTTGCAAATGAAAACAACTACATTTCTGTAATGAGGAACCCTTGACTGTAACAAACATGATAATTCTGAGAAAGACATTTAACAAAAACTAGGATTTCCCTAGTCCATAGGCAGTCCAAGCAACTTGTGATTTCCATGGTCCAGCCAGCCCAAGTCCCAAAACTCTGCTGCACCAGCTGCCACATATCTCAGGCAGGGATGGCAGCTCCCTGTCTCCCTTGTACATGGTGGACAAATTTACTCCTGTCTGCAGCAGACATGAAGGTCACTCTGGTTGTGGCAGTACTATGTGGCCACAGCCAGGCCAGCACCAGGTGGGGACACTGGTTAGACCAACTCACTCAGCCGTAAAATGGTAAGTTTGGCACTGGCATTGGGGATTTAGTCCCATTAAGTTGCTTTTCTCATGGATGTGAGGGAAGAGGCAACCCAAGTGCTGCAGTTCCACACTAAAAATCTGTCCCCAACTGGCTGTGCCTGGAAAAAAAACAAACAAACCTGAATGCACAAAAACACACCCTTCCCAGTGCTATCACCATGCAGAAATCTCTGTAACATCAAGTATTATGGGTCTCACTTCAGAGCTAATGGCTGAGATCCGAGTATGTGATCAGCACATCTTTTCAGAACTGCTTCAAAGCCTCTAGCAGGAAGTGATCTGTAGATTAGAGTAAAATACAGAAAACGAAACGGACTATTTTTAACTTGCAGCAATGCTACTGGCTGCAGGAACACATGCAGGAGCTGCACAGGGCAGGAGCTGCTGGGGCCATGGCGGGCGCAGGCACCTGTGACTGCCATGCTGCATCCAACACACACCTGTCTCTTGAAACGAGCACCGAGATGGCTCAAGTGTAGGGAGATGCCTCCATGGCCGAGTGCCAGATGGAGATGCAGTTCCTGTCCTGTGTGCAGGAATGCACATGTTTTGTAGAGCAGTAGCTTTTTATTGGTAAACAAAGATGCTTTGACCTAACTGCAAAGAACTAACACTTTCTATGGCACTCTTTCCTCTTCACACTTGTCCCAATTTGTAAGTAGGACCATAAAAATAGAGAAGAGAAAGAAAAAAAAAATCAAAGTTATTAGAGCTTCACCTGGAGAACCAATGATGATACAATCTCTCTTTGGCCCTTTTACCTGTTTTCATCTTCAAACTCTGTTCTTATACTGTTTTTAAACCGGCCTGAAGAACACAAGCATCAGAGCTTTTGACTTATCTCTGCTAAGTAATTCCCCAGCACCTTCAAGATCTCCAACATCTTGCTGTTGCTTCTCTATCTCATTAGTCTGTGTTTTATATTCTCCCTTTCCTAATCTGGTTGCTGTTCTTTGCTCCTGTATCTCAACATAGTGGTTCCCACTCTCCTCTTGCCAGTCTGCGGTAGCTGTTTCTTGTGTCTTCCCAGTGTTCAGGACACGGGGTCTACAGAGGTCTGTGCAACTCTGGCTTTAGGTACATGGGAAAAGCGTGAACTCCTTAAATCACCCCTTAAAATAGTAAGGGTATTTAAAATGGTATGACTTTTGTTGTTGTTGAGAAATAAATTGCAGTTAAAGAATGCTTTATATTGGCTTCGCTTTCGTACCAATATATTAAGTGAATAAGATTTTATGAAACTGGTGCAGAAGTTCTTCTAAAGAGAAGAATCAATTTGGCAATTTCAGGAAGCTTTCCTTCAATTCTGAAAATTTGGGACACTACAGTCAGACCAGACGAGGGATAGAGAAAACTGGAAAGCACCAAGAGTCTTCACAAGTGATGCTACAAAAAAGTCTCACAAGGGAATCAGGGAGATGGTGTGGAAAGTGGAGAGGACAGTGCACACACCTCTGCAGGCAGCGTTCCTCATGGAATATCATTCTCTTCATTCAGATGTTACCTGGCAGACTGTTGCCTTCAGAGAGTTTCAATAGTTCAGCAGGAATCAGAGCTCCCGTGCTACCATTGTCAAACAACGTGCAATAGTCACTGCGGTTGAAAGATACATTTTCCATCTCCAAAGATTCTTGAAGCATAGGGAAGTCACCCTCTAGATGCTGTAAGTGGGAAGAATCATTCCTTTCCATGTGAGGACTATCAAGATTGCTTTTAATTATTTCAGAGATTTTCAGCCCAACTGTATTATCAGCATAGATCTGTGCAAATAGCAAGGTCAGCCTCACTTCTATCTCTTCTGCTCTCACATACCTGCTGGGGACATACTGCTGGCTGGGACTAGAGGTAAATGCATAGTCTTCTTCTACAGCAACCAGATCTGTGCTTTCCATAGACTTCAAGGAGATCTGGGAAATCATTTCTTGAGTGCTTAGTGCAGAAACTCTATCAGCAGGTACTCTGTTCGAGTTGCTGGCCTCTTCTCCTCTGAGATGGCCACAGGCCTCATCAAGTCCAACCCAGTCCTAGTGGGAGGATTAATACATTCAGGACATTTGCTTAGAGGTGGAATTTGCAAAGTAAAGCGTATTTCTTTATGGCTTTGGCACAGTAACCCAAAAATTTAATGCAAATCTACAGGGAGAATTAGAGTAAGAGCACAAAGAATCTAGCTTCTATTTGTCCCAAGGGAAGATTTCATAACAAGGGCATTTTTCAAGATATCAGATTATACTGCAAGCTGCTTATATTGCTTTGGTTTTACAAAGATACAGAGCATTTTTGCACTCAGTATGCATATCAGGAGGTGGTGGATGAGAATGCAAATACGATAACGAGGTTTCTTAGCTTTTGTTTATTCTGTGAATTGCACCTATTCTGTGTTTTTTGTTTGTTTGGTTGGTTTGTATCCCCCTCCCCCTGCCTTTTTTTTTTTTCCCCTCTTTGCTTAGTTTTACTAGATTATCTTTAACTTCAGTTAGAGCCAATTTTAAAAGAGGATCTCAGTACAGGGAGAACAAGATCGGTCCCTATCCCAGACATAGGTAGATGGGAAAGACTGGCAGGGAAGAAGGGAGAAGCTATCAGGCAAAGAGAAGGGGACTGGGACTTTTTTGGCCCTGTTTCTTCCACCCAACAGGAAAATACCTGCCTCTTTATGAAAGAGAAACTTGATTTAATGAACTAGAGTAAGTACTTTCTGCACAGCCTGTTCAGGTACCCCATGTTATCTGGCTGTGCAAAAGAGAAATTGGAAGCAGTAGTTACTGGTTCTGTGTAGAAAACTCCTGTGTGTATAGAACAAATATAGACAGTGGATAAGGGACTGAGCAACTGAGAACTCTAAACAGCAGCTCTGCTGGTGCAGTTTGCAAGTGAAAGTAGGAAACTGAGTGAGAAATAGTAAAATTCCAGAAAGAGGAGAGCCATGTGTCAAAAACTCTGCTCAGCACCTAGATGATGAATCTTAGGAAAATGTCCTCCACTTGTGAACTGAGTTTCATAAGAAATTAAGTTTACTTCTTACCTTAAAATTCCCATTATGCAAATTGTAGAGTGGCTGAAAGAAGGCAGCTGGTGTGGGAATGTTAAGGCAGGAGAGGCTTTTTGCCCTGAAATAAGAAAATTACACTTTAATTACACATCAATGTGTAATTACACATTTATGCAATTGTTTAGCAACTTATTTGATCAAACCACTGTTTCTGGAAGTGCTTTCAAATGTGATAGTTTCATTGTGTTTAGATAGAAATGTTCTACCATATACTGTAATCCTGTTACTAGAGGGTATTGTGTAACACCTCTTACTGTCTGCACACCACGCATTTAGTTTCTCTCAGTGCTACCTCTGCATGCAGCATCATCATGTATGTCAAGGCAGGGAAGAAAGAGGTGGAGTGATCTGCCTTTGGTCTACTAGCAAAAGGCTCTGGGCAGAATAGTTGAACTGGGGCGTTAAAGACACTTCTCTCCACACAGCTCAATCCCAGAACCTAAGAAACACTGAAACTGAGTCTGTGAAGTTTTGTGCTTATATTGGTATTTTACATACTGACTTTTGACACATGTGTTACAAATGGTTTAACACCTACATCAGTTTGACCCCCTCTATAGATTACCTGCATTTTCAATTTAGCTATGCAAAACTTAAACCTACGGAAAATTTTGGTTAAGTGCCTTTAAGAGGCCATAGCCTCGGCCCCAATCTTGAGCTGAGTTTGGCTACCAAGCACTTCACTCTTCTTAATCACCAAGTTGTGGTTCACTATCACTGGCCAAAGAACCTGCCATTTCCTTCACCCTGAACCTTCAGAAGAACTTTTGAGTCTCACAGTGCAGGAGAAGCAAGAGGCAAATTGGATATAAGAACACTACATTTACCTTTATTGGGCTATAAAAGTCACGGGAAACCTAGTCAAAAAAATATGGTGTACCTTGAGGAAAGCTTGCAGTTCCAAAATACATAGAGTACAGTAACAAAACCCAGAGGAATGAACAAGAACTGCACAGTTCTGATATTAAAGAGCTTTTCAGGCAGTTGTGGAATACCTAGGGAGAAGAATCAGCACAAAAAGTATTAGTAAAAAAATAAAGAAAAAAAAAAGAATTAGTCAAGATAGGTCCCTACACAACCAAGTAATGCAAATGAAACAGGCTACTAAAATCTTGAAAGTGGTTTGATTACAAAAACTAGAAGGAAGCCGATTCTGATCTAAAAAGCTTCATCTTACTAGGTATCTCTCCCTGCCTCCCCCTTTTTTAAAAAAATAATTTAGACATGATAAGATGTGAACTAATATAAAAACTTTCTTCATACCTGCTCTTTGAAATAGTGCTGTCTGGCTCCACTCACTCCACTGACTATGGTAAGAATCCTCATTTTCAGAAACTTTGCAGCGAACTCTTGCAATGTAAGTGATACCATTGCGAAACTCTGTGGCTTCAATTTCTATCTGTGGCAGTGAACTGGTTGGTGTTTTGTTCAAGGCAATCTGCAAATTATTACAGAATTAATTCTATTAGTGAGGCTGAACAAAGGGTTGGTCTTTGAGTGACTGTTTTCTCTCCCTTACCTCCCAGGATGTGCTGTGTTCTTTGTACTGCAGCTCATACTGAAGAATTTCTGCAAGGGACCATGGTACACTCCACCATATCTGACACTTGGTGGCAGTGATGTTGGCCTGGAGGTTTGAAGGTGGATCAAGCTTTACTGCAAATGGAGAGGTATGTTACTCATGATATTTGGGATTGGAATAAAACAGAAGGATGCACATGTTCTTCAGCTGACTGCAGTCCTGGAAAATAAACTGGGCTTTAGACAGCAGTACTGAGAACCTGCAGTAGGCTGCACAAGTTTACAGAGGAGGTTAGAACAGCCACAGAGCTGACAAATGAATGGTGGCTCTAGGAGCCCTGGGCATAGTCTTGCAAGCACGAAAGTGCTTTGGGTGTCACATGCTGCTTTTCCAAGCAGCAGGGATGGGCCAAGATTTCAAATGCTAGAGCTTCTCTCTGGGGTATCAGTCCATGACCTAATTTCTTAGGAAAAAAACAAGCACAGAGAAAATTGAACTGTACACAGAAGACTAATCACAGTACAGATACACCGGATGCAGACAAGTATCCCTGAAAGCTGCTCAAGAGCCAGCGCTCTCCAGAGATACCTCAGGACTGCTTCCTCACAGCAAAGCTTGGCAAGCACATTTTCTGGTTGGGGGGAAGACTGCCTTGTTTCCATTATTTTCTCTTGTAGCATTTGATACGTCCTTCTGCAGCGAGCATTTCAGACCGCCTCCCCCCGGCCTGCAGCCCCTACTTACTATGCTGGCGAGGGCTGTACTCCGGAAAAGGGACAAACGTGAGATTGCTGCCCAGGAAGACTCCTTGGAGCGAGACCCTGTAGCCATCTGTTTCCAAGATCTGGCCGACCAAGTGGATGGTGCAGTAGTATAGATTCTGCATCCCCATGCTAGTTCTCAGTTTGCAGCTGGCATTTTGTCCCTTTGACCAGATGCTGGAAGAATGAAAGAGCTGAGAGTTTCTCTGGTCATGATTGATTTGTGAGATAGAAGGTAGCTTAGCACAGCACTAGTCTGGGGCAGCACAAGGCCCATAGCACAGACAGGGCGAGAGCAGTTCCAGGCTGGCTGAGAGGGGGTTGACAGGGCTGTTAAAGCCCTGCACTGCTCGTGCCGATGGGCACAGGAGTCCCCAGTACAGAATGTGCATCTGGCAAAAGGCGCATTAAAATCTCTTTTATATGAGTAAACCAGCACTGACAGCAAACTTGTGTCCCAAACTGATTTGTTTTCTGCATTCACAAGCTTCAGCACAGCAGAGCAAGAATAATGATGGAATGAAAAGATTGTTTGGGGGAAGGAACTACAACAAACAATCCTTTAATGGCAATCTGTCCAGGTAACTCTTTATGAGCAAATTATCCATTTTGCATGTGACCCCACAATAAACTGGGATACAATAACTTAACAGCTTGGTGTTATTCAGTGCATCTACAATCTGATGTCAGAGTGTCATCACACTATTTTTCACATAACCATATGGTAACAAAGAAGGCATCTAATATCAGTGCCATGCTTCACGTAATAGTCACTAGCTGTCTGCAGTCAGGATATGTTTAACTATATTTTCTTAAATTAATATATCGCAAGGCTTATCACCCACCATGCTCTCACTGTGAGGTTTGTCTGCAATGGAGCAGAGTCCACTCACTGCCCCAGCCCCCTGGCTCCCTGGGCACTTTCATACAGCTCTTACTTTGTGAAGTGCAGGTGGAAGGGTCCCTCACCCATGGGCTCCTCTGCCATCCACGTGCAGCTCACGGTGTTCACATAGTTGTTCAGGCAGCTCAAGCTGCCAGGGAGCTCTGCAGAGGAAGGAGATCAAAGCTGTGCCTACCAACTACCCAGAAAGACTTCACTTGGTTTCCCAAACATGCATAAAAACCACGTTTTGTTATCACTCCCTTTACAGATTCCTCATCTATTCTTCCTCATGATAGCCTTCCGCTCTTGTGCTGCACTTCACTGCAGTAGATGAGTCTAGGATCTCAGGTCCTGAGCCATGGCTATGTTTTTTCAGCTTCCCGGCCTATTCTGGAGCTAAGAATAACCATACATCTTCAGCTCTCTGGGCATGACACTGCCCAGAAGACGTGTCAGCTCTGGGCATCACATGACGGGTAGTCACAGGATGTCGTATCGCATTCTTCGGAGGTGTGCACGCAAACGAGAGCACATATGTGCATCTTCTGCATGCATCTGTCCCAGATCTCCTCTTACCTCTCCCTCTTCCTCCACCAAGGAGCAGCAGAGCAATAACAGACAGCTGGACACCAAACTGATGCACATCCCAGCCCATTCCAGTGGTATCTAGAAAATAACTGAGAGAGTTTTTGTCAGTATTTGTACCATCAGGTTGAAGCTTCAGCTACAGGCTTCGGAATTCTGGGATTTCCCTCCCCGCCATCCCCTGCTCCAACAGGCAGAAACAGAGGGAACGGCTGATGCCCTGCTGGTCAAAGCACTCACCTGGGATGTAGAATGACCAGATCCTCGTTATTACCCTCAAAGGGTGTGTGTAAGAGAAGTTAGATTTTCACTTTATCTTCTGCAATAGAGAAGACTATTTCTGTCTACAAGGTTACATTGGACTTCTGAAGAAGTCTCTTCTGTGAATTTTTCTGATGAACTTTTCATTTAAAAGGAATACTTTTCCAAAACAAGATTCTGATTTGATGATTTTCCAGCAAAGAGAAGTTTAATATGAAAAATCCTGACCTGATCGACTCAGTAATAAAAGCTGCTTTTGCAAGATGCCTCCAATTTGACATTATGACCTAGCACTGGATGCAAGGGCAGCACCCACCCCACAACGCTGGCGGGGGCTACAATCACTCAGCTGGGGGGTGGAGGGGGAAGGAGAGAGAAGCAGAAGAAACGGAAAAAATACTGATAAAATACTGATCACATTAAAAAAAAAAGAATCTTCTGGCTTCTAGATCACCATCTCTTCATTTATGGGTTTTTGGCAAATATCCTGTTTTGCTGCCAAACTTATTCTGTGTAGGGGCTGCAGAGAGGAAGTGCCCCTGTTAGCTGATTTTAGCTGAGGGAGGCTGTGTGGCGTGAAGCATCTCCCGCTTATCATTCTAATCAGAGCTGCTAACGATCCCTGTGATAAATACAGTAAGAGTGACTAAATACGAAATTGATAGGGCTGCGTAAGTACATGCACAAATAGAATTGTACACGTGCTTGCAGGAACAAGCTGAGGCACACAAATAAACATAGGTCAAGACATCTAAAAACAGGACAATATTTCCTGGTCATTGCTGCTAATCTGATAAGCCCATAATGAGGGACCTTTATCCAACATCTTCCACACTTTATAGCACTGATCAGGTCACACTGGCTCACCTGGGAAAAAACCACAGTATTTTAAAATGCACATTTGTGCATTGGGAACCATGATGATGGTCAGAAATAGGTATGGAGGAAGTTTTTTCAGAAAATTATTTGGTGAAAGAGCAGATAACAAAAGTCAGCAGCACAATGATGCAGTTAGGGCTGTGTGTTAACTTCTCTTCAATGTGCGTAAATTAACAGAAGTGCTATTGAAGCTATAAGAGGCATTGGTAGTGCCATCATTATTTTCTGTCTTTGGTGATCCATAATAGTAATAATAAAAAAAGCTGAAGAGCCGAAAGTGGCTCAGAGGGTTAGAAGAATTATTTAATCCTCTATAACCTGTTTTAGAAATGAACAAGAAAACTAAATTTCTTTAATGTAACAAAGAGAAGGGCTAAGAAGCAATTTTCAACAGACTAAATAGCTACCTGAGAAGACTTGAAACAGAAAAATCTTCCTTAAAAATCTAATAGAGAAAGATGGTGAGAACCCAGTAGTCACATACTGAAGATAAATACAATCAGGCAGAAATCAAATGCAGAATTTGTTCTAAAGGGAGCTACCTATACTGCTGGAATTTCTTGCCAGACATATGATCCACCACTTGCAGTCTATAAATCCTGATTAGCTATCTTAAAGAGGCTTGACTCAGATGAAGGTCGTGAGATCGATACAGAACTTATTAGTTATAATTATCTAAGGTGATCATGATGGTGTTTTCCTTTAACAACACCCAGCCTTATGAAGATAAGTCTATTGCAAGCCCTAAAGAGCTAGTTGGCAAACAGGTACTGCTGCTTCTCGATATCTGCCAAGCTTCCCACTCATGGAGACAGGGCATAACTGTGCTCAGGGAAAATGCCGAGGACAGGCACAGAGACATTGATCAATGAGGTCATCTGATAATATCTGCCAATGTCTATGATGGGCTAAGCCCTGCAAGAAAATAGTTGTTAATTTTGCTGGAATTCTAATGAAGTTCCAATGCCTTTTTTTTTCCACACCCCACATCATTCTTAATATGCATTTATGCTTCCCACCTCCTTCACACTACTCAGCTGCAGAAAAGGAATTACCATATTAGCCTGAGGTAGGTTGAGCTGATGACGGCTCTCAGTATGGCCCAGCAGATAAAGTGCCTTGCCAATTCCCAGCAGAAAATACCTGCTTTGGTGAAATCCGCTTACCAAGGCTAAGACAAAGGTTTGGACCAGCCATGTGGCTGCATGGACATTGCCATTTCAGTTGTCAGCTCCTTGGTCCTAGATGACAGGCAGCCAGACAACAGGGCACAGGTAAGACAAAAGAGGTTTTCATGAGGGAAAGGAAGGCTGTCAGTGATTTTCAAAGTGGAGGACAAGGAGCTTATATTTGATGTGATGGAGAAATGGCGTCAGCAGAATTGTGTAGACAAACAAAACATACAGAATGCTAGACACAGAAAAGGACTTTGTATCACTGACCTTTTAGATGGCTACAAATAAGGTAAATTCAGTTTTGCAAAGGCAGATAAAACATGAAATTGTAGTGTCATACAAGAGCATAAGCAAGGGTTTCATGCTGAGCTGCGTATGAAGTTCTTCCACATACTCAAGTCCCTCTGATGCATGTAGTGATATTATATGCAACACCTGCAAATGAGACAAATGCTCTTCACATGAGATACAGAAAAGGGAGCCAGGACTTCTATGTTCTGTCCTACCTCTGCCACTAACTTTTATGATGAGCAGGTTGTTTTGTCAGTATAATTATTTCCTGCTAAAATTTACAATTCAGTCTTACGGTCTGCTGTGCTCACTTAAACATCAAAGGAAACGCAAAGGCAAGGGAGGGGGGTGAGGGGCAGGTCAGGGCTGCATGCTGCTCCAGATCGTGCTCTTCTCCCCCTCCTATGCTAAGGCATCAGAGGTGGCACGCAGTGGAAGAACGCACAACAGATCTGGGCCCTCAGACACTCTGCTTCCCCTCCTTACGTGCTAGCAACTAGTTAACGGTGACACACAGGCAGCTCTTCCCTCACTTCAGTCTCTTCAAGAGGCAGCAGCAACACACACTCAAGGATGGCAGGATGCTGAACTGCACCTTGGAAGTAAAACACTAACAGTTGATAACGTGTCTGCAGCAACATGCACATTCCCCCATACCCGCTAAGGGTTGTCTCCAGTCATTCTTCAGAGCACCCCACCGTGCTAAGAGATGTGATTATTTATCTTGGACACTCCTTGAATCACCTCTGCCTACAAGAAAACACTTTACATGTCCTTTTAGGCTAACTAAGGGTGGATATATACCTCCCAGGCACATTGTATAGCACACAATCAGCCTGTGAACATGAACTGCTGGTGATTAAGGAAAGAAATAGAAATTCCTCATGCCTACACATTTATGCTCCTCATAGCCAGTGTTTTGTGTCCTTCACCCCAAGAGGGACAATTACCTGCAATTTGATGCTCAAAATATGTACTTTCAGATTTTGTAGCTTTGCATCCCACGGTCTGTAAAAAAAGCTGCTACAAAAGAATAGTATGTGATACACATGAGCACACACACGTGTGTACGTAATGTTATATATATATATATATATTTATCTTCATATCTTTGTCTGCAAAGTCCCAAACGCTAACTGGATTTACTTAAATACAGATGTTTCACTCATAGAGGAGTCCTCAAAAATCATTTGATCAAGCTAATACTTCTCCCACTACAGAAAGCACAGTGCAGCACAGCTCTTCCAGCACAATCTGCGCTCCCCTGTGAAAGGCCATCAGATAATAGAGTTAATGCTGCAGCATTATTTCTGCAGGACAGAGGTGCAGAGACCTTCCTGCTGGTTCTTGTTCCCAGTATGTGGAACAACACAGAACTTACATTTCAGATAATAAATATTTGTTAACATCTTAGTTCAGTAGATGCATCCTATCATTATTTGCTGAAATGCAGAGCACAGAAATAGGTTAAATCCTCTTACCAGCATAAAAGAAACTTCACTTTTCACACCTCTTCCGTCCCTTGCTCATTTAGGCTGTGTGACTTGAAGATCAGGCAATAGCAGCAGGGGTGTAATAAAGTAGAGCTTACTCTGCCTGATTTTATAGATAATCTCAAGAGCCAATGACAACCCATTCAGAGATTATCAGATCAAGTTAAAGTAGCCACATCTGCAATTTCTAATTAGTGATAGAGAAAGTGAGGAATTTTTTTTTAAGGGTTAACATTTAGAGGGGCAAATAGTTTGCCGACTATAGAATTATCTTCTCAGAACACTTATGTACAAACAGCTTTTATGCTGCCACTTTAATGAGAAAAACAGAAAAGCCTAAAGCTATTTCCTCACTTTGCCTGGGTACAAGCAGAGACTCAAGGCCTGGATCCAGTAGCGTTCACACAGCAAGAACATCCTTGCCCCAACCTCCATCTACCCTCTGCTGTGCCCCAAGCAGCTCTGGCAGTTTGTGCGAGGACAGGTTTTCCCATGCTCAGCTGCAGTGTTTTGGCAGTGGCAGTGCAGTTGGACCATTGATTTGTTTGTGCACACAGTTCTAACATGAGAAAAGAGGAAGAGGGAGGCAGGTGCAGCACGGATTGAGCAGCAGTCTATTAGCGCTGTCACAGGGGGCCAGGGACTGCATAGGATGGAGACAGATGTTTCCAGAGTGGCTTCTGAGCTGCTGCTGAGTGGGTGATGATGCTTCTCCAGGACCTACTGCCAGACCCTTCCAGCCTAGCAAGACCACCACCAACTCAGAGTATCCCCTTGTATTAATATTTCAAAACAGAGTAGTATTTCTGACAAGGGCATCACAGTTTGCTGTAAGTTTCTTCCATACTTCCTACATTCCTCCAGGCCTTTCCCATCCCAGTGACCAACAATGGGACCCTCTGCTCTCTACTGCAAGATCCCTTTTATACTTTCTAGTGCATTTTCCACCTGCATCTCCTACAATTAACCTCATCAGGCAAGCAGTGTTTCTCAAAAGGTGCCCTAAGGCATCTCTCACACTTGAGATGCTCACACTTTCCATCCAAAGTATTCCCTTTGCACAGACAAGGTCTGTCCACCCTCACCAGCCCAGCACCCAGTACAGATGAGCCTGGAGAGCTCTGGTGCTCTGGGCATGCTGTGGAAACATGCCACAGCAGCAGACAGGAGAAGCAGGGAGAGCTGCTGGGGTAGGTGGCAGTTGCTCTTCCCTTGGCTTGTAGAGGGATTCACATTTCTGCCCCTGAGACAGCGTCAAACAGGCTTGTCTAGCACAGGATTCTCATGCTTGCCTGCACCTGTGCTTGGATAGCAAACAGTGCTGGTCTAACAGAGCACACAGTCAGTACTACAGTCTGAGACTGGTGCTGTGCCCAGATCATGCTGTGACTCAGAAGCATGCAGGACTCAACTCCCTCTTTTCTGCTGCCCCTTCAGTCCCTCTCAGCTATGGAGAGGCACAGCACCACCCATCCAGACCAGGTGTGCAAGCCAGCAAGGTCTCAACGGTCTCCAGGCCATCATGTCCCAGGTCATTGTGAACACGAGGCAAAGCACAGCAGCCCCTGGCAATTGAAGGACTTTATCTACATGGCTGGTCTGCATCTTCTTGCTGCCTCACACCGCTTGCTCACCTCACAGGCTCAGGATGCAATTAAGCCTCCCTCTGCTAGATATGCTGAAGTGAGAGCACTGTGCATGGCAGGAGCGACTAAGTGGATTACCCTGAAGTTGAAGGGTTAGGAGGCTATTGCAATTTCTGGTTCTTTGAGGTCTGCTTCACCAAGCCTTTAAACATCAAATGCTTTTATCATAGGTCCTTCATCTGCCTCCCGCTGCTGTGGGAACCTGTTGCTCAGTGTCCCCAAAAGGCAGACTGAAACCTTCTGCAGAAAGCAGATTTGACAGCAGAGAGGCCTCCAAACCCAACAAAACATTGACTTTCAACACCACCAATAGCCCTAGAATTCTTGAGGAAATATATTTTTTCTAAATTAGATATTGGTATGCCAGGTACAGTCCTAGAGAGCATTCAAGCTGCCAGGAGATAGGGGGAAGACAGAAAAGTCACCTCACAAATATGAACAAAAACCGGGCAAAATTTTAACTGCAAGAGCTTGCTTCAAAAGGAACAGTCTCCCTTACTTTCACATCCTTGTGCCACATACAAAGCAAGCTGTTCTCTGCCCACAAAGCCTGCCTCTTGAGTGGCCAGAGGCTTCTCCCAGGCCCACAAAGCAGCAAACTTCTGTTAGATGGACAGCTTCAGATGGCGGAGCTGCAACAGAAACCGCTCCTTCAGCGGTTCTAGGGCTGATGGTACCAACAGAAGTCAGGACCATGAGTGTCAAAACACCCCAGAAAGACTACCCAGATCCTGCTCCTCCCTGAAGCAGCCTGGGGCTCGTTATTGCAGCAAATCTAGTGCCCAAAGCACATATAGCCATGAGATGCACCTGCAGGAAACGGTGTTACAGCCCATGAGCAGTGCTCCTGCCGATAGGCATTTGCATGGACACAAGCACAGGCAAGCAGGGCACTGTTGTAGGACAGTGCAGGGCAGTGCCTGATCGCCAGGGCTCACTCCTCTGCTGCCTCATGGGTACCGCTGCCTGAAGCGCAGCATGGAGGATGCATAAACACGTGAGGACAACACCTCTGACAGCTCACCACAGAAGAAGACAAGAAAAAGAAAGATATGAAAACAAAGGGGAGAAGGAACTAGAAGAGTGACATCTTGGGGAAGAAGGAAGCCCCCAAGCTAGGGGTATGCTTGAGGAAAGCTAGTGTCTGTAGGTTCAAAAGCAACATGGTAGAGACTGTGCCTACTCTGGATAATTAAACCAAGAATGTGGATGAATAGAGAAGTTCTAACAGCACAGTGGATCCCTGACTGCTCCACCATTCACCTGTGAATGAAAGAGTTTTTCTTCATTGTGGTGCCCCCTCCTATCTAGGGGCCTGTGAACTGGTAACATTTTTGAGTAAGAAGAGATAGAGGAGAGGGAAGAGAGTTTTTTAGTATCACAACAACAACACATTATTACTGAGCTGGAAGCTCACACTGTTCACCAAAAAGTCCTCTGAGATTTTTCTCCAGCAGCCAAACATCCGTTGGATTAGTGGCTCTGAGTCCACATAAAGAGTAGGTCTTCACATTCAATATTACTACTATATTAACTTTTAAAGACAATTATCCAAAATAAGACAGAGTTACAGAAATATCAGAGGGAAACATTTTCACAGTTACATCACAAATGGCAGATTCATGGTTGGCTTTACTTACTAGAAGAATTTTCCCAGGCTTTACACTACTGACCTTTTAACTGCAGCAAACACAGATCCAACACAGAAGCTGCAGGCACAATCAGGTAAGACAGCATTCCTTAAATTTCTGTTTCCAGCTCTAAAAGTCACCAGGTGTTACAGTTAACATGTTCAGAATTTGCAGAAGAGATGCTAGTTCAACAGGAAGCTCTGGTTGAAAGCATTTCTCTGGAAATATATATGTTTTGAAGAATTTTCATTTTTGGACTCTGACAGCAAAATCCTTCTGGAACCAGAATTCTGTTTGGTTTCTTGAGTGCTCAGTTCTCTAACAATGTGAGAATTATTTTTATATGCTCATACCCATAGACAGGGCTGAGACCATTCACAGTTAACGTAAGTGATTACTGCTGGGTTTAAAGAGCCAATGATTTTGGTAGAAAAAGTAACACCACCTGTGCTGCTAGGACAGAGTAAAAGAACTTTAATGTAACAAATACAATCACTGTGGATTATACTTCAAAGGCTCCATACACCACCAAATTCTCAAACCATGTGAGAATGGCAGGGAAAATCATTTTAAAGTTTTCTATTCTTTATAAGCTTACTTTCAGAAAAAATACATGTTTATCTAAGGTAAAGGGCAGATTTCAAGGTGCAGTTTTTTTTCTGCTTGAAAGAAATGAATTTTTTCTGTTCACTACAAAGGGGTTTGACCTGAAATGCTGAAAAAAAAATTGGTCACGCCAGCATGAACACGACAAGGCATACAGAAGTAGGCATATAATTCTACAGACCTAACAGTTTTCAGCGGCCTATAATGCAACTTACATTAGGCAAACTTTGTTTTCTTTCTGAATTTTGCTAACATGTCGCTACTGGCGCATATGGAAATTGTGTTGTCTGCAAGGCAACACCAAGACCTTAGTTAGTCTGTGTCCCGTTGGCAGGACTGTCCAAGCGGCAGGAGACCCACTGCTTGACGTAGCTCCGTGGGAAGTCCTCTCCCTCTTGTTCAAGAGGGATAGACCCACAGTTGGTCTGACTGTTTTGGTCAAATTCACAGTCCACTGGACTCCCACAGTCTGAGTCCACAAAGCCACTGTCGATAGTGTCCAAGTCCAGGCAGATCATAGGATAACTGTCACCAGGCTTTGCACTCTGAGGGAAAAAGTCACAGGAACCTTCGCTGTAAGAAACACTTTCTCCATCAGGAGAAGGCAGAGAAGCTGGATTTCCCAAATCCCACTGATTAGGATGCAAGCAAAGGGCTTCTAGGATACTCCCCATCCCTCTTTTCAGAGCCCTTTCTACATGCTGGGGGGCTGGGGAGCTTGTGCCTCTCGTGTGATCTGTGGACACAGAGCCCGAGGCAAGTACTTTGTCCTGTGTGCTCAGGTCAGCCAGAAGCAAGTCGCTGGATAGCTCCGTCTCGTCATCATCAATGTTAACCTTCGGATAACCAGTCACTCCAGTACTACCATCCTCATCGCTGATATACTTGTGTCCCCTGCATACATGGTTACAGTTGCATTGAGAGTGACAAGGTGTAAATTCATCAGCCACAGTCACAGTATCAATGGACAAATGCCCATATGACTGATCCTGAGTCCCACTGCTACTGTTTACACTGGACAGAGGAGACTGGTTCTCCTGACCTGGGGCAGTCAGGCAAGACATGCAGGGCTTGCAAGGTGGATCCTTTTTCAGCTCACTCAGCTCCTCTTGTGAGGTGCTATTGGGATGATGCATGCTGTAAACTTCTAGGACTTCCGGAAGAACAATTCCCCATTCAAAGAAATCGAGGCTCATTTTGGTATGAGAGGCACCAACCCACTTCTGCATAGAAGGAAAATACAGGGAGAGAGATGTTAGTATTATTCTTTGGAGGTTCAACAGAAATACCCAAAGAGCTTATGTCAGACTCTAAAATCACTGAGGGTCTCAAAGTGGCAAAGGATTTGATGTTGTTGCTATTGGGCACAAACTGCTGCAGAATTGGTTCAAATAATTGAAAATAACTAGCTCTAACATCTTTTACATTCACAGCTTTGCAGTTAGTCCTATCTAGATATGAGTGAAGGCACTCTGCATTTCTTTGATCTAAGAATAAGATGCTCAGACCTCAGCAAGCTTTCAGCAGTGCAAAAGCCAGGGAGTCCTATTAGAGAGGCCATGCTGCCCAGATGCTGGGCACAGCAGTGAGATGCGGGTCTGGTTCCTGTCCCACACTGGCTTGCTGGATAAGTTGCACCAAGGCTCTTGTTCTGCATGTGCACCACTTTCTGCTCTATGTGAAACAGGTGACAGTGCTGACTCCCATGAATGATGTGAAGGCTTCTGGCCACAGCTTTGGAACTGAATGCTATAAACCCCCATCCCAAACTGCACGCACTGTAGCTAGACTAAAAAGAATGTGGGAAGAGAGCCTGATTCAGCTTGTCATTCTCACTGAGCATGGAAAATCCTCCTTACAGCAGGAAACACCAAGTATATTTTAATTTATTTTAAGCCTAAAATGCAAAGAGTGTATTATTAAAGCTGCAGAGGACAGGAAGGTGTCTAGACCACAAAAGGCCATTTAAAGAAACAAAGGGGAACCCCTTCCAGGACTGAGCAGGCAGAAGATTGCCAATGCTCTTTTGACAGTTCCCAATATAAACACAAGAACACATGTACACACAAAGAAGACAATGTTCCTCTGTTTTCTCTCTTCTTTTCATATCTTCAGTTTTCTCTAAAATTTCTACTGCTTCCTGACTGGCTCAAGACTCCCTGCAGGGCATTGTCATTGTCATTTGCTGATCATTATCCACAGACATTTCTTAGCCACTTGCTTGATGCAGGCAGGATGCAACTGAATGCATCCTAGATGAATTGGCTTTTTGCCAGCTGATAATGAGGACTTAGTTCGCATATTAGTGAGGCCACCACATCCTCTTGACATCCCCTGCCTATGCATCTTGTGCTGTGGCGGTGTGGGTGATTGTTACTTTAATTTGCAAATTTATTGAGTTTCCCAGAAGTACTTCAGCTTAAGCATTATTGTAATTGAGGCTCATTCCCTCCCAACAGCCCTGAACAACCTAATTAGAAACTAGCAAAAGTATCATTCCAGCTAAGCAGGATGAAGCCATGGAGTTCCTTGAAAGGAGCATTAGAGAGTGGTTTCATTATCAAGTGATGGGCTGATACAACATACAAGTATCAGCCCATGATTCTCAGGAATTCCCACACCAACTCCATCTGATTTTAGCACCTTTCCCTGAGAACAGCTGGTGCCAGCTGCCTCAATGGAAGGTGGAAGAATCCTCGTGTGCAGATGTGGGAAGTCATGGTGGGCCTGAAAGGGGAAGACAATCAGGAAGTGAGACAGGCTGCAGTTTGAATGGTGCCTATCCAAGACTTTGAGAGTTTAACCCATTTGCAAACTTTGGCCATGCAGCATGGGAAAGTACATGACGATCATTAAGGCCCAGCTAGTGTTCCTCTCCCAGAGTGTCAAAGAAAAGGCAGAAAGAAAAAGCAGACACTGAAATGTCTCTGATCAGAGCTGCTGCAATGACAGGAACTTGTTCAGAAAGAAAAGACAGTGATGTTCACGCTCATGTGCCACAACGTTTCCAATTTGATCATGGCATTGAGGGTTGATATCAGCTTGATGTGAAAAACGTTGATGTATGCTTGATGTTCTTTTGCTTTTGTATCCTAGGAACTCTAGCAAACCCTCTAGTCTTTGCAAGGCATTTTGCCACATGAGCTGGTGTTAAGGGGGAAGTACATTTGGGAGGGCTAGACGCAGTTACTCACTTCACACAGACACTTCCCTAGCAGGGCGGCAGCTTTGCATACAGAACCATCATGAGCTAATTATTAGCCCCCGAAGCACTAACCATGTTTCCAGAATGACTCTATGAGGGACTTTCCAGAGAGGACAACAGGGGCTAGTTCTGAGCTTGTGTCACTGCAGAAGCTTAGAGGAAGCTCAGGCCTGCACCTGATGGCACCATGGGACTGAAGCTTTGAAAAAAAAAAAAAAAACAGGTACTGTTCTGAGAGTCCTTCATCCATTCCCTTGGGAAACCCATGCTGCATACATTACACATGAAGCTCAGCTCACCCACCATGCCAGCACCTATGGGGGGATGAGCAGAGCAGGTCTGGCTAGAAGTCCTTCTCCACACAGAGTAAACACTGGATGGCTCCAGTACATTGGCATTCCCCAGGAGTGATTCTTCCTTCCATGCTCTTAATGAGAATCCCCTGCCCAGGATAGCATGTTGGGCCTTTTAGTTTATCTTTGTCACGTGCTCCACAGACATACGTAGCCCATTTATACCTTGAAATCTCCATTATGCACCAGGTAAAGGGGTTTGAAAAAGGCAGCAGGGTCTGGGATGCAAGCCATCTTCTTCCAAAAGCTGGAAGGAAAAAAAGAAAAGCTTTGGAGTTAAGTACACATTACATGTCCAAACCTAGGCATTCCCAGGGAAAAGCAAGGTGCCCTTGGCTATACAGGAAACAGAAGCCACATTTTACTGGCAGCTGTGCCTGGTTGCACGAGATGCAGACGGCTGCATGTGAACACCCCATCTTGATCAAGACAGAGCAAGAGCATTTGCTCTAGCTCCCTCAAGAGCTCTTACCTCTGCTGCTTGGCCAAGAAGGCTGTGATTGAGGCAGTGACCGTTGCGACAACACCAAACAGCAGCAGCCATCTTGTGTCTGCTCTCTGTGTCACTACTGGACAAAAAAACCTGGTCATTCAGATCAACCCTGAGTTTCTACCCTGGTCAATAAACAGGAGATGGTGAGGAAACGTGATGAAGCTTTTCACCAGACTTTTCCTAGGACATGGAGGCTTTCATCTGGAGCTAAGCCCTCCCCACAGCTGACAGCAACACTAAACCCCAACAGTGAACTACCTGCACCAGACCTTTCCCATCTCTGACAACTGTAGCCTGTCTGACACTGCAAAGGGAACCAGAAGATGTGCTCCTGCCATGGCAACCAAACCTAAAACCAGCCCCCAAAGCCTTCCTCTGCCGGGCCTTCCCGTAACAGGGTGTGCAGCATGATGGGAAGACGAGTCCAGTGAGCACATATCAGCCCAAGCCAGGAATTCGTGTATTCAGTAAGAAAGCCAAAGGACACACATATCTTCACTAAGTTATTTAGCATTTGGCCTAGTTAGTCAGCTTTGATTAGATTTCTGGAAGCATTCTCTGACCAGCAGAGCGAAGAGGCATAATGTACCGTCAGGGCTGGTGGTCAGCATCAGCGGATGACTCCAGTCGCTCCAAAATCCGCGGTAGCCAGTGTCCTCTCGGGGTTTGGCTCGAACCTGGAACTCATACTCAGTGTTTCCCTGGAGTTCCTGTGATAGGATCACCAGTGTCCGCTTATCCTCATGGACAGCTTTAGTCTTTTGAGTCTGTGAACAATCAATCACCAAACAGTTATGGCTGCAGCAATGATCTCACCATGCTCCTGCTTATACTGCACAATGAGGATCCTGCTAAGGAATCCCTGATGCCTGCAAACCCTTCTTGTTGGTCATGTTCCTGTGGGCCAATCTGCAGCTGCACGTGGCCCTGGTGCAGGATGGCATGGGAGCAAACAAGCTATCATTCTTCCCTCTCAGCACCTTTCCATAGCACCTCTCAGATAGCCTCTGCTTCCCAATTTCCTCTTAGTTTTGTCTGCTTTCAGTTCAGACAAGCAAAGAGAAAACTTTTATAAATCTTGAAAACCCTTCTTCCATGCCAGGGCTCCTGCCCTCCCCTTTGCTGGTACATCCTACTTGCTGGTAAACCAACATCTCACTTACCTCCCAGGTGTCGCTCCTTTTCTTGAAACGCAGCTGATACTCCAGCTCCTCATTCAAAAAGTAATAAGGAGAGTTCTGGTAGATGGTTTCCCAAGAAATATTGTAACCCTCTGAGAACACAGCGGTGAGATTGAAAGGAGGCTGTGGTTTGACTGTGGGTAAAGACAGGGTGGGTTACTCTTTGCAGTGTCACTGCACACACAGGAGACAGCCTTGCATGGGATCAGCAAGGCAGAGCAGGATGCTCCATCCCTGCCCCTGGGCTGAGCAGTCCAGAGCACTGCACAGAGCCGCAGACATCGGGAGCGCAGTTAAGTCAGGCCTGCATTTCCCTGAATGTGCCCAGTGCCCCTCACTGTACCCCCTCACCACCTAACAGAGCAGGAGAAGGTAGCAGGAGGGGCTGATACCTCTAGCATCCTGCTCTGTTCATACCACAGGAGGACTCCGTGCAGTCAAGGTCACTCATACCATTAAAGAAATACCCCTTAATGAAACAGAGACATCAGGAAAAGCTGAAGCTAGAGGACTAGTGCCTAGAAGAGCAAACTTTTTTATTCCCTGCAGGGTGTTTTCACATGGTGCTTTTGTATGGAGAAATCAGCATGCAGGAGCATGCAAAGCACCACAGCCAATCTGTGCATTGAACAGCTCTTGACTTTTCTGAGATGTTCTGGCATTTGTCAAAAGGGATAAGGTTTCCCACATGGAGTTCAATTTTCAGAATTCAGGTAGAAAAAAAATTCACATATCCCTGTGCTGCCTGCTGACCTACCTGGCTTGGCTGCCTGCCTGGCTCATCTAGTGACTAAACACCCATTTTCTTTATTGTTTACTGCCTAACTCAGAGTGAACAAGTGTCCCACCAAATCATCAATATGATCACGCACAGTCTCCCTGGCATGCAGAACAAGATGGCTAAGAATTGCCTCAGAAAGGAGAAGCGCCACCTTCATTGTGTCTGGGACCCTTCCTGCCCTCCTCAGACAATAACATTGTATTTGTTCTGGTGTCCTATGCCTGAGGCTCATACGAGGACATTAGTGGCATTTCCATTTCCAAACATTTCCTCTTGCTCTTCTGGTTCTATCCAAGAACAAGCACTGTCACAGTCTAGTCTAGATGTGAGACTGGCCTGAAGTGAAAACATATCACAGAATGCTCAAGGTTGGAAGGGCCACAGGAGACCATCTGGTCCAATCAATGCTCCATCAGGGTCAACTAGAGCATGTTGCCCACAACCATGCCCAGATGCCTTTTGAGCATCTCCAAGAAAAGAGACTCCCCAACTGCTCTGGACATCCTGTTTCACTCTTCTGCTACCCTCACAGTAAAATGGTTTTTCCTCATGTTCAGGTGGACCTTCCTTTGTTTCATGTTGTGCTCACTGCCTCTTGTTCTGTTTCTGGGCACCGCTTAGGAGAGTCTGGCTCCATCTCCTTATACCCTCCCTTAGACTCCTCTGAGCCTTCTCTTTGCCTGTCTGAGCAATCCCAGCTCTCTCAGACTTTCCATTCCAGACGCAGTCATCTTAGCAGACCTTCACTGGCTAGCCCATATCACCACCTACTTCATGGGGCAAAAGGATTTTATCTATTGGCCAGGCAAGTTCTAAACTTGGCCTTGAGCATGAATGTTTCTGTAGTTTGTAAGAGCAACAAAAAGACCAGTTCTCTCTGGGGAATGAACAAACACCAAACATAGTCCCCATCCATAGTCCACAAACACTGAACATAGTGCCCAGACATTGAGCATAGTCCCCAATGCTCTCTCCTTACCCAGGATGTTGGATGGACATGAGCTTAGTCAGTATTTCTCAAGCCTGCCACTTTTGTACTTACTGTTCTCTCCCATATAAAAGCCTGTGGAAATCATGTGTTGCCTATCAGCTATCTCTGTAACATCCACCTGGACTTTGGTATCTGCCAGGAGTTCGGTCATGTCAACAGTGCACATATATTGTGTATGGCTGGTGTTCCTCGTTGACTGCAGGAGACTGCAGGCAGCCACAGGATTTTCTGGATCTTCCTCAAGAATCCTAAAACAAACAAACAAACTAATTCATATCTGCCACATGCTGTAGTTGGGCTAATCTGTTGCTGAACAACCTGGATAAAAAAAAAATCTATAAAGGAAAAGGATCAATGAATGTATTCAAATAAAAATGATTTTTGAACCCAGAGAGATCTTTTTCTTTCTATTTACTCAGCTTAGCATCTTTCTGAAAGCAATGAGAGATTGAAACAGAGGTGTTTGTAGAAAAGCAAGCTTCAAAAGCCAGGTGCTCACCAGGGCTGCAAGGCCAGGACTGCACCCACCTCCTGGGTAAAGTGGAGAACCTGCCCTGTGGAGCTTGTATAAATTGTGAGAGCCCTGCCAATATATGGAGTGACAGTTCATGGTTAGCAGCAGCAAAAAGCAAGGCACTCTGCGACTGGAGAGGAACAGTGCAGAGGAGCCAGAGGCAGTGCAGTGTCCAGGGTGGGTAGTGCAGCTAGCACAACCAGGCACCTTCTGCAAATGGGAAGGTCAATTGGCAACTGGAGCATGAAGAATGAAGGAAAACCAGCACAGCAGCAAGCACAAGAACTCTGTCCAACAGAGAGGCAGGACACCAGCATACTAGGGCTATGTTAAGAGTTCCTGCTGACTGCACTTCACTCTTCCTACTGAGACATACCATGTTGCGGTGAGGTTGTATGAACCAGCACACAGGTCATTCTTCAGGATGCAGGACAGGGTCTGTACATAGTCCACAAAGCAAGTGAGGTTTTCACAATGTGTAGCTGTAGGTTTGGAAAGACAGAGCAAAATATTAACTTACATGCATCGCATGTATAAACATTTTAATTACAGCATTTCTTAAATTTATGCTGCTCTTTGCTCATTTAACATTCATTTTATGTCTCTCTGCTTACAGATTTCTGCAGCTTGATATCTGTAGCACCAATGCACATATCAGCACCTGAGATGCGCCATACAAACAGGTCATTCCATACAGAAATGACACTGAGGATATCTCCCTGGATTTCAAGGCAAGGAAGATTGCAATACAGAGATAAACCCTGCATTGGGAAGTCCTCTCCTGACACGGTCCTGTCACCAACAAATGCACTTCAAGTCACTGTGTACAGGTGACAAGTCCAGAGGAGGGAGCAATCAGTTCCAGACCAGAATAAGTCCAAAGGGAAAAAAAGGCCAAAATTTTCCCACCCAATCTGCTCATCATGAGGTCCTCTGCTACCCCTGCTGCAGTAGGGCACCTGCTGCTTTCATATATCTGCTGTATATGAGCTCTGTTCAGGGCTCAGCTTTGTCGACAAAACCCCCAAGAGTTACTATGGTCAGAGAAGAGGAAGAAATTTGGGGATACTTGTAACAGACTCTAGCCCCAAGGGTGTACATAGGCTTTTTAAAACTGTGAGTCAAATGATGTGGTTGTTAATTTGTTTCATTTTAACTATGACTACAGAACTTTGTTCTGAAATTGTAATTAATTTCATTTTTGTTTTGTTTCAACTTTAACTTTTCATTCTGAGCCCTCAGCAGGATCCCATGAGGTCCCTGGCACATCCACTGCTTGTTCCATAGTCCTGAACAAGATACCTTTTCTCCCTTAGCCTGACTATTTATAAGTGTTGCTAAGCTAAAAACATTGCTTGTTAGTTGCATTCTTGTGCCCTACTTTGATACCAACCAAAGGCAACTGGTAAGCTGAAAGCATTTCTGTTTGCATAAGGATCTGCTACCAAAATTCAGAAGAGGATGGGTTTTTACCAGTAAGGGAATAAGTAAATGCTGGCACAGCTTGGACAGGTCTATCATTCTCCATCCTTGGCAACCTCAAAAGCAAAGGCTGAATATTTTAGAAAACAAGCTCTAGTCTAGTCTGAACTGAAATTGGTAGAAGGGATTTCCCTGGGCTGTGTTACACAGAATTAAGATTGAGCAATTGCAGTGAGACTTTATGGCAGGAAGGGGCAACTCTGAATTCATCTTTTCTTCTGGTTCAGGTATGGACCAGGTCTCAGGTTTTGACTAGGGGCAGCAGGTGGAATGGCACTGTCATGCCTGCTCCCTGCTCCCATCATTGCTGCTGGCCTGCTCAGAAGGTCAGCTCCGTCTTGGCTACCCTGGGTGACAGGTAGGAGCTGGCACGAAGGGGATGGTGGCCTTTGCTACTGGTGGCGCTGCTCTTGGCCACTTGAGCTTTTACTACAATCCTACCCTGGTGTCCCAGGCCAAGCTGGGTTCCAACATTACTGTCTCTGTGTGCTCCCAGAGATGGATGAGTCTGCCTGAGCTTTGCCTGCTGTGCACTCAATCCTTGTCTCCTTCCCGGTGCCTCCCTGTGCTTCTGTGTCCCCATGACACCCCTGAGCCATCAGCAGCCAGCAAGATAAACCTTGTGGGTGCACAGCCTAGAAAAGATGTGTAGTGACTTACTGTGCTGGGATAGAAGGAAGAAGAAAAGACTCCAGGGCTGTGGCTTGCTCCTCATGTTGGTTCTGGCTGGATGTCCTGAAAAAAAAGAATTAAAGTTCAGCTCAGCCACCTGCATGTGTTGGAGTTTGAGGCACAATTATTCCTGCCCTCATTTACCTGCAAACTAGTCCAAGTGTCTGATTTGGCAGGAACCTCAGCTCTCCTGTGCACATCTTCCTCAGGGGCTCAGAAGGTGGCCTGAGGACACTTCTAAAGGGCCAGAACCAGGTCAGAGGAATTGCTGTTCCTTCACAACAATGTGCCTGCAGCAAAGTGATGGCAGCCCTCTACTGCTCATGTAGCAGGAAGACACTTGGGTTAAGTACTAACCCTTTGACTTTGTACAGGTTTCTTGCAACTAGAAATGGCTTACAGCAGGAAGAAGTGATGTTGCTGTGGCTTAAACGTCTATGCGGTGAATTTGTCCAAGGAGAGTCTGAATGTCATTGTGTGCCCACGAGCTGATTGATATGATTGATCTAACCTCCCCAAGGCTGAATAACCCAAGCTTCCTAATAAGGGTACTCCAAGAAGGCAGAAATGGCAGTCTCCCCTGTGATACTGAAGGGAACAGCCTGTGGCACCCTTTCAGGGAACAGACTGGTTTGTTTCAGGGAACCTGTAGGAGCATCTTCCCAGCAAGGGTGCAGCAGGATGTTTTCAAAATTTGAGAAAACAGTGTCACCTACAGACAAAGCTCAGTCCTTGCTCCCCAACCAGTCACGTAGTCCGTTAACCCTGTGCTTTCATAGTGTTTAGTATTAATGGAGATATGTAGATAAGCAGGGAGGACAGAGATGGCTTCTGGCTGCTGATGACCAACACGGACTTCAGCCCCTTTTGCTTGAGCACTCAGAATCAGTCTGGGCAGGTTGGGCATGCCGAGCTTTGTCCACCAGCACTAAATTATTCATGGTGCCTGGCTCTGTTGGAGCCCAGAGAGCAGGGGATCCTGCCGTGCCAGGTCTCTGCTGGCTCCAAGCACGCTCGGAAGAAGCCAGTGCCAGAGCTCTACGCATCCCTGCACCATGCTGCACCAAGACACTGCAAGAAGGGGCTGGGCTATGACTGGGCCATCAGCTTGCCAGCAGCACCCGGGCAGTGCCGGACCTCATCAGCAAAAACTCTCATGATGGTGCAGCAGAACACATGCCAGCAAGGCACTCCTGCCCTGGGAGTATTTGTAGTGTTAAAAATTTTCCAGGTTTACTCAAATAATGAAAGTAAAATAAATTTAGCGGCCACCAGAAAGCCCCTGCAGGGCCTGCTCTCGGCCTGCGTGCAGGCGCTGGGGTGCGGGTGAGATCAGCAACGTTCTGCAGGAGGTGGCTGCAGCGGCTGCGTGTCCCTGCACCACTGCCCCTTTCCTGCTGGACACTCCCAATGGAATGTGTATTCCACCCTGCCCAGCAAGCCGCCCCGGAACCACGGCCCTCACAGGACAGGGACACCCTTCCCTCTCTCCACCTCCTCCTCCTGCACTGGATGTTTTCTTGCAAAACGCCTTTCCTCAGCCCCAGTCCCAGCTCTCCAATTTTCACCTGTGCCATAAATGCTGTGGTGACACTGCTTCTGCCAGGGCAGCCCTCATGTGCCGGCTGCCGAGCCTGCACTCGCCCCTCCACGGTCCGTCCCAAGTCCCTGTTCCTCTAGGAGTGGCCACGGGAAGCTCACTACCCTGCAAGTCCTCCTCCTTCCCGGCACCTCAGCAGTGTCATGTCCAGGCTCAGGGCTGCTCAGAGGCCACTGCTCTCCTTTGCTGCCGCTAGTGGGACTTCAGCATAATGCCCCGTGGGCCTCTGCTTTCCCACACCGGGCTCTGCTGGGGCTCCCATGGGAGCAGCTGGCAGCTCCTGGGGCAGCAGGGTGCACTGGACCCTGCCTGTCACAGAGCCGTGAGAGCAGCCCCTGCATTTCACGTTCCTGCTCCCTCCCTGCCAGGGAGGACAGCACAGGGCCAGGTTGACTGCTCTTGGCTCTTGGCCCTGCTTGAATGAGCTGCTGTCTGTATTTCCCCTTCCTGCTCTGAGCATCGTCAGCCTGGGGCGCAATGAGGAATGACCCTGCCAGCAGCTCATCCAGAAAAAACTCTTAGCGGCAGCAAGGGCAGTCATCGCACACTGGGGAGAGGCAACACAGAAGGTGGTAATGCAGAAGAAAACCCAGAACAAGCCAATGGTGTTGAAAATGAGGCCGGGCAGCAGGAGGCCCTCAAACACAGACCAGGCCACCAGCCCCCTCTCCCTGACCCATCTCTCACCCTTGCGGCCCCCCCAGACTGATCCCCATTTCCTTCCTGCCCTGCTCTCCTGCCCCTGTGCAAGGGGCTGCTCTGCTCGGCCTGCGGGTGCCACAGAGGCCTGTGCCACATGCTGTGCCATGCCATGCCATGCCATGCCGTACCACGTGCCCTGTGCCAACAAGGCACAGAGGCCGTGCAGAAGAGGAAAGATGCAGCTCTACAGCCACATCACTGCATCCTTACAAGCTGGAAGAACTCCCAGCTCACAGGAACATGAAGTGCTGAAGCCCCCTCCAGTGAGCCCCTCTGCAGCCCCATCCCTGCCCTGCCCTCCCCATGATGGGTTTTTCCCACTTACATCCACCAGCTCCCTGCCCCTGGGCAGCTGAGGAGAAGAAAGGCAGTGGGCAGCCATCAGAGGTGGGAACTTATTGCCTGCCTAGCTCTAGAAAAGTCCCTTCCACCATTTTATTTCAACTTCCCTGTCTGTAAAATGGAAAATTTGAGGCAGCTTCCAGAGTGCTTGAAACATCATTACTTAACGGTTGTAAAACGTCCAGTGCTCTGTGGCTGCTCTCCAGCCCTGCTACAAGCTCTGGTGCCCCACGGAAGAGTATGTGAGAGCATGGCAATAGTGAAGATGATGCTGCAGTGTTTTAACGTGCCAGAAGAAACAGATCCAATACAAAACAGGTATTTACAAAGATTATTCTTGCTAATGGTCTGGAAGTATGATGATGCTATAAACTGCCAAAGGCTAAATTATCCACCTAAAGTTTGCACTTTGAAATGCCTCCATGGACTGCATGCATGTATCAAACTCATACACACGTACAAAAGTGAAGCACAAAAACAATAATTTGGATATTTCCAAGCATGAGAAAGTTCATCTTGCTGTTACAGTCAAGTAAAAGAGTAGAAGGTCTGCAGAGGTCTTGCTCCACTAGCTACATGCAAAAGCCAGCTCTCCTCTTAGGTGTCCTCTAAGGAGCTTCACTACAGCATGCAGTACCACAGTGTTGCAAGCCCAAGCAGCGGGGAGCCAGGGGAAGGCTCTGGCCATGTGGTGAAGGTCAACGCGAATGGCAGCCGGGGCACAGGGCCATGTCTGCTGCAGAAAAGCTTTGCAGTGAACTCACAGCTACCAAGCAGCAACAGTTGCAGCAGAGAAAGCGGTGGGAACAGGGACATTACCTGGCCCCATGCCTTCAGCTGTCCATGTCAGCCCTCCAGCACCTCCAGGGCTGGCCTGGCCAGGCTGCTCTGCGGGTGGGGGGGTCCCGCCAGCGCCGTGAAGCCCCAGCCTGCCCGGGCGGGCCGGACTCTCCGGTGTTGGAATAGCGGCGATGAACGGCAGCTGACGTCAGCCCGTATCAGTATTACTGTGCCGATAGAAGGATGTGGTGAGCAGAGAGGGGGCAGCAAGTTTGGCTTCCAACACCCACACAGCGTTTGCTACTGTACTGTTCCGGTCTCGAACTCTGACGTGAGAAAAAGGTGGGAGAGCAGATGACAGCTCAGAGGCTGCAGCTCTGAAAGGTCCCCAAAGCGGATCAGGGAGCTGGTGATGCAGCTTGTGGTGATGCTGGACTTGCATTGGGGAGGCATCAGCAAGGGCGTGTGCAGCCGGAGGGACCAGCTCTTGCTGGGACCCCACACTACACAGATAACCGCAGGATTATCTGGTGCTGTGGCTGCTCGGCCCGAGCTCAGCACCTCCCTATAGCAGGACGGAAACAAAATAAATCCCACTTAGGACATGGACAAGGAAGCAGCCAGCAGTTCCATATTAAGCAGCTTTCTCTTTCCCATGTACTGATATTTGAAAAACTATCGGAAGTTTCTAGCCTCCAGGGTACATAACATCCGAGTTTGAGCAGACCTTGAGTAGACAAAAGTCAATCTTAAAAGCCTGCTGCTCTCAGCCCAGAGCAGTGAATACAGAGCTCCAGGGAAGCTGCTGATGGTCCTAAATAAGAGGAAGCAGCTCTGGACAGTTTCTGTGCTGAGACACAAAAAGGGAAGGTGAGGTGCCTTATGTTAAGGGTATTTGCAGGAGATCAAAAGAGTATTTAACAACATGCCAGCGTCTGAATGAGCAAACAGAGTTTTGGGAGACAACAGGGAGACAAAAGTGTTAAATTAGAAAAGCTATGGAATTTGTTTAATATATAACAAAGGGATAACAGTATAGAGTAATTACACCCTTAACAGTTGAATGGAAATTATGTGGGGAAAAAAAAAGTGATTTCTCATGAGTTACATCTGTAAGAAGCAAGCATTTGCACATGTAATATAAAATGCATATTGAAAAATGTTTTAAAAGCAGTGTGTTTTGTGTCTCCAGGACAGTCTGCAATATCTCCTCTCCTAGAGATGGGCTCAGGGCATGGAGAGGACTTTCCTGCAGAGGACAAGGAAACAGCCTAGGCTGAAGGTAATTAACTAACTAGACTAGTTAATTAACACTTACAGTTACCAAGTTCAAGGCATAGAAAAGCAATGCTATTTCTGTAATTGCTGCTTGTCACAAAGGAATGATAACAAACTCCCAAGCATCCTCAAAGACACAGACCTGACATTACGACTCAAGATCCACAGACACCTTTACACGCTGGTGACATTTAGCAGGGGGATAACCATGTATTACCATAAGTAATGAGTCAAAGTTACCCAAGAACAGCTGAGACCAGAGAAACAGCCTTTACCGGGACAAAAAGCTATAGAAGAAACCACGTCAAAGCTCAGGAAATGGAATAAAATATGACTGAGCTGGGCAGAAAGCAGAGGCGTTAGTCAGCAAAGCGGCAGGCTGAAAAACAACCAGGGCAGGAGGGCGGCTTGTGGCCAGCACAGGATGCTGAAGGGAGAAGGAGAAAAGAGCGGGCAGCCCTGGCTCACGCAGCGCATGGAGCACCAGCAGCGCCCACCATCTCTGCACACCCCGCACGGGCGCCGCCACCTTCGTTTTATTTCTGCTGAGACACATCAAGCCTGACCCTGGTGCAGCAAGGTCGGGGAAGGGCTATGTGCCGAGGTGCAGCTGGAGGAGAGGGCTCCCTGGGCCGCGCTTGCACGGGGGCTCCGCTCTGCCTGGCGACTAGGAGCAGGAACAACAGTGCTGAGCTCCAGCCCAGCTCTCTGGAATAGGAATCTGCTGGGCGCAGGCTGCCAGGCACGTGTGCCCAGCCTCACCCCAAGCCCTGGTCAGGTCTGGGCCAGTGCATGTCCAGCCTGTGGGACACTGGAGCTCCTGATGCAGCTGCTGCAGCACACCTGAGCATGGCTGCTTGGGCAGCCCCGGCAGGATGCCCCTAGTCCTGTTGCACAGCTGGGCACAAGCCGAGATTCAGCTCCTCACTTAGTCCACCTGCATGGCCCCAGATGAGGCACCTCTCCCAAAGCCTCTCGCTGCTACCCACCCCACACTGGCCTGGCCTGTCTCAGACCTCTTTTCTGCATTGCACTGGCCCCACGCATGGCCAGCGGGTCCTTCACACACACCACGGCACTGGCCCCGCACGCTGAACTCTCCAAAGTTGGTGCAGACTCACCTGTGTGGAGTCAGCACCCATAGGCTTGTCCCTGCCCGCAGGGATGCGCCAGGTTCAGGCCATGCTGCTGCACGCTGCACGTTCCGCAAGAGCCTCCCATTCCGTGAGAGCCTCACCTGCGCCTGGCACCGCCGTCCTGCTCCCGCGCTGCAGCCTGGGCGCCTGGCGCAGCTCCTGGCCTCGCTCGCAGAAACCACGCGGGCCACCTGCAAGGCAGCGAGTGTGGAAGCGCGCTCAGAGCGAGCCTAGCGGCTCGCCCGCTGTGCTGCCTCCCTGTGGCAGCCGCAGCCGCGTTGATGCGCTGCTCCCAAGCCTGCAGCGCGGGCACCGCTGCCCGCTCCCACATGGCTCACAGGGACGTTCCGTGTCTCTGGGAAAAAAGGCGGCATGCAGAGTTAGTGCAGAGAAAAAGTTTATGAGAGGCAAGCACTAACACACCTTGCAATATGTTGATGTGTATTGGCACTATGGGATATAAGAAGGGTTTTCATGGAAACAGCCTGGTCCAAGCAGCAGTCCTTATTGCTGGAAGCTGCATCTTAATACAAAACCGGTGGCAGTTCACTGCAAGGCAGTAGAAGACAGGAGGCTGAAAAGACTGCAACATGGGGTTGTTGGCTCCACCGGAGCACAGGAACCAAAGCAGTCACAGCAGTGCCCTGCACCCCAGCCAGAGCTGCCGAACACTCAGTGCTGCCCACTCAGAGCAGGAGGACGCGGAGGCTGTTTCTGTAAACGCTGCGCAGGGGGATTCCGTGCCAGCAGCGGCTCTGGCTGGTGTGAGGCTGCCGCTCAGACGAGGAAGCTGCAAGATCCCCGGTGCTGCTCTGCAAGCGGGGAAGAGCTGCTGCACACCCACTCTCCTCAGCCCGCGCCCTGCTGCCATGCGCTGCAGGGGCCGTGGGAAGCCACAGCAGCGATGGTATCACACAAAACAGAGCTGGTGCGCTCAGCGGTGCCCGCGTTGGCCCTCCGCACCTAGGAGGCACAGCTGGAGGCTTTAAGACGAGGTACGAGAGCAGCACAGTTAGGTACCAAAGCAGAGGTGGGGAGTATCCTTGATGTGCAGGATAGTCCCTGCTGTGAGGGCCCAGCACAGAGGCGAGCAGGGCTATAGAGCAACACTGCCTAGACTGTGGAGTCTATGGACTGCAGGTCCTCATTGCAGCGGATCAAGTCGCCTGATGGAGATGCTGTTGCAGAGGAGCCTGCTGGGCGCCCTGGGAGCCCCTGCGCTGGGTGTGTGATGCAGACCACCCTACTTGGCCTTCAAGCCCAGAGCACCATTGCAGGCATGAGCAGACTCATACTTGCAGCACAACACGAGGCACCAGGGCCACCTCCTTGAGGCCTCTGCTGGCTACTCGCCAAGCGCCAGGCATGTTAATGCCAGGGCCAGGCACACCCTGCTCCTCACAGCTGCACTGGGAAATAGTTGGGGCCTTGCTGCAGCCCTGCATCAGGTGTGGAAACTCCCTGGCCCCCAAAAGCAGCCCAGCACTTCCCTTGCCCTGGTGTAACTCCTGTCACTGTGTGGGTAGCTCGCTGCAAGTGAAACCAGCAGCAGCTGAGAAGCAGCCAACCTCTGTCTCTTCAGCTCTTGCGAAATTTCCCCATGTGTAAGAGCTGGGGAAACAGCAGCAATTAGGAAAGTCCCAGTGATGTGTTAGTCACCTTTCAGCAGAAAACAAATCCTACACTACTTCGAATGCCACGTTGTCCTGCAAGGGAGCGCAGGTGGGACCAGCAGGGCCAGCATCCACTGCAGAGCCGGGGCTGGAGCTCCTAAGGAGAGCTGCCCCCTCCACGGCGGGGCTGCTGGAGCAGTGTCCCTCTGTCACACACAGGCCGCAGGTCGTATTTTGCTGCTACAACCCTTGGCATTACAGTTGCCTTTCTGCTCCCAGGGAGTGGATGTTTAGGGCTCCTCCATAGAGAGCCAAAGGCTTATACACAGCTACCTGGCTAAAAAAGAGGAGAAAGCTGCTCCTCCCACCAGCAACTCAACCAGCAGCCAGTTCCCCATGGTTTGATCCTAGGCCGCAGATGGTTCTTCTCTTTCATCCTTCAATCTTACTAGAGGGGGAAGCAGGGTAAGTGGAAATCACATGTTGTAGGAAGCCAGGGAAGTGCCAGCATGAGGGCCAGGCAGGCCAAGACAGCCAGGATCGAGGTACCACAGACTTGAAGTTCCTCTCAACATCGCTCTTCCTGGGCTTGTCAAAAGGAGACTTGTTTGTACTTACCCCAAGCAAGCCAGGGGTGCTGGTGAGGGCTGTTACTAGGAGAACTGGAAAAACATGCAGAGGGCTGCCAACTAGGTAAGCTTTAGCTTTGCTCTAGGGTGTTAATGGGGCATCTGGAAGGTGCCCTCTTCCTCACTTGGCTATTTTGTTTCCTGTGTTTTGGAACAATCTGCTGTAAGTGTCCCGCACCTCAAAACCAGACTGCTTCACTGCTACATTCCTCTGATCAAGTATCAGCAGCTTCCCAAGGAGTTTCTGCCCAGCTTCCCACCCCGTCACCACAGCTGAGTCAGGGCCTTGAGAGCTCTGCGCAACTGCTGCAAGGTCTGATGCAAGGCTGGTGGCATGACATGGCTGCCACAGCATGCTGAAGAGATTAAATTCCACGTAAAATGTCATCATACGAACGTTACTATGTGGGCGCCTGAGGCAAAATTTAGTAATCTGCAGAGGTGGGGAAATGTGTGCATGTGCACATGCATGTGCATAGCTCCCCTGAGAATCAGTCAAAAACGAGTCAAAAAGTATCTGCATACAAAAATACACATTTTAGAAGCATCTCTGTCAGAGCTGGAATAAAACTCCACAAATCATGCTAAGGAGTTTTTCTATAGAAAAGACATGGCTAGGAAAAAACAAACAAACAGTTCTCTCAGTCTGTGTTCACTGAGGACTTTAGTTACATCATCCCTCAATAAGAGATAAATATAATCGAGCAGGGTAGTAGAAGCCACAAACCCATTTGGTTCTCTCACCCCCTTTGCCTACTTCTCTGCTAGAAAGTGACACTTACAGGAACTTGTTTTCTTAGGTCAAGCTTGTAGTTCATGATAGATGAGTGCTAGGACTTTCCTCAAGTCTGTCTGGAGAGCACAGGGTCCCAGAGAAAGGTGCAGGGCAAGTTATAAGATCCTTTCTCCCCTGCTCCAATTAACTTCTCCCTTTCCCCAGGAAATTGCTTCACCATCTGTTTAATCTCCCCATCTTCACGACCCTGCTCTATCCACTCCCACCTTCTTCTTGTAGTCATTATCAGCTTTAAAAGGACAATGACGAAACCTGTGATAGATGGGAATTTTTCAACAGCTACTCAGCACAGGTGTGTAGGTCTAATGAGCTAATATTGCTCATACAGAAGAGTAACAGTATCCCCCCCCCCAAAAAAAAAAAAGTCAAGGACATGACATTTTCTGCAAAGGAAAAGCATTTTATCAGAACTAGCCCTTCCTGTGTAGAGAACTGACCTGCTTTTCTCAAGAAGGCGTTTCATTCATACCTGAGAATGACTAATCAGGTTGGTAAAACTTGGGAGATGGCCAGATAAGGAAGATGTGGAGGTGGAGCGACTGTAACAAGCAGCCTTAGAACTTGCACTGCCATCTTATAAACAGACTGAAATTACACTGAAAATACATTTATCCAAACAAATAATTTTCTGAGCAGATAGGAACCCTTCCCAAGGTAAGGAGGCCAGGCACGGATGGTGCCCACCTTGAACTGCAGTGTCTCACTTGGTGAGGAGGAGTTGCTTTGCAAACAGCCTGGTCCTTGGAAGGTGCAGTTCAGGCCACTGCACTGCATCCCCCCTCCTAGAAGGCCACACACTGCCATGGATCATCACCTTACACCAGAAACTTGTCATTCAAGGTACATATAACTTGGTTATAATTCTGTTTCCCAAGAGCAGAGGAGGAAGCATTAACTTGGATCAATCTTCAATCACACAGTGTGCCTACTATAAAAGGGAGAGGTGAGCAGGCCAGCTAAGCCCAACTGTTTAACATTGGTTCTGAGTTCAGCAAAAGCATAAGGATCCCTTTCCCAAAGAGAGGCTGTTTGATTTGATCCACGAAAGAGTAAAAGGAGGAAAGGGTAGGACACACGAGCAGAGTGAAATGCAATGAAAATGAAGGGGCAGGAGGACATAGCTATGTAGAAAACAAAGGCGATGAAGAGGGTGAATGAAGCTGCAGCACACTACAGCAAGGAACTGCTGGAGCCACCAGTTTTCCAAACCCCCACCTGAGCAAAGCTCTCCTGGCTGCTGCAACCAAGTGCATATGTCCAGGAGGATTCCCCCAGTGGGGCAGGAGAAGAAAGCACCATTTGTGTCCTCACGCCTCCCTTTACAACCTAGTAAACTACAGTAAAAAGGGGGTAACCAATTACACATAGCTGCAGCAACTAGTTGCAGGTTTATGCTTATACTTGATTTTGTACAGCTTTAGGGAAGTTAGTTAGCACACATGAAGCTCATCGTGGCTCTTTGCATGTTCTTGATCCACCATTTCAGTGAAGGTTTGTTTGATAGTCCTGAAAAGATGCATTATCTGTCAGTGCTCACAGCTGTCTCACATCACAGAATGTGTGTGGATTTAACTATAGCTGACCACAATCATGAAGATGCAGAGTATTTCTGATGGAATTAAACCTCATCTGAAAGAAAATAAAATTTAACCTGTTATTTTCAATGGCTATTTTTAATATGCTCATCAGAAACTGAATTATGCATAGTAAGATCTATTACTGTCTCCCACCTTAATGAAAGTGGGCTAGATACCAGTGCCTATGCGAATGTTAGCTATTACTTCTGCATACAGACACTTCACCGTATCCTTCCAGAGCTTACGTACCCTTTTTAAACGTGGCAAAACCAATACATGAACCTCTACTACCTTACCAACCTGAACTTTGAAGAGAGATTTGCAATAAAAAAATCCTACTTACAAACATGTCAAACCTGTTCCAGTGCAGCAGTTACAGATTTACTCGTAGAGCTGCTCTTTATCTCTTCTGTTTAGGAGGTGTGGAAATAGGTTTTTCTACGTAATCAGAACTGGCTTGAGATACAAAATGATTTTACCAGTCCATAACTATTTTGCAATACTGCCAATACATTAAGGTGGAACACAATGCCAAAAATGTATACTAATGCCCTAGAAAAGTTCAGAGTCATGAGTAAAACTTTTCAAACAATTACCCAGCAAGAGACAGACTATTTTCAAGCTTGGAGCATAATTCTCCACTCTGTCTGGGCAGGACAAGACACAGAATAATGCTCTATCAATTCAGGGGAGTTTGACCATACACTAGATGGGCTTTCTGTGAAGAGGGAGTTTAGAAATATCTGATTCCATTTACAGCACTGGAAGTATGAAGTAATTCTGTTTACATAAGAATGGCAGGTGTGCACCCTATAGCTTGTACAAGAAACTAATCCTGAGAAATGGTCAGTCACACATGGCATCTTTCACTTTTCCAGCAAGTAATTTATGGGAGATGTGTGATGCTGTCAGAGGAACTCAGTCACTTCCCTTTGCCTTGCAATACTTCCGATTTCCAGGTGTATTAGCACCTTCCACATCACCTTTGTGTGCTTTCCAATCATATACAGAGCCAGAGCAATTATCACGGGATCTATACTGAGTAAGAACTTCTATTTTATGCAGCTGCTGTGCACTTTTTGAAGTGGGATCAGGTCCAGAGAGACCTTAGCTTTGGTTCTACTTTCTTGAGAAAGGTGTTGCTGTGACAGTTAGCTACCAACTGCTGAGTCCTCTAGGGGCCTACATCATACACTTGTTGCCAGCTCTGTAGCACATGAGTGTTCAACTCGGTGAATCCATGTCTGAACTGAGGGCGCTGGCCCTCATTTTAGACAAGCCTGGAAAAAAAAAGCAGTATTTCAATTTGCCATAGAGTTTATTCCAAAGGCTGGTTTGGTTCAGCCTTGGCGAGTGTGGCTAGGTTACCTTCATATAATTATCCTCCTGGGCAATGAGTTGTAGAAGTTTGACTTTTTTCTCATTCTTTCTGTTTTTTTCCCTCAATAGCTCTGCTGTTTTTTTTTTAATTAGAGGTGTCAGTTTGGATCCCTCATTGGGAATGGTACAAGAATAAAAAGGACAGGAGCTATCTACAGAAAGAGGGGGTGAAAGTTTGTCTATGACTAGCAATTCCAGAGAATCTGCAGTTTTTCTTTTTAAGCTTCGCACTCCACTGTCCAGTGATTCTTCTACTAAGCTAGCAGCCGAGCCCAATCTTCTGACTGCCACATGCTGCATCACCTCTTTATTTTCCTCTGTACTTCCAGGCTTCTTCAAATGGGTATCTGTGTGGCACTGAAAGCCAGCATTTAGTCTGTTACAGCTGCTCTCTTGCATTCCTTTACTAGCACAGTCAAAACTGTCAGGTTTTGCCCCCTTCATAGTTTTTTCTCTGCTTTTAAAATCTTGACAGTTCCGCTCTAACAAACGCAAAAGCTCTAAGACTCTGATGGCCTTTTCATCTTTGTTGTCACTGGACAGCTCATTAGAGTTGACAATCCAAATCCTGTTATCATTGTTCTGTGAGACATTCTCACTAGTGGCTAAATCTCGCACAATGCCACTATCAAAGTCCTGTAAAATCAAACATACATGGTTGTCTGTCTTCTGGTCGGGTTCATGGATTATGATATCCTGAGGTGCTTCTCTGAGGTTATTGTACAGAATATTAATAAAGGATTCATACTGTGGCCTACAGATAACCTCATTGTCAAAGTATGTACCACTGCATTTAACTGCAGCATCAAAAGATCGATAACCAGATTGTTGAGGTCCAACAGGGCAAGAAATTATATCTGCTTTCTTCTGAACATCTTCCTCTGGTAGCAAAACTGAAGCTCTGTCATTTGCATGTGTGCAGAGAGATGGAAAATCAATATGATTTGAATAGGTGCTTTGAAAATTGAGCTCAGTACAGGGGGATCTGTAGCTGGCATAACATCTCTGATCACCACAGGATTGATAAATTTGATCTCTGCAGCAAAGTTTTGGATTCTCTGAAAACCTCATCAAAGGCAGTGAAGAACATACATTTTCAAAACATGGAGTCAGACTATTGCTAGACTGAGACAGAAGAGTATCAAAGCTTTTGTATGCTGAACTATCGGTGCCCACAGATGGAGACATGAGGGTGTCAAAACTCTTGTATACAGCACTACTAGGTTCTGTGGATGCAGACACAAGGGTGTCAGAGCTCTTGTATGCAGAAGTGCAGGGGCCCGTGGATGCAGACACAAGGGTGTCAAAGCTCTTGTATGCAGAGCTGCAGGGGCCCGTGGATGCAGACACAAGGGTGTCAAAGCTCTTGTATGCAGAGCTGCAGGGGCTCGTGGATGCAGACACAAGGGTGTCAAAGCTCTTGTATGCAGAGCTGCAGGGGCCCGTGGATGCAGACACAAGGGTGTCAAAGCTCTTGTATGCAGAGCTGCAGGGGCTCGTGGATGCAGACACAAGGGTGTCAAAGCTCTTGTATGCAGAAGTGCAGGGGCCCGTGGATGCAGACACAAGGGTGTCAAAGCTCTTGTGGGTGGAGCTGATTATCCTATCCTTGATTATATCAAAGGCTGATCTATTTGGTGATTCCTGAATGAGGACAGACAAGTCCTGCTGCATTTCAGAACTGCATAAAGAAAGACTTTGGTCAAGCATATCTAGAGAATCTCTTGCCTCCAGAGTAGCAGAATTCGTGTTGGAGCTTTGATAGCCAGAATCAAAGGATTCTTCTGATTGTGACGACTTCTTGCTGGCTGTACTGCAATTGTAGTCACTTTGTGAGACTTCAGAGAAAAGGGAGTCTGTGTGCAAAATACTACATAGTTGCTGACGCAGGTTTGCTGTATTTTGCTGTAATGGGTTTTCTGACTCAATTCTCTCAAAGGTTTTATTCTCATCTGTGATGATGTCTGCATCTTTATTGTCTTGCATATTGTTTTCATCTTCCAGGAGTTTAATGAACATATTAGCCAGTGCATCATTGTGTTCAATGTGTTCCCTGAAAGGATTCGCACTGCCCTCACAAGGCTCAAACATGGTGACCTGGTTAGGAGTCTCTTCTTGACTCTCTGCCTCAATGCCTGGTGAACATTCACAGATTTCAAGAGACTTTTCGACCAGAATTGTTTCAGGGGTTAAAACTGCACCACAGCCTTTTGGGAACCAGTCTCCAAACCTGCTGTGGTCACTGCAAGGTTTCTCAATGTTTATGGTGGTATCTTTTTCTTTGAAGCTTTGGCCTGACAAACTTTGAGCCAGACAGTTCCCGCAACTTCTGTTTTGGGGAATAAAAACAAAAGTACAGTTAATGTTCATATAGTAGGAAAGCATTTCATGCTATTAAGCAGAGTTTTTTCCCCTCTATCTTACTTACATATGGTTTTCCATATGACTCTGCTTTAAGCCATGGAAAGGGAACTTAATTTCATCAACGTGGCAAAAAACTGAAAACTGTTAAAGATACAGACAAGATTTAGGATTTTGTTTAGTACCCTCTGCAATAGTCAGTCAATAACAGTTACTATATATTCTGTTTTTAAGAAGGAAAAGGCATCTTTAGCAAAACCTTACATTACCTTGACATTTTTTACAAGCAAATGGCTCTTGGCTGGATTTGGAATTTGGTCCCACCATTCCTTCTTCACCCTATAAAGCAAGGAAGAAAACTTTTTGCTTTGACTGCTTTTTGACTTGATCTCTATATATTTCCTTCCTCTGCTCTGTTCTCCTAGCTGACTGCATTTCAGGAAGTGCTGCTTCTGTGCATCCCCAAATGTTTTTTTTTTTTAATTAAACTAGTATAAATATGCTTATATATTTGGTGGTAACTATTCTGTACAACCATAGGCATATGTTCTTCTAATCTTGTATGAAAAGATGAATGAAACACATAGAACTACACTTTTGTATACTAGTACTGAAAAATGCGAAGAAATACAGACATTTAACTTGGATTTCTGCAATGATTGGGGGCACTCAAGTGAGACACCCTAACTGCAGTTTGATTTGAATGCCATAACAAACCCATTTTAATAAAACTGTCCGAGAATATTCAGTTGTCCTTTAAAAAAAAGGCTGAGTGCAACTGATGCATGTTATTAAAAAATTGCTTGTGAAGTCTGAGATAAAGGTACTAAGAAAAACAAACTGTTAGATTCCTGTACTACATTCAACCAATCTACAGCAATACTGATATCTGTGTGAACTGCTACTCTGTAAAACTTTGAACAGTTATACATACTTGGTAAAACAGAAGTAACACATCACAGCTACTGCCATTATCAGTATGCAGGATACAGGAACTGCCATCTGCAGAATGTCTTCAGGTGTTACTTGATAATCTATTAAATAAACATATACATTTGCAGGTGTACCATGAATACCATATCTGTTGCTTTTTTGTTTTTGCACCTTCTGATAAGGCTAGACATAAAGTCTTCAGACAAACATCAAAATACACAGCTGCCAGTGGCAATGATGTGTCTGAAAGACCAGTATGAGTACTGCCCTCAATTACTGTGAACAAGTTAGGAGCTGGGAGGACCTAGCTGTGTCCTGAAGCCATTTGCCGGCAATTAGACACACTTGGCATGTAATGCCAAGCACAGCATGACCAGCTTCCACAGAAACACAGGCACGCTTCTCATCCTCTCTGTTAGTCTTCAGAGACTTTTCCAAATCCTCAGCTCTCTCACAATTGTAAGTATTGCTCAACTTCAAGCTTAAATCTTACAGGTATTTTATACTCACTTGCATTTACATCAACATTGCCCTTTAGTTTAAGTAGCTCTTCTCCTTCCTGGGTGTCTACTTCCTGAAACACTTGTAGAGAACAAATATATCCTCTTTCAGCCTTTTTTTTCCCCCCCCCCCCCTCCTGATCACAGTGCTAAACAGTCCAAGGTCCCTTCCTCAGATTTTTCAGGAGTTGTGTTTTTGCACTTAGTCTCCTTGGAAACCTTCAAGAAATCTTCATAGATTGGTTCACAGTAGATTCAAAATGATGATGATGGCTTTATTTGCAGTTATTGCAAATCACAGATTCCATTACTCTCTTCTGGCAAACAAGAGGCAGTGGGACATACAAAATGTGGTCCACAAAAGCCTACTATCCTTTTACCAAGCCACTACTTGTAACAACACTTACCATAGTGAAATTCAATTCTGTCACTCCAGTCACTCCAGTAGGCTGGGTAGTCTGTGTAGTTACACCGTATGCTTACAATGTAATCATACCCTTTTGTCAAAGAGCTTGAAATAATTTCGAAACTTTTTGTCTGATAGTTAATTGATTTTATAGAAACCTGAAAAGAAAGTGAAAAAGTTCATTTTGATATTTTGGGGTATGAAGGGCTGATGGTAGCAATTAGGTACTAGTACTCTTATGTGCTTCATTGGCCTTTCTCAAACGAGCAGAAGAATGACTGTACATATGATCCGCTGTGATACTGTGTTTTGCTGTCATTAGCGGTAACGTTTATGATACACCATTACGCATGTTCTTCCCCTTCCAAAAGGGCCTGGCCTTGAAGTACTGTAGTACTCTGGATGATACCTAAAATGCCTCAAGGCACCACAGTCATGGGCTGTCTCAAGCTTCCTCATGTCCAGCGAAGGTCCAGGAATAGAAATGCTGTATTTTGAATCTTTGCCCAGCTGCAGGCCAGTCAAAAGAGTTTCAGTCCCTTAACCCCAGTTCAAAACTCTCTGTGGCAAAGTGACATGTGACAAGGATGCTCTCAGTGAGGACCCTTGCCAGCCCTAACACTATTAATGATGAAATGATTACAAAGTCCTTCAAGATTTTTCAAAGAATTTAATACCTGAAAGCTGCAGAGATAGAGAATAAAGAGACTATCTCTTACCTCTGTGGGGTCCTGCTTGCTCCAATATTTTACTTCATAGATCACCGGCTGTCCAAAGAGCATGGATTGAGAAGAATAGCTCTCTTCCCAGCTCAGATTGTAATTACCATTTTCAGCTTTCTCAATGGCAAGATTTTTGGGGGCCCTTGGCTTAACTGTGTATTTAAAAATACAATTAAGAGCACTGCAGTGGGAAAATACTGACGAAGAGAAGCAGAGAGACAAATAATCACCAGAGACCAGAGTCTCATCACAGTAAATGCACTTAGCCCTTTTCACTATGCTCTAGCACAAGGATATAAAGGACAAAATAGAGCAATTGCAAGGTTCATTAATGAACATCAGGTCTTCAAGTTAGCTGAAGAAATTTCACATTCTACTTTATAGTATACTGAACGCAGTTTCCAAAATGGAAAAATGGGGTAAATCTGTGCCCTCAGTAGCAGGCAGTGCCTTGGAGTAGACATAGATCTTATGACAACTTCTCGGACAGATTATTCTGGGTAAGTGTCTCTTCAACATTGATGCAGATTCCTGCTTATTCTGTTGATGAGCAGAAGCGACCTCAAGTATTCTGAAATGAACTAGATCACTGGTGCAGATGAATGCCTGCCTAAGACACTTGAATGATTTCTTTTAAGTGTTTGAGGTGACATGTTGTTCTAAACAAGATAAGTGCTTGTAAAGACAAGTATAAACTAAATCTATGCTCTGTTCTGAGAAAGTGAAGATTCCTAAACTTTTTATCATTGGTTCTTACAATCCAATAGTATTTACCCTGAAAATCACCAGAGGGATGCTTTAACTACCAAGAAAAATATGTGATGATGACAAAGACAGAAGCACTAAACTGCAGCAGGCATAGTCTAATTTCTTCCTCGAGACTAGGAGTAACCTCAGCATCTTCTACAGCCACAAGCAAAATACACTAAAGATATGGCTAAGCCCTCAAACTAGTAATTACTGGAAGCTCAGAGAGTACGGCTAGAAGAAGAATCACTCTTTTTGCCCCATTTTTTGTTCTTTCCTTAAGAATCTGCTCCAGAACCAGGTTACTAAGCCAAATGAACCTTTGATTTGAGCTAACAGAGCTTTTTTTTTTTTTTTTTAACCTCCAATAAGGAAAAATTCTTCAGATACCATTAATAGAATAGGATTGCAAGACTGTAAGCAGAAGATATCCTGGTGACAAAGTAAATGGTTTCTTACCAACCAAGGCTGGTGTAACACTGTAATTCCCCATATTAGTCCCATTGAACTGCAGAGCTAGAATGTAGGTGAGGCCTGATACAAAAATATCAGGATATATTGTGCAAGTGCATGTGGAACTCTCTTTACCATTCTTGGGGATGCACACAAAACTTCTGAAAAACAGACAAAAAAAAAGTGTGACATTTACATATAGTTACACACACTGTTCTTCAGAATGTGCACTCAAGATTCCCAATGTGTAGAGCTAATACAACCTGAGAAAAAAATGCTTAGTTCCTAGAAACACTTAGCCAAATCTACACAGAACAGAACTACCATCTAAACCTTGAAGTAACCCATCCACCCCCAAAGACTCCTCAGCTATCTTTCTTACACTAGGGAAAAACCCGATGGAAAACTAAGGATTTATCCCAAGAAGAAAAGTTGACACCAAAAGCATCCTTTGTCATAGTTCGGCCTCTGAAATAGCAGATTAATGTCTTGTTAGCATGGAAAGAGTTTTACTACTTGATACAAAACAAAATACAAGGTTACTTGGATGTCTCTGTGAAGAAATCATATAGAAAGAAGACCAGATGCATCTTTTACACAAGCTAGAGACAGGTAGATCAGGTAAATTTCTCCTGAAGAAAGTAAAAATTCTCCTGAAATGAAGGTTAGGTAAACTTGTATGAGACCTAGCACTCCTACAAGTAATACTTGACCATTCCTTTGTACTAAGAGCACAAAGAGAGGCCTGCACAAGAGTGCTTCACTGAACAAAGCATGCTGTTTATAGCAGCATCCCATTTTTCCTCCTGGCAAAAAGAATAAACCCAGTTCCTCTTTGCCCCAGGCTCCTGTGGCAGGGGGAAGAAATGAAAGCTGCTAATGACTATAGCATATTTTAAGGTCCAATAATGATAACTGTTTTATTAAACACTTACTGCGGAGATGGATATTCATTCTTGAGCAGGAATTCTTTGGAGCAGTTTGTCTGTGCAGGCACCTTCCAGTGACAAACCAGTTCTTCAGCATAGTCAGTGAAGCATGCAAAGTCCTGCACATGTCCTGTAGCTATAACTAGAGGGAGACAGCGCATGGTAAGAATCAGGAGAATCAAAAGAATAATTCAGACTAAGCAGGAACATAAAATCCTTTCTTCTACACAGAATGATCAAACCCTCACAAGGGAAGTGAAAGCACAGCCATTTCTCATGTTCTGTGTAAAAGAAGAGATACATGACACCAAGTATCTCCAGAAAGGTGAAGACAACCCCTATGCTTTTAAGTAAGATAAGCACTAGAAATACTGAAATAAAAAGCACAACTCATCTAATAAGACTTTTAGGCACAGAAAATCTGACCTTGATGAGCTCCACCTAAAAAAACACCAACTTTAAAACAGTATTATTCCATCTGTTACACAAGTATCAAAAGAAAAAAAAAATGCAGATAATTAATGGAGTTGGATCAAGATCTCTGTCTAAAGGCAAATGATTTATCTACTCTGGTCCCAAGTCCTTGTATGAATGGCCCTCTGCATCCCTCAAACAGTGCCTGTTGCCCAAAGGATCTTCCTGTCACAGATTTTAGTACACAGCTTTTCTTCATTTCATTCAGTATTTCCTGTTATGGTTTGTATTTTATTTTCTTGTGATAGTGGTTCAGAGTATTGATCAGATCCAAAGTTACACTGTCCTGGCTATTGAGAAGGCAGAAAAGAGTCCTAAATCCATGTGCTCCAACATTATTAACAGGTATCTCTTTTATTGGTGCTGCTTAAGAACAAATGAATGGGGGGGGGGGTTAAATCGGCTCTGACAGAACTGAAAAATGGAAAACAATCCTCAGAATCCTTTCTAGCTCCATTTTCCTACTACACATAGGGAAACAAGAATCAGAAACAGTTATGTGACTTAAGATTGCGCAGTTACTAGAACTAACAGTGTGCTAAACCTACCTATGGTACTGAAATCTTTCCCAAATGGAGCTGTCAGAAATAACTAATATCATCCTAGACAACTCTTTCCCTCCTTCCATGTTTGACCTATCAAATAATTGTAAATATTTACAATAACTCCCTTTTCTTGCACAGTGCTCTCTATCTCAGATCCCCATAAAAATTTAGAATACCTTTGATTATTAGCAACCTATTTATTGATACTTTTCTGAAGAGATTTTGCCAGAAGTATTCCTGCTGCAGTTACATAAGGGTCATATGAAGACATGATTTCATTTTTGTATAGCAGACAAACAATTCTGCTTATGCAGCCTAGCACAATTGACTTGATTCTTATCATTTATACTGCAAATTCAAGTTTGTCACTGATCCACATCCTGTAAGGGCCTTTAGACACTGCTGTTTTGCAGGCTTCTTCATCCCAATAAGCATCTACATTTCAGATTATTCCTACACACCCACACACAAAATGCTTTCACTGACAGCAACATCAGGTTGCAAAATTTTCTTCCTTTTTTTTTTTTGTGGATTTTTCGTGCTTTTTTTTCCCCCCTTACATAAGACCTCCTGCATACTTTGCTGTAGTACTGCTTCTTCAGATAAACATTCTGGCACCTACCTTTTAGTGTGCCTAATGATACCTCAGATAGAATTGGCCTACCATCAAGTCCAGAGTCACTTCATTAGAAAATTGATTCAAAGAAATAGTTCATTGTTTTGAACTGTCTCTTTTGGTACCACATATCACTTCTCTTTTAAAAAGGCCTCCCATAAAACAGGCCATCTAAGCAGATCTGCATCACAGTTTCAAAGAACCATTTTTAAATTCTGCAAGAATTGATCAGTTTTTTTCTGGTATATTGGCAGGCTTTAAACCTAGAGCTACCTGTAGTTCATAGTGGCATTATTATTCAAATATGTGAATATGTTCAAAGTATGTTCAAATAGTGTCTTGTATTTTAGTTACCAAGGATAGATGCATGCCTTACAGAAAAAATGAAGCACTCAATTTCTTTCTGAATGACAACATCATATTTAGTTCCCTTTTGTCCTGCATTGCCCGTTTTTCAAAAACAACCAAAACAAGAAAAAAATAAAATACACAGAAAAGTAAGTAAGATAAAACTTTTGCAATCCTCTAATGGCCACATCGCTCACTTTATAAGAACTGTTATTTATCTTGTTACTGTTACTTATATTTGTGTTATTTATGTTTTTACTGTTCATTTTTATTATTTTTCACCTGAAAATGGATTTTAAACTACAAAATATTAAGCCCTTTAAAGATGGACTTAGCCATTTTTTTCAGTGTGCTAACGACCCTATACTTTCAAGACCCCTTGAAATATATGAAGCTCTTCGTGCTGTGCTGTTACGATAACTTGCAGCTTTATTTTGCCTTTTAGTGTCCTTATGTCTTTCCTGCATTGTAAACTATTCCTTGTATTCCTTTCCTGTGACTTTTTCCCTTTTCCATCTCTGGTATGACATTTCTGTAAATCTCAGACATTTACAAATTTCCTTTTGAAATCACATGCAGTATGAAGTTTGCTTTCAGTTCACGTAGTTTAAAAAGGGAACTAAAATAATGGACTTTTTTCATCCTTAGCAAGAATAATATGATGAAGTGTGGTAATCTATGAAAATAAAACTTGATAATTTACAGAAAATCTGGAATCACCTAGATCAAATGACCAAGCTAATGTGCACTTATAATGTTTGATCATTGACATTAATCTAAATTGCAGCATTCCTTCCAGCATCATATTCTGAACTCAGAGCACATAAGGGAATAGCTATTAAACTTATTTTTTTTCCTCCTCTTTCACGTTTTTTTTTAAACCGCTTTTCTTAAAAATAAAGCAGATATGTAGCTACTTAAAATTTATGGAAAGCAAAATAAAAACCGATTTTCCAGAAAATAAAGACATGTTCCCAGAAGATAAGATTTTGTAAATCTAGCTTCTCTTTATAATGAAATATCAGAAAAGATAAGGGGGGAAAAAAGGTCATATTCATCTTCTGTCGTGACTTTAAGAAAATAGCCATTTAGTAACGAGCATTAACATTTACATTAGCTTAACATAAATATACATCTTGCCAGGCTGAAAGATGTGGTGTCCTGTGTGCTCATCATTGCACGCCAGCCCTCTGCCCTTGTACAAGCCACAGTCACTGTACGAAATGCCTTATGGTGAGTGCTTGCAATATTTGTTCAAATCCACACAACTAAATTTTCTAGCTTAGTAATTCTACACACCTGCGAGAATGCATGCTGACAGCAGCCTTTGACCACAGCTCTATAAATTCGCTCTTTTTTTTTTTTTACAATTCCTGGTCTACTGCTTATGATTCCTTTCTGCCTCTCCCAGTGAACAGTGGCAATTATGAAAACAAGCAAATGAGAGATAAGTGGGCTTTCTACCTTACAGAAGGCTTACAGAGATGTCTCTGAATCATTGCAGAGAATTCTGTTTGTAGCAAGGTATCCAAAATAGATAGATCATGGGGATGCTTCTTGCTAATTCCTACTTATTGCCAATACGAAAAAGGTCAGTAAAAAGAGAAGATCTGAGATTTTATTCTAATATATGTATATCTCTAATACACAGTTACAGTTTGTCCAAGTCAATTAATTGTAGTAACAAAGTTGTGTACTAGTTATTCTTACTCATAGTAAAATAATGTAGACAATTTCAGTATGATAACATAAAACATTAACAAACGTACTTTCATTTGTTGCATGTGAAAAGAAAAGGATCCACAGAGCATGCAGTGCAGAACTTCGGATTCTTGCCATCACGGACTCCGGGCAGGTTCAGCAGGACAAGCTCTGCTGCAAATCTGCCAACAGAAAACATTGCAAGTTTATATCAGTGTCCCAGCTGAGGGAGGGCTGTAGCTCCTCACAGCACAGTGCTAGATGTCAGGATTAAGATTCTCTGAAGCCCCCGATCCTCCTAAAGTTTACTCTTGGAGCAACGTGAACTGCAGGAGAATAAGGGTAACACACTAGTTAGAAGATAGGAAAGTAACTGACAACATGTCACCAAGGCCACATGATTCCACCCAGATCACTGAAAAAAAAATTAAGAATGAGGTGCCTGAGCTGATGTCTAATCTTTTTCCACAGTCCTATCACCATCACCCTAAGTACTGAGAATTACCAACCTCCTAGTGGAGTTTTGAGTAGAGTTATGCAAAGAATACAAACAGAATGCAAATTTATTAAAAAAATTAGAATTGTAAAACATCTACAGTTATGAGACCACCCAGCAGAACTTTAAAAAGTTATGCAGCTTTTATATGTTACAATTCTTGAAGCACAGCCAAGTTCAGTAAGTAAACTGAAGCCAGATGAAATAATCCATTTAAGACTTTTGAACAGCTTTTCTTTTTCTCTAGGGTTTTACTGAAGACACAAAGTAGCCAAGTGTTAGACAATGCGATTGGGAATTACATGCAGCCACCAGCTTGTGCATCGCTAGAGACAAACGGGGTATGGTGACAGCTAGGTAAATCTGTATGTAAAGTCATGCTCGCTAATATGGGGTGACTGTGACTTGCATTCAACATAAAGAGGGATAAAGCTTCTTCAGAAACGCACCATCTGTTGGCAGAGTGCTTTTATACCTTCCTTTTATGCTGGTATTTTCTAGTCTGGCGGTCTGGATGTGGTGCTCACACTTGCTACTGTGTGCTGCAGCTGCTCTGCTTACACCTGCAGAGCCTTGCACGGTATCTTTGTTGCCAAAACCTCACAATTCACTTTGTCCAACTGAGTAAGGAAGATGTCCTAGTAGGACAGAGGTTTTTGGCTTTTGGGAAAAGTTCTCTTAAGTTTTGAAGTAGAAGAAACCATAAAAACATTTGTCGCTGGTGGCCGAGTACCATCTAGCACTAACCTAACTGCAAACGTAGAACACCCCTTAACACTGCTACCAAACTTAGGATTCACCAGGGCACCAGGCAAAAGGACTTGACTGAGGAATCAACAACTTTGCTAGGGTATAAACTTCTAAAGTGATTAGTTTTGCAAGAATTTAATGTTGTTTTGGGAATATGCCAGTGGGCACTGCACACATGGAATAGTGGGCAGTCGCAGCAGCATGCTGCCGAAGCCGTATTCCTTCAAACTCCAAACACCAGCAAGAGTCAAGAACAGCTGCTCAACGTTTGCTGCCGGCTAGAATAAACACACTGCCGACAAAGCACACAACCCTCCCAGTTGCGTAAGGCACAGGCAGAAAAGTAACCCTTTTTTATGAAGAAGTCCATGCCTTTTATGGATGAATTTATCTATGTAAATCACAGCAAAGTATAGGGACAGAATCTTAATTTCCACAATACATTTAAAATAACTGGCACTTCTTTTACAGTGCATCTTTACTTCAGTGATAGCCTCAATCCAAAGCCTCACTATCCAAGCTGCTGCCCTTTATGATGCTGCATTTTCTCCATTCTCACCTACCTGATTGGCCTTCTTTAAAATAAGCTTCTACAGATTAAACATGGAAAATTTCCAACTTAGAAGTTAAGCAATAACAATAATGCGAGCACAAATAAACTAGAACAGAAACTGTTTTGTGACCTTCCCGGAAGCAGTTACTGATCATGTAGTAATAAAGGCCCTACTTTAAATACAAATTTCTCATGAACATTCAGGAACGCTACTACTCAACAGCTGAGTTTTTCGCATTTGGAAGCGGATGAAATGTGATCAAGCATTCTAATAAAATTTTTGAAAAGCACACAAATGCTTTTTTTGTAGTTTAGAAAACAAAAGAAAAAAAAAGGGTGAAGTAGTCCAGCAAACAAAATCTTTCTTCTCTCTCTTTTTTTTTTTTTAACTGGCATTCTTGAGAGGAAATGTTTGCTTTTCCAGTCCATTGCTGAGTAAGAGTCCCATGACTGCAGTTCCAAGAAGCTATAAAAACTTTTGCCAAATAATCCTGTATCACATAAGCACATATGAATCAGCAGACTTCAGAGCAAATATCTCTCTTCTTTCCAGACAGGAAAGCTATTGTCACTTCTAAATTTTCTCCCTAACTTGCTACTAGTTTTATAATCCACTATTCTTATTCAATAAAGAAAAATAAAACCCTCACTTTTTGTTAGAGTTGTAGATTAAATCCACTTTCATCGAAGTGCCCAAATCTTCTTTCTCTCTGTGGGCTCTTAAGTTTTTCTTAATATCGAAAAACATTAAGTATAAAAGATCTATAATATAGAAGATATATAGACTATTAAGTCCTTAGCAAACTATAATCCCAAGTACTACTAATATAATACTGTGCATTTGAGGAAAATAAGACCTAAAAGACCTAAGTGACTTTCCCAAAACTATCGAAGTAATCATGTACCACTGGCAGTAATTCTTTGTAATTACTGGCCCAAGTTATATGCCTAAATCGTCAGATTATTCCTATCTTTTGAAATAGTAATTAAAAAAAAAAAACAAGATGTAAGTGAAAATATTTCATTTAACTTTAAGAAAAAAAAAATCTAGCCTGGGCTTTTAAATAAATTTGCATCACTGTTAATCTACAGGAATAACCTACAAGATTATGCTCAAAGGGTAGCTCATGCTCAAGATACAAGTTACAGTTATTTCTATGTAAAATTCTTTAAATTTAACTTTGCTGCAATTGTACAATTAGCAGGCCACTCCCCATTTAAAACTGTGCTGTTAATTTTAAGGGACAACTTATTCTTTTTGATTAAAATCAACCTGCTATAACTGCAGAACAAAATCCCAGAATCCAGGGAGCTCCCGAGATCCCCCAGCCCAGCCCTGCTCCAGCAGGGACACCAGAGCAGGGGCACAGGGTCCATCCAGGCGGGTTGGAGATCTGCAGAGCAGGAGCCTCCACAGCCTCTCTGGGCAGCCTGTGCCAGGGCTCCGGCACCCTCACACCAAAGAGGATCTTCCTCACATGGAGATTAAAATGCTCTCCTGTTCACACCTAAAGCCCCTCGCTATCAGTCAGCTGATTTTATATCAGCATTTCAGAAGGAAGTTCCTTGTAAAAGCCGACCCAAGGCGCTGCAGCTACAGGGACCAGGGGCAGCCGCCGGGCACCGGGGCCGAGGACGGGCTCTGGCCAGGGCCGCGCTACGGCTGGGGCGGGAGGACGGACCCCGGTCAATGCCAGGCCGGGAGACCAGACCCAAAGGCTCCCGCGAGGCGCCGCCTGGACTCCCTGAACTAAACCGGGCCCGCCCGCCTGGGCGCGGCGCCGCCGGGCCGGGCAGCCCCTTCGGAAAGCGGCTCTTGACGAGGGCCTCGGTCCGCCTGTTCCTTCAGGGCAACGCGCACACATCGCCACGCGCCTAGCGCAGGATTTCCTGCTGCCCACGGAAGGAATTCCATTTCAAAACGGGGAATTTGGAAGGGAGGAGACACTTTTATCTTTTCAGTGAGTAACTGCACCAATGTTTCAACGCCCTCCTCGTCGCCCCGCGGCCTCCGCCAGGTCCGCACCACTCGCCGCTCGGCCGCCTCGGGCGCCACGCGCAGACACGTCCCGCGCGCGGCCCCGCCCGGCCCGCGCTCCCGGGACGTGCGGCGCGCGGGGCCCGCGAGCGCCACGGCAACCGCGGCCCTCGAACGAGCCGAGCAGAGACCGGCTTTGCGGAGGGACCGGGCGGGGGCTCGGGAAGGCCGCCCCGGGGCGCAGCGGCACTGCCGCGGCCCGGCGCGCCAGGAAGCGCTTTCAAAGGGAGCGGCCCGAGGGTGCCGCGAGCCCGGCGGCTCCGCAGCCTGTCGGGGAGCGGCGGCCGAGCCGGCAGCCCATGGAACGGCGGAGACGGCAGCGGCTGCCGCCCCCAGCGAAGCCCAAGCCCTCCCGGCCCCGACACCGCGACGGGAGCGACCGACCCGAGAGCCGCGCGGAGGGATACGTGCATCGAAGCGGTGGGAAACTCACGCGGGCCGAGGCGGCTCCCGGCGAGAACAGCGACCCAAGGGAGCCGGGCGGCCCCGGTACCGGCCCCGTCCCGGCGCGCGGCCGCGGGGAAGCGGCGGCAGCGGCGCGGCCGGCCCCGCCCCGCCGGTGCTGACGAGGCGCGCGGGGCGGGGCCTCGGGGGCGGGGCCACGCCAGGACGGGAGCGCTCCGCGTGGGCGGGGCTGCCGCGCCAGGCGGACGGGCACTGCCGGGTGCTGGCCGAGCCCATCGCTCGCAGGCAGCTGTGACGATCCCCGAGTTGCCGAGCGCAGGGCGGGACGGGGGGCTGTGGCGGCCGGCCCGGGCGTGAGGCGAGATGGCGGCGGGGGCGGCGGGCCAGGGCGGGGAGGGCGGGATGGGGTGCGTGCAGGGAGCCCTTTGGGGCGGGGAAAGCGGGAGGCGCTGCGGTGACGGGGCCCCATGGCGGGGGCACTGACGTGACGGGGACCCTCGTGGCGGCTCCGCGCGGGCCGCAGCGGCTCCTGGCAACGTCCCTTCGAGGAGGAAGTGCCCGCAGCCGGGACCCCTCGGTCTGGTGCTGCCCTGAGCGGAGGCCCGAGCTGGAGCTGCCCGCCAATCAAGTCAAATTTATGGGGACCGTCCTCATGTTCCCTTCCCGGCTGCTTCCCCGCGCGCTGTAGCCGGTGCTGTAGCACAGCTTCGCCCGCCGGCGCTGGGCTGCGGCTGGATGTGTGCACCCGGGGAGATGGGAGCACCCGGCACAGCTGCGAGCCCCGTCCCGGGCCTCCTGCGCCGGCTTCTTGGCCTTGTTAGAAGCCCCGTCTGCCCCCCGGCATGGGGAAAGCGTCCTACCTCTTCTGGACTTATTCGGGTTTATTGGGCAGGAATGTCTGGAAAAGCTTTTACTTAGTGTTGATATTCTCCATGTAGAGGAGGATTTTCTGTCCAGATTAAGGTGCAGTCTAATGAGATGAGTTACTTGGATATGTACTAAACAGAAGTATTTAACGCAAAACTGTGCAGAAGGTTCTGTTGAATGTAATAGACATTAAGAGCATTATTTTGGTTTTGGTGGGGAGTATGATGCCACAGTGTCTATATTATTTTATGCTGTAGCTGAAAGTGTTAGGAAAAATTGGTCAGATTTTGGCTTTTGCCTTCTTCTCTAAAAGCTCTAATGTTTGTCCACATCTGTATTTTAAAATCAAGCTGGGGCATCTTGTTTTTTGCCCTGATTCAATTTTATCTCGCTGATTTGTTCTTTTTTTAAGTATAAATTTATTTGAAAAATTACATATGTTTGGAATTGATATTTTTTAACTTTCATGAACATCCGTATTAATTCTATTTTACCCTCTTTTCAGCGTCTGAAGCCTGGTGGAATATTGCAATGGCAGCTCAGATGACTGATAGTCATCGACGGTTCCTGCAGGTCCTGATGTCTCATGGGATAATGGAAGGATCAGAGGCTAGGAAATTACACAGACATTGCTGTGAAATGCATAAAGGTTTGTCTGACTTTCTGAGAAAAAGTGTTGAGAATAAGATGGGAGAACATTTTTTTTTCTGATATTCTGATATAGTTTACAAGTAGTTAGATTTTTAAAGTTATATATTTAAAATTCTATTAATTCTCGCCAAGAATAGTGTTATATCTCCAGGATGTTTTCCTATATGCTATATGTATGCTATATTCGTATGCCATAACAAGATGGATTTTATGCTATGTAGAACAAAAATTTGGTTATATGCTTTCAAATTTGTTAGAGGTTCTTCATTGAACAGAAGTACTACAGAAATGTGTAATCAACTCAATTATGATTTTTTTTCAGAGATCGACCTGTATCTGTAAGTTTGAATTTTCACTAATTTTGAGAATGTAGTGGGTACAAACTGGACTAAACTTGAAATGAGCAATGCAGTTAGTATTAATTAATCTGTAGGTTTTAGTTGTAAGTTAGATAGTAGAGCAAAAAAAATGCTAATTGTCATTTCACAGAAAAAAAAGAAAGTAATAAAATTCCCATTTTTTTCTTTTCTACATGATGAACAAAATTAAAAGGAACAAGGAATGTGTAAAAACAAACAAAAAAAACCCTGCCATGTGAAGGGAAATGTTCAAATGGTGCATAAAGTAGTAATTTTAACAAATTACTGTTGAAAGTTGGATAACTCCAGAAAGTATGTTCCTTAAATCACACGTTATAAGAAGCGATGTCTACTGAATGTACACCTCAAGTTATTCCTCTTGTGCTCTAGTATTTAAGGTTTTAAAAATAAAAAACATCACAACATTTATATTTGAGGGATTTGTCAGTTGATGCTGTTTATGTTAGCCTGTTGAGAGCTAAGCCAATAATCGTAGGGGAAGGAACTGAACTATTCAGTGTGTTACTGAAGTGTTTAGGATAATAATCTTAGCATCACTGTTGCTAACTGTGCTTTTCCCCTGTTAGAGAGAAGAGATTATAGTCAGCGATAGGGACAATTACTCATTAACCAAGACTTGAGAGTCTTTGCTAGAAGAGCCCATTACCTATATATTTTCCTTAATTAAAATGTGTCAAGCAGATTCCATAGATTTATTTAAACTTTGCTGGGCTTCTTTCAGCAGCTGTGCAAGTTCCTGACTGAAAAATAGAAATTCCTGACTACAGAAATGGCATGACAAATTCCAAACTAGAAAAATAGTGTTTCTCTTAGTTGTTTTCCTCCTGTTTTTGTGAGAAGTGAGTCACTGAAGTGTTTGGTAAATGCATTTCGTAAGCGGTCTAGATGAACAGCTTGGATATAATCAGTTGTTTGTTTACAACACTTGTGAAAAGTGTCTAAAGAGAAAAATTTTACAGCTAGATCCTGTATTGAGTATGTAAGATCAGGGGCTAAAGTAACATTAATTAGAAAGGATTATTTATTAGGAAGAGTTATTTTGTTTAATAGGTCCCTTGCAACTGCTGCCTACTGAGTACTTCATTTTTTTTTGGTATAGTGGCAGCCAGTATGCAATGGAAAGGATTGTGAAACTACTCAGATACGGCGTGGGAGTTTAAAGTGTAACAATTTTATTAATGCTCTACCTGGGAAGGCTGTGTGCCATGTTGCGAGACAAAGGGATGTTCAACTTGACTCATTGAATGGAACATTTTTTTTTGCATCTTTACATCTGTTAGGAATAAAAAATATATTTTACAGATCATCTTTAGCAGGGCAGAGCCACCACAGTCTTGTGAGTAGTGATATGAGGAAGCTCAGCCTGTTTGTAGTATTTCTAGAAGTTCTGTTTTTGATGTATATTCTTCAAATACATCTTAATAACGCTTACTGCAATCAGAACGCATTTTGGCTTCCAGTCAGATCAATGCTAACATACCTAAAATGTACCTAGGATGGCATAATTGAATTAATTTATTTCCCCCACAGATTGTGTTATATAATGAGGCTGTCAACTATCTGATGATAGTTTCCTTAAATATAAAAGAATAAATAAGCTTTGTCTGCTGAAGCCAAGTCATACAGTAACTCATCTATATAGCCTCTGAGCAAAGTGATCTGGCCATTTTCCCTCCTGGTATTTAGCTTGTTCTCTTGTTCTGTTTTATTTCAAAATCACAAGGCTTTTGGCCAGCAGACACCTTCTTGTTGTTTGTGCAGCACATCAGTGTTTGCTGTTAGCAGTCAAGTACCTGTACTAATCTGCCCAACACTGCTAGAAAACATGCAGTTCAGTTAGAATACATATTGAAGGACTGTGAATTTGTATCTATTTATCCATAGAATTTAAGGCAGGAAGGAATTAATGCAACAATCTATTTTTGTCTACCACCTAAACCAGGCCATATTTTTTAACCAAAAAAAAAAAAAGAAAAAAAAAACATTTTTTTTTCCTGCATTTCAGATGACTGGATTGAAGCCTAAAATGTGGAGAAGCTTATTAGGTGTTTGTTGAGATGTATTCTCCATGTTGAAAGAGAATATACAAAGAAAATACACAAAAAGAATACACAAAGAAAAACAATGACAGAAGATTGGGTACCTGAGTCTGTACTGAACCACTATGGTAGCTTAGTGTGTTAGCTATCCCCTAGGAAGTGGTTACACTTTAAGTCTAAAGTCTTCTAAAGTCTTTGCTATGACTGATTACTGAAGTTTGTCGAGAAATTTTCAAGAGTATCTGCCTTGATATGTGGGTGGAAATCCAGCCACCCAGTTTGAGTAACTGGATATTTTCCCTGCCTGAACACCTTGGCAGTTTGATTGATTCATTCTACAGAGTTGCGTTGCAAAAACACTCTTAGAAGCAGCAACTTCTGCTTCTCTGTGATTCTGTTTTCATAGGAGGCCTGAAACATATATTGTAGGTGAGTGTGTATAGTGAGGTTCAATGTGAATGGTTCTCTATAAAGATAAAATATTTTATATACAAGTAATATATATAATATTTATATATGAATAATATTTTTACATAAAATAATATGTTTAAATAGTATATTTAAAATAATAAGCAGGACATACATAAAAAATAACCATGAATGATGAAGTCTAGTCCATAGGTAAAATGTCATTCAGCAATTTGAGGCAAGAATCGCCTTTTTATTTCTTTTTACAGTATCTTCTGCTCTTAGTTTCTAGTTGTTCCCCAAATTAACAAAACAAAAAGATTTTGCAAAAAATACCATTATGAAGTGCAACTAAGACTGTTTTGATTTTAAAGGACTTCAGACAAGCTCTTCGATTCTCTTACAGATAATGGTCCCATCTCATTTTTTCCTAGCTGTAAAAAAGCTACCAGGCAGAATATTCAATCTCCATAGGGAGCTTTTTATATAAATCTTCCTGTTGACTACTAAAGGGAATAAGTAAAGTAAATTAAAAAAAAAATCTGAATGTCTTCAAAACTGAGGAGTGATTTAAAGTCCAAAATAATTTGTCATGTTATTCTTTGCGTATACTTCTAGTTTTAGTTTAATGCTGAAGTTCCTAAACTGATGAATTGCATGTCAGAAGTTGTATAGAAGGAAAACAAGAGCAGCTCTGCAGACTAGAACTGCACTTAATCTTCTGCATAATCTGTTTACAGAGAACACGGAAACTGAAGTGCATAGACGTGATAAATTTATGTTTGGGTATTATACGATTAAAGGTTCCTGTCACTTTTCTTTTAAAGCATTTATTCAGCTTATTTGTAGTCTTTTGCCTTAAATGTGGGAGCCCTAATCTTACAGCAGTCTGTGTGTTTTTGCAGTTTATCATGAAGCTGTGGCTTCTCTGACTGACCTTAGTAACAAGATTCCTTATGTTTGCTTGTCTTTAAAAAAGAGGCAAAACAGTGGCAGTTTAAAAGGCAATAATTAACCAATATGCAAAGTGAGAGTTAGTATGCCCTGGTACCTGCTGCATGTAGTTTGCATAAAGATGTGTTCAGAAAATATTCTGGTTTCTCCTAGCACCTTTACATTTTATCACAGCCAGGGACCTTTTCTGTGGAAAATATTTGAGTTTAAGAGTTTGTCTAAATTAAAAAGCAAAACAAACAACAACAACAAAAAACTAAAACCCAGTATGATCTTCTATCTCTCTGTCCCTGAACTAATTTCTTGTAAAGAAAATGTTCTCAAGCAGTGTCCTACACTAGTGTATAATGAGCTCTTCTTCTAATGCAGCCACATGCTGGCTTTATTGAGTGTTTGGGGCTGAAGATTGTTTACTGACAGAGGATAAAGAACAGAAGCTGGTTCCATGACATACTTGGTTTGCAATGCTGTGCACAGCTTTGTTCTGTGCATAATTGGAACTGAAAACTGGAATAGCTATTTGCTTTAATTTTATTTGACTGAAAGCAGATTACGATAAGTAGATCTGTGATATGGTATTAATTAAGATTACACTTTTTTCCCTAGAGAAGGAAATAATTTATTTCTGTTACAGAAATATCATTTACAGCAACTGTTAGTTAGGTTTAGGCTATTATTTTTTAAACCGGTACATTTTGCTGGAAAGCTATCAGAAATGAAGACCTTTGAAAAAGTTTAATATTCTGGAAGTAGAGCAGTCCCAGCTTTAATAAGCATCTAACTCATTCATATCACAAATAGGCTTTTTTAACTGCAGTTGTTTGAAGCAGTTTTAACACTCTGAGCTTTCTGACATCTTGCCCAAAGAAAATGGGCAGATACATTCCTCTGTATGTGGTGCCAGAATATGAACACTGTTGATAATTAGGGCATTAATATCCACCTTTTAGTAATATCACATTAGTTTGTCCTATTTTTCATGAAATCTTTTACAGTATATTGCTGGGTTTTAGTAGTAATATGTTTGAATAAACAGTTTCTAACCAATTAGTTAGATTGGAGGTTATTAATAATACAGCTTCATGTACAAGAATTGTTTCATAGAGAAATCACAGAAAGGTTGATCTAGGAAGGGCCTGTCGAGACCCTCTGCTCCAAGCTCCCCCAGGGCCACCTCGAGCACGTTGCCCGTGACCGTGTCCAGGCGCCGTCTGAGCGTCTCCAAGGAAGGAGGCTCCACGGCCGCTCCGGACACCCTGCTCCAGTCCCGTGTCACCCTCCCAGGAAAGCAACTTCTCATGTCCAGATGGACCGTCCTGTGTTTCAGGTTGTGCCGCTGCCTCTTGTTCTGTTACTGGCACCACTGAGGAGAGTCTGGCTCTGTTGTCTTTACACCCTCCAGGTGTGAAGGGAAAATCAGGAAAAGGAAAGGTCAGCAAAAAGTGTTTCAGGAGAACATAAGAAGGTCTGCATAAGACTTTTTTCTTCTTTTTTCTTTTTTTTTTCCCCAGTCTACTATGCACATGATAAATTGGATGATTTCATCAATACTATTAACGTCCATCTGCAGCCTTTGTTCATGCAGATCCGGAAAGGAATGTCTGAAGACGACGGGAGAGTGCGTTATGCCCTGGTAAGTATGTGACCTGCTGCCGTCTTATGGTGTTGGCCTCATGATGAGCGGATAAACTGCTGCATGGAGCAGGGAGGAGAGGTCACCAGTGTCACTGATGTAGGTAACCTTGGTGGATAATGTGCCAATGAAAGGTACAGATGGCTTCTAATTGTCAACTGCATAAAAGTCTTATCTCTATCTGTGCATAATAACACAAGGTTACTCTAAGTGCCAGCTTGGGATGTTACGAAGTGTGAGCTAACTGTGATTCTTTGTTTACTTATAAGAACTGTGCCATTCACAGAGGACATGCAAGTGAAGGGTGCTCCTTACTCTCAGCAGTGTCTTGTTTTGTTTCTGCTGGGTTTTTCCCTTCTTAGGCTGACAGCTGCTGTATAAGCTACACATAGAATAGGAAAGTGGGAGGATACCTTGTCAACACCATAGGTGTGTGGGAGTGGAATGGCACTAAGGACCACAGTACTGTCTGCTTTATGTACTGTAAACATTGCCTAAGGTTGAGAACTGAAGATTTTTTTTCACAGATTTTTCTTTCTCAAGAGGAATATTTCAGCTAGAAAGCAGTGAGAGCTTTCTAATATTAGTTTTCTTTTTTGCTTAACCAACAAGGTACCTAACATAAAAGGTTTGCTAAGCAATAACGTAAATATAATTTCCCTGAGTGCTCTGAAATCTAGAGTTCAAAGAGGAAAGGTTATTCAGTAATGTAAAAAGACCATACTGGAAGTCTTCTAATGTTAACTGCCACTTTTAACCTTTATGTTGGGTAATTTTGCCAGTTCACTCGGGTTAATGTTGAAGAGCAGTAGCAAGAACAATACAAGTATGAAGTATGTTGCCTGACATTGGCAATCGACTCCGTCCGCCGAGGCGGCCAGGCACGTCCCACCCGTGCCTGGGCCAGAGAGCACAGACACCAATATGAGGATGCTGCAAATGGCGTTTAATATACGCAGGCTGGATCTTATAAAGGTAGCGAAGGCGGAAGCATGCCTATATAGCCAATAAGCGTTGCTCTTTACCTAATATGGCATATGCCTTAGTTCCCTATTCTTCCCGTACATCGCGAGATCTTCCGAGCGCCGTACCCTACATCTCCCCCCCCCCATGTTAATCTAAATATCCTAAATATCACACAAGCTGCTAATAGCGTACATTGTGACTGCCTTGTTTCTGTGAGCGTCGTAGCTGATGCAATACATAGTGGATTATACATGACAAAATAGGCATGCTGCAAAAGACACCAATCAATACCATAATGATAATCAACCCAAGCTTCCACAATCAATTCAATTGAGCCAGGATAGTAATCATGTCCAGATACTGTTGCCTATGTTCTCAAGCCATCTCCAGTTTCCTGGGTTACGTCTTATCATCTGTAGCAGATCTGATCCTACGTTTTGAATGTCCTCCGACCTCTTGCCGATCTTCTCGTAGTCTTCTGTGGTCAGGCAACAAAATTTTAGGTTTTTGAATGTTCTGGACCGGCCTCCCCCCACCTGGAGAATCTCGAAGATTACGTTGATGGCCTCGTGATGTGCTTTGAGTATCTTGTTGACATCCCTAAAACCTGCCGCTATCTGTTGAGGCAATGTGTTTACTGCTTTATTCGTCCACAACAAGTGACAGGTCGAGCTTTGAATTTTGTATAGCCCTGTTGATCCTAAGATCGGGCCGAGGCAAGTAATATTAGCATTCACCAGGACGAGGAATGGTGCCTCGCTCATATTACCCGGTAAAAAGACATCAGGTGACATGGGGGCAAAAAAAAATTTTACAAGGGTTGGGGGTATTTTGTCTGGTGGTAGGTATGCAGCAGCCAGCAAGCATAGCGCGCTAGAGCAGGAAACGTTTCAGGTGGGGAGAATTATAGTACCGTTCGTCCATCTTGTACCTGAGTGTCTAAACAAGTCTTCGGGTATAATCCACTCCCTGTTTCCTTCATCATCCCCGCAGCTAAATCTTCCCACACCTCTGCCTATATTTATTGTATTATAACTTTCACAGGTGGCAGAGGGGTCTGATGTAATCTTTCTCTCCCATTTCTGAGCCTTCTGAGTGACTATCTCTAGGTACCCTGTGAAATTCACATGATGGGAGCGGTATGTCACATTAACATATGACCCATATGGTGACCATGATTCCCCATACACTGTCCCACTAGGCAGTATTGTGAGATTTGCTGCTCTTCGTGCCATTAATTTGCATAAAGCGTTATCTGTTAGCGAAGCCGCAAAACTTACAAAAGCAAAGCATGTTAGTGAATTGTGTGGAAGGAGCGTTTGTAGAAGAATTGTTTGAAAGCAGGAACTGAGAGGAAAACTAGGGCCTCACATAGCTCTGGCATTACAGAGGCCTGCTTGGGGTGCTACACAGTTGCCACTTCTAGGATGGTTGGTGCGCACGGACTCTGCTCCTCCACGGTTCCCTGGGCAACGCAATCTGCCCTCCTCGCAGCTGCGAAAGGGAGTAACGGAGGACGGAGCGGGGTGAAAGCTCCACGGCCAAACTCTGTTGCACTCCCTTTGCTGGGCTGCTGATAAGCTGCACAGTGGCTGTCTAATGAGAGATATACGATAACATGTCCGGTGCTGTGCCAGCAAAAGTGGCAAATGATGAACTTTGCTTAAACTTTGCTCATTATAATGTGAAAACCGTACCTCCATCTCAGAAGTTACCCGCCTCCGAGGTACGACCACCCCTCACTGAGCATGCGCTTTAGATTTTCGGTTGACTGTACCTTTAAATGAAAGCGAGAAACTTTGCCACCAATCAACAACAAGGTTAAGTATGACTTTAGTCACTCAAGCTCCACCTGAATGTAAAGAAAAGTATAAAAGGTGAACTAAGGATGAAAAGTCTGGAGGGAAGAATTCATCGTAACTCCTGGGTCAGTTGAGAGGCTGAGCCCCCATCCCTCCCCCTGTGCCGAGACGCTGCCCGAGGAGACTCGAGACTGGACGTCTTCTCCCATTTTCTGGGGTGAGTGATGATTGCATATTTGTACATCAGAGCTAGCTAAAAACCCCATGCTCTAGTAGAGAATTTCCTTTACTAACATCGAAACCTGCTTTGTAAATGCTGCACTTGAATAAATCACACTGTTTGTGAACTCGACTATTTGTTTGCGGGAGGGCAATCGGACCTGCAGTTGACAGACTGTTCGTGAATCCGATACCTTTTTTGATACCTCCTTCCCCCCCCCCACCACCATTACCACTACGGCTTTCAAACTGCAACATTTTCAACACAGGTTGAGGTCAGGACTTTCCCCTTTTTCCACCCCAGTGGGGAGGCAATAATGGGATGCGCCTCTCGCCCTCGCCCATTGTCGGGCCTAGGATTCTGTGTTTCCTGGTCGACTCCATACAACCTGTATCAGCAGGATAACGCAAAGAGACCCTTTCCTCGTCTTGCCATGTCGATCGTTTGTTTTGCTGTTCTCCAATATTTCCTTTTCAACCGGACAAGGTGCTTTCTTAGTAGGTCGGGGTCCAGTCGAATCCTCCATCACTGAGGTGTATGGGTTGTGGGGGTCGTCCCACCAGCTGTTCCTGTAGGGGTAAGCTCATAGTTGCCATGAGTTTTGAGGTTCGGTCTTATCCACCTTGTGGGTACCCATTTCACTACCTCCTGCTGTCTTACGGCCGCGTAGCCCCTTCCCTGGGTTACCAAGTTCCACCCAGACTCCCATATCCCTTTCTCTGGGAACCTGACCAGAACTGGGGGCCCATCCTCTATAGCCGCGACCGCCCAATGCTTATCCACTGGTGCCTTGTTCTCATTTCCACGAATGAAATGATTCAGCGAATATAGCGCTCGCATCAAAATTTCTGGTTGCTTCATACTGGGAATTCTTTGGGTATGACCTTCCCCCTCCCCAAGGATCTTGATTTTTTGTTTGAGGGTTTGATTTGCTCTCTCTACAATTGCCTGTCCTTGGCTATTATGAGGAATTCCGTGTTGCAGTTTAATTCCCCATTTGTCAGCCCAGTCTTGCGTAGATTGGGCTGTGAAGCAGGAGCCGTTATCTGTTTTGATTATTCGCGGAACACCTAACCATGCTATAGCCGTTATCCAATGCTGGTGAGCTGCACGGGCAGTAACCCTCTGGTGTTGTGTGGCTATGATCAGTCCACTGCATGTATCCACTGTAACTGCTAACCAGGGTCGTGGTTGAATAAAGGGCATAATGTGAAGTCTGACTGCCAGATTTGATTTGCCTTTAGGCCACGGGGATTCACCCCAGCACCCCATAGAGTCGATCGTTGGCAATACGGGCAAGTGGCTACCACATCCCTGGCTGCTGCAAGGGGAATGTTGCAATGCTTTGCAAGGGCTCTCGCTCCTATGTGGAGGTGCTCGTGTATAGCACGAGCTTGTGTTATTGTCCATACACCCTTGGCTGCTGCATCAGCTTTATTGTTGCCTTCCTGATAATATCCCTGTATACTGGCATGACTTCTCACATGGACTATGGAGGCTGTGGTGCTGCGCTGTTGCAGCGCCTCCTCCAGTATGATGGCTATTGGCGTGCCCGCCCATACATTCTCCTGTGTGCACTGATATGATGTATTGAGTAGGCTATATGGATTCAGGTCTGTCCAGTTGCTTTGAGGAATACCTAACACCAGTGCATCAATTGATCCGCTGTCCCACAAAGCCAACAACTCTTAATTTGGGTATAATTAACAATACGCCTAAGTAGCATAACATATCCATTAGTGTTAAAAGTAGCATCAGCTTCTATAATAGCGTTAAAAGTAATGTTACCTCCTAAAAGCCACAATATACAGCTAATAATAACAGTAACACTTCTTCCTCCCATGTTGTTCTTCTGCAGGCTCACACTTTCCACAGCTAGGGTACCAGCTGCCTGCCTGCTATGTTTGATGTATGCGAGTTTGCTTCCAGCCAAGGTCTCGCCCATTTTTGCTGGCACCCATCTGGTTCCAGTATCTGTAACGATACAAGCATACCCTTTTCCCCAGGTTATTAAGCCCAAGGGTCCCATCCAGTTTCCCGTGTTCCAGTCTCTCAGCATCACCTTACTCGGACCCGACTTTACTTCTGTCAGGCCTCCCTTTAGCCCAGCCCTGTGTTTGACCATCAGAGGGACTAGGCTATCCTGGGGCAATCTCAAAATTTTAAAACATATTCTGCTCTTGCCAATTTTTCGTTTTTCGTAGCTGGCGTTTCAGCGTTTGGTTCATATGTTCCACTATGTCATGGTCCTCAGGATGTAATAGTATGGTGAAAAAACAATCTTTTAAATCGATTATTAAGATGTCCGAATCATTTTGAAAGGTTTTCGATTTCCATTTCTATTTATGTTTGCATAGCTTCAATTTGGTTTCCTCCCCAGAAATTGCTTGGGATTTCTGTATATTAAGGAGGCGCCCGCTCCAGTAGCATTGAGGCTTTTACAATTTGTAAGGACTGTTGCAGGTCCTTCCGTGTCAGTTGCACTGGAGCTTGGCCATCGCTTCATTCTTGTTTCCCATGCTGAAGTACTTCCCTAGTCTCTTTCCAAGGATACAAGTCAGAGTACGGCTCCCAGTCCTCCACTGGTTGGGGGGCGGGGGGGTGCCATAGTCTGAGTTATTCCTGACTTTCCCACTTTCAAATTCTGGACTTTCTTGTTGTGCTTATTTAGCCCTCTCTGCTGATATATATATTACACAATAAAGATCTAAAAACCACAGATACAAACAGCACAAACACAATTTCCATCCAGTGGCACGACCTCACGTAGCTGTGCGCTCCACTAGTGAGTTCCACTGTCTCAATTGCCTAATCCCATCCTCGCTACCAATTAGGTTGCGAATGGGTTTGGGATTCGGCAATAATCACACAGAACAAAGTGGCTACGGCTATTCAGGTGAAAGCACGTTAAAGAAGCAAAGTATGCCTAATTACTCGTGAGGTAATACTTGTCGGCAGGACACTGAGACTGAACATTCTCTTGAGTTGGCAGATGAGAGGGTTGCTGACAGGCTCCCAACTCAGCGGGCGTCCCCGCAGAGACAACGTGGGTCTCAGTGTTAGGAGTCTCACCCCCCCTTTCTCTCTGCACTGTCTGTTTATGCCCGGTGCATCCTGCCACGTAGGGCCAGTACGTGCCAGCAGGCAGACCAGGGGGCGGACAAACTCCGCCTTCAGTCACATAATCTTCCCTCCTGGGTGCGCAGGTGCGCATGTCAGTAAATTGTCCCAGTCGTCAGTCTGAGGGTCCTGCCTTTCTCATCTCCCTCCCTCTCGGGTGTTTGACCTTCAAACTAATTTAGAGGATGTTTGCAGTTAAGTTGGCTACAAGCCCGGTCGAGCAGCCGCCTTCATCTGCTTTTGGAGGAGGTCGGCTCTGAGCCTGGCTGGGCAGCCGCCTCCGCGCTCCTTATCGCTCAGCCTGGGCAGGCAAACATCTTCTTTCTCAGGGTCTTGGATCCTATTTTTCACAATAGTTTTATGACTCTACAGATCATACAAATTTCCTCCTTTCAACCATACCTCGTGTCGGCATCAATATACAAAGGCCACAACACACAACAGAGATGAACATAGCAAATAGAAATAATAGCCCTAACAACGGTTTCCGTCCTCACCCAAAGCACCACAGTTCTTCAACCCCCACCCTTAAAGACAGATCAAATTCCTCTGCACCTCCCTCCTGGCCTCCATCAAGCCCTCAGCAACACAAGTTTCCTTGATCTCATTCGCCTTCTCTTCCCCAGCCCCGCTTTCTCCTTTTTTCAAGGCGATCTAACAAGCGGAAGCGGGGGCACAGACAGTGTAGGCGCCGCAGGTGCAGGCACAGATGCAGGCACTGGCGGGGGGGTTAGCGATGGATCTCCAAACACCAGCGGTTTTCAGTGGCGTGGCGGTCCCGGTCCTGAAGTGCTTGCAAAGGCTGCCGTGGCTCCGATGGCCACTTTGCTTTTGGCTTTCACATCGGGTTTGAATACTAGGTGGTGTTCGGCTTTGAACCCGTTCTCTCTGCACCAGATTGAAAGCTTGCAGAGGGTCTGTTCATCAGCCTCTGTCTGCACTCCCACTGCTTCGCTCTTACCGAGCGCCTCCCGTGCTGCCCTCCAAGTCTCCCTCTCCTCCCTTGCTCTCTGGAGGACCTGCCGTATCACTCCCCACGTCTTTAGATCTTTCGCACTCCCTTTAGACATACCATATTCCGTTAACGCGGTGGTACATCTCTGCCAGTGCTGGGGGAATAAAACTTCCCCGGCACTGTTAACCGCCCCTTCTTCAAGGAGCCGCTCAATGCAGCTCTTAACTGCGTTCGATTTCATAGAAATCCCCCATTCACGAGCACACGATAATACGACCTTGACTATCCCTTCCATGATCCGCGGATCCCTCGACCGCCTACGGTCCGCCGCCTACGGTCCGCCGCCTACGGTCCGCCGCCTCGGAGTATCACGTCGGGGTCACCACTTGTTGCCTGACATTGGCAATCGACTCCGTCCGCCGAGGCGGCCAGGCACGTCCCACCCGTGCCTGGGCCAGAGAGCACAGACACCAATATGAGGATGCTGCAAATGGCGTTTAATATACGCAGGCTGGATCTTATAAAGGTAGCGAAGGCGGAAGCATGCCTATATAGCCAATAAGCGTTGCTCTTTACCTAATATGGCATATGCCTTAGTTCCCTATTCTTCCCGTACATCGCGAGATCTTCCGAGCGCCGTACCCTACAGAAGTATCAATAACTGTGTTTCATAATGAAATAAAAATATGCATTATAAAATATTTACCACTATTGTCTGGAACAGTATATTAGTTCTACTGTGTGACTTTGTATCTTGTCTCAAAACCTGGCATTTTTTTCTAGCAGCTTAATACCAACTTAAGGCACAATTCTTCTCTGCTTGTCTGTCTCCATTTGTCCCAAGTTTCTGCGGGGCTGGAGTGCTCAAGAGAGAGCACAGAGCCTGCTGTGGAGATTATGGGCTGATCAGGGTCTGCAAAAGGAGGGTTTTGGTACTGGCTTTAATGAGTGGCTTCCTTCAGGCTACTTCAAGAACTGAAAATTCTGTTAATTTTAAGATGATGTATTCTTTTCACTGGAGTATCTTTAATAATTCAGAATGTAGAAATACAACAGCATTTTGATCTCAGTATTATTTTATAGGTGAATCTGGCAGAGACTGAAATTACTAAAATGGCCTCTGATTATGCAGAAAATGAATTAGAATTGTTCAGAAAAACAGTAAGTATGCTATTTATTAGTTAGCAAATTATATTATTTGTGAGGGTATCTTCTTAAAATGAATGGAAAATTGAAATGCTTTTCAGCAAGTAGTTGCCATTTCATGTAAGTTTATAATTCTTAATTTTATACCAAATCACACAGGGGGAAAAAATAATATACAGAAGCAGTAATTCCCTGTTAAAACTCAGTTGTTGTTAAACTGAAATCAGTAACAGGGGAGTGCTCCTTGGAGTGAATGACTTGGTATATCTGCTTGTAGTTAAGCAGACATCCTTCAGCAACTTTATTCTAGAATTTATAGCTGGAATTGTTGAATATTGTTAAAATAGAGGCACATTCTCACAGGTTTCAGCATTCCACTAATATACATTAGGTTTTAATGGTAATAATATAGAAATTGAATTTAGTGATTTAAATTGAAATATTGTGTATTATTGTTGCGGTAGCCAATTCATACTGGGTTTAATTACTAGTCAGAGCAATTTTTAATTAGATCTACTTGATCTGGATACCAAGACATTCTGCGTCCAATTTCATACCTGCACCCAATATTTTGAGTTACAATTTTGAGTTAATGATAGCTATGGTAGGTTGTTCTCATAATGTTTTGAAATTTGAGGACACAGTTTATCCAGCCATTAGACTTTCTTGGTTGCACTATAGTCCCTAAAATACAATTTTTCTATATAAACTGGAAATAGTAGTGTATCCACAGATGCTGAAGTCTCATTTAAACTGACGGTATCCAGGAATTTTTTACTATTGTTGTAAAACCAGTACAGTCACAGAGGCAACATTGTCATGCACATATTACTACTACTATATAAACTGCATATTGCTCTGTGATAATGAGCAGCAGGAATGTTCCCATTGAGGGAATCTCTGAAAATTGGTAAGATTGCTACAACATCGATGTGCTGGATAGGTTCAGCAGTACCACTGATTCCAGAGGGGACAAATTTACTCCAATAGCTAAAGAGCCTTCCTCAAAAGAGATGTATCAGACCTGAATATGCTTAAGGGTCATTGCATGCAGCTTTGTTTAGGAAACACTGTACATGTTCTTGGCAAAGATTAAAATTGACAAGGCAACTATGATTGTTCTAGCTTTTGACCTGAGTTTTACATAGTTCTGGTTCAAGCCATACACTGTAGCATATACCAGTATATATGTATGCAGGAAAAGTGGTACATTACTATAAGGGGTGCCTAGCTAATTGCATGCTTTTTTAATAGATGAAAATATTTCTTCCTATAGATGGACCTAATCATTTTATCAGAAAATGGCTTTGCCTCTTCCACAGAGATTTTAAACTTCGTTGACCAACTGAAGACAAAGAAAATGAAGAAAAAGGAAGCAGAGCAAGTGTTGAAACTTTTTGTGGAGGATAAGTGGCTCTCTGAGGTAACAAAAGTTTTTTACACAATGTTTGTATTTTAGTAGAATCACAGAATCCTTAAGGTTGGAAGGGACCTCTCGAGGTCACCTAGTCCAACCCCTGCACACGCAGGGTCACCTGGATCACGTGGCACAGGACTGCGTCCAAGCGGGTTTGAAGATCTCCAGAGAAGGAGACTCCACAACCTCTCTGGGCAGCCTGTTCTAGTGCTCTGTCACTCTCACTGTTAAGATTTTTTTCCTTAAGTTCCTGTGGAACTTTTGGTGCTTCAGTTTGTGTCCATTTCCTCTAATCCTGTTGGTGGCCACCACTGAAAAGAGGCCGACCACATTCTCCTCACTCCCTTGAGGTATTTGTACACACTGATTACATCCCCTCTCAGCCTTCTCTTCTTCAGGCTGAATAGGTTGGGATATTGTTTTTTTTTTTTTTTTCATGGATGTGATGGCTGAAATTGGAGCTATTCTTCAATGAACATTAGCAAAAATCATTTTGTGGATCCTGCCCTTATTGTCACCCCAGTCAAAAATTTTTGAAGGTAGTACATTTACAAGCAGGAAGTCCTTGGGCAGAACATACTTAAAGCTTGGATCAAGAGGAAGCTCTTCAAGGTCATCAGTGCTGCCAGTAACATTTATGGTGCCTTGGAAAATGCAGTGAGGTCAGCTGTTGAAAACTCTTGTACCAGCAGTCCCTTCACCACTGTGGAGAATTTTTTTTTAATTTCATGAGCCAGAAACTGAGTCGATGCTGCAGCTGTTTGTTAGGATTGCTGAGACCTCAATTCCTTCTCTGCTGGATGCATCCTATCCTAGATTTCTAGCATGCCATCACATTTCCTTATGTTGCTGCTTTTTAGCAGAGAGTCTCCAAGACTCATCAAGCAGCAAGACTTTGCTGAAAGCCAGCAGACGTTTCTATAATGTGTAAATGAAGGGTCCCCAAACGGTCTCTGTTTAAGGAAGGCATGCTTGCATACCTTCCAAAGACTATATCTCTTTTAAGGGTGTGGGATCATTCTTTTGATTCTAAGTAAATAAGGGTCTGCCACTTCACAAGTATTTTGTCTTTGCCTTTATCAGTGTTGGCATGTTTGTTTCTCTGTGGCAAAAAATGGATGCCAATTGTTTGGTGAATGGTGGTGAGCAAGGTCAAAAGGGGCAAAAGGAACTAAAATAAACTATCTCACCAGTTGTTGTTTCCTTAGAAAAATGGGGAATATACACTGCATACTCGCTGCATAATGGAGATGGAGCAATATATTCTCAGCAACTACCAAGGTGTAGCAAGGAAGTGCAACATCTGTCACAGCCTTGCCATCCAGGTAACACAGTTGTTTGGATAAACCTAGCAGGCATCTGCTGATGGGCTATCATGGTCATAGCTGAAGTGTGTGATACTTTCCTTTGACTGTCAGTCAGATCATAACATTTCTAGTCTTGTAATCTAGTAAAAGTGTTCATGTATATTAAAAAAAAAAAAACGCTTTTGTCAGCTTATCTATTTTATTTTCTGCCCTTAAAAAAAAAGGGGAAAAAAAAAGTATAAACTTGGAGAAGGCGAACAAATCGCACTGCCCTGCTTTCTAAGCCCAGCAGGCCAGAAGTGAATCCTTGTATCCTTATCCTTGCACAGTTATAATAGTAAGGGTTAGCTAGCTTGATCTTTGAACCTTGCAAAGGGCAACTTTTAATGTGATACATATCCATTTTGGTTCAGAAATTACTTGACTCCTGGATTTCAAAATGACTCCGTGTGTGAGTGCTCATGTGAGTGTGACCCGACATCTCTTCTTCCCAACTAACAGCTTCTGCTTTGTCTTCTATCCCAATCACTCTCCTTTGTTACAGACAAATATCTCTGAGTTGTTGAGCTTTCAAGTTAAATTTTGCACCATATAAAGAAATTACATTTCATAGTTTCCAGGAAAATGCCTGCTTTTAACTTTACTGGTATTGTTTTTTGAGTGTCTTCCAACTGTAATGTGTGAAGCATTCTTTGGCATAAAGCATTGTATAATAGCTGTAGCCATTCTGACAGGTTTATATTGAAATGAAGCAGAGAATAGATTTTTTTTTTTTTTTACTTCTGATTTTAGAGCCAAGTATGTGAAACCTGTGGAATTGGAATGCATTTACCTTGTGTTGGAAAGTACTTCAAAGCTCAGACTGAACCACACTGTCCTCACTGTAATGATTTCTGGCCTCATGAGATTCCAGGTAAAAAACAACCTATTTAAAAAAATGTATGTAGTAATACTAAGGAATAGATTGTGCTATTAAATGACACTGCTTATGACATTCATAATTATGGTTGAGTGTATGTTATTTCTTACTTTAATCAACAGTAAATCACCCTTGGGCAACATGGAGCACTGGAACTGCCAAGAATATGTCATGGGGTCACTGGTAGATCTTGTGAATAGTGTTCCTGATAGTATTAAAGTTAAAAACCCCGAACGCCTCAAAATTCCCACAGAAACTAAAACTCCTCCAAAACCTAAAAGCAAAATAAAAGTTACAACCAAAAACCTTTGGAAATACTGACTTTCTACAAAGAGCACAAAATCCTCAGATTTCATTTAGTCAGTGAAATCAGATGTTATGAACAGAAGCACAAGATTATATAAAGCATTTTGAGAAACTGCAGGTCATGCTCCATCATCCTTTTTGTCATTCGGTAACCTTGCTGTTTTGTTTTCTTGACAGAGGTGAGTCGGATAGATTCCCAGGGGTCATCAAAGAGAGAGAGAGGAAAAGAGCTTCATTCTCAGCACTAGATAGTTAAGACTGCTTTCAGTGATTTTTTTTCCCCTTTCTCTTGCAGAATAGTCAGCTTGCAATTGTATTCCTTAACAATGTAATTTTAAGTGTTTATTATTTCCCAACGTTTTTAAAAATCTTGCAATAAAATTGTCATTGACCTTACTGCTCTCCTGAACAGTTATGTCTGCACATCTTTTCCAGAGGCAGAAAATGGGTGAGCTTGGAGGGATCTCCAGAGATTATCCAGTCTGAGCCCCCTGCTCAAGCAGGGTCACCTAGCGCAGGTTGCCCAGCAGGTCTGCCCTCTTTCCTGAAAGGATGTTCTTCCTTGTAAGAGGGACTTAATAAAGAGACTATATTGCCAAATGCTAGAGCATTGAATGACAATGTATCTTCAATTGGTAGAAATGAAAAGAATTCAAGACTTTCCCAGAGAAAGGAGGAGAGCCAGCAGTTCAGCTGATCATTAACCAAAGTATGATTAAGTTTCAATTTATTTAATTGAACTATGGATTAACTACAATTGATTGTAGCCCTATTCCTTAATACTATTCTTTTCCACATCAGAGATTGGTATCATACTTCATGTTAGCACTTTAACATATTGCACTAGTGGGCAACATTCTCCCTCACTGTTTATGTAACTGTGAGGGAGTTAACGATTTCCACTGTCACTAAATCCAAGCAGAAGGAAACACTCACTTGGTTGTATACATCTTTTGTTCCAAACATTTTTTTTTTTTTGCCATGGTATCTCATCAGTGCCCATATATAGAGCTGCTTTGGATGTACGCACACATACAAGACAGGCAGCTGACAGATGTTCTTTACAAGGAGTTTGTATTAGAAACATTCACAAAAATAAAGTGTCTGTAGCAACATACTTCCATATAGTTGTCCAGATTCTTTTACTCTGCTGAAGCAGATTTTTTTTTTAATCCAGCCCTGAACATCAAGCTGCACTCTGAATGGAGATTTCTCATGTTTAAAAATAATTGTCTTCTGTAGAGTGTCAAAAGTTACTTTTTCCTCTTTCTGATTGCTATTAAAATTCCAACAAGCTTTATGCATGCTTCTGAGTTATGACCACCAGAAACTTACAGAGAAGCTGATATCAAGAGATCGTACATAGTGCCAATATTTAACTGGAATAAACAAAACCTGTCCAGGCATCAGAATACAAGATTGAGATGAAGCATTTCTAAAATTGGGAAACTTAATTAAGTCAGGATTCTCCACATCGACCTATTAAAAACAAAACAAAAAAAGGTCTTTACTTAAATATGTTTTCATCCTGATTACTGATTTTAAAATTGCAGGCAAGTATTTACCTGACTAGTGTTGTGAAGAAGTTGGCTTTCGTGTGGATATAGGTTCTCAGAATCTTGTGGTGAATATAGACGGATATATTTTCTTCCAAATACCTGTAGATATTACAATATATGTTTTCCACTTGTCATTGTTGTACACGTTATCAGAAAAATAGCTTATGTTTTACTAAGTAGCAACTAGCAACTCTAATATACTGCACTCTGGTATATATAACTGATTACCTTGAGAATAACAAAAATTATCAAGAGAATAAGAAGAAGCATCGCCATCTGCTATTAATAAACAGACTGCTATAACACAAAATGGAAACAAATCAAGCTGTAATTGAATCTCAGTCCTGGCTCTATCGGTGCAGGTTAGAATTTGAAATACCAGCAAAAACCTCTAAACTAGTTCAAAGTTCAAGACACACTATTTGCATGGTTATTTGGGCTGGCTAGTAATGGTCAGAAGGCCTGAGAATAAGGAGGCGGATTCCTCAGCGCAGTCCCTATGAGCAGGCAGAAGTCTAAACTCGCACGTGCTACTTGAGCTCTTGCTGCGCTGCCGCTGGAGTCCTCAGCTGGGTGAGCAGGATGAGCGAGGCGAGCGGAGCGCTGCGCTGAACGGCAGGCACGATCACTGCGTCCTCCTGGGGTCCTGCGCTCGGAGCAGGACACCACAAAAGGAAGAGCAAATATTCATGCTGCTTGTGCCAGGATTCGAGATTTCTTCAAGGGCCAATAGTGATCACATCTGTTTGGGAATGTCACACTAAACAAAATAAATCCATACTCTGATGTAACTGCATCTGGAAATACACTGGACTGAATTGTGCTACCAAACTATTCCTAAACAAGCTGCTCTATTTTCTTTTCCCATATCATAGAACAAGATTTTATGAATGCTATGAATATCTGAGTATTAATGACAGACCTTTCCTCTTTTTTGCCTCAAGCATAGTGCACAAATGTATTCTAAAGGCTAGAAAAGCATAAGCAGGAGGCTTAGCAGTGTATATTTTCACTATTACTTTACACTTTTACACTATTTCACTTTACACTACTTTACACTATTTCACTATTATCTATGAGAGGTACTAGTTAAATGGAACACTGATCTGATTTATTATGGCTGTCTGTATGTTTTGTAAGCTATCTTTCTTACTCAAAGGCACTATGGATATCACTTAATGGTCTAAACTAAAGAACCAAGCATTAAGTGCTATTTTTAGTTAGGTATGGAAATAAAGAGAACCTTGGTCACTGCTCAGTGGCCTCACTGAGCCACCCTGGTAAGACTTCATAGATGACAAGGCTGAACTCATAAGTTAATGGACAACAACATGCATCTCCAGACACTGGTTTTCTCATTAATGAAAATACAATCGTTGCAGCAAATGTCACCACTGAATTAAGTAGAGCTCATTCTACTTTGTTACCTGCACTGCTGTTCAGAGTGCCAAGACTCTATACAATCTTTCAGAGCATCTGGCAGATGCACTCCTATTCTTCAGGCTGGAAAACACAAGTTCTGAAACTTTTAAGGGAAGCATTTTTTTTTGGTTCAACAGTTCCCTCTATGGGGCTTTCCATCTACACGTTATATGCAGTGTTCTAGCAACAGCATTGGTAGCACGCTTCAGGAAAGTACCGTACAGACCTGGGCTAAGAAATTTTGCTGGGGATCCTGATGAAGTGGTGAGATGGTGCCTTCAGGGCCAAACCAAGCGTTAATGGTGATGTTGTCCTCTTCCCCTTCCCCCAGGCAGCAGTAATCAGGGATGCTGATATCCTCCTTCAGTTCTGGTATCTACCCCATAAAGAAATAAACATATTGGAAAGGATATGTGCTGATTTGCACAAAATACATCATTCTTAGAACAAAGTATCTCAGCTTGATACTAAGAGAACAAATGATCTGCTTGTCCAGCCAAGGCAGTGCAGAAATAACTAGAGTGCTGGAAATCTGCAGGAATGTCCCCAAACTTTCCGTTCTATCAAGCAAATCATGTTGGAGGGAGGAAGAGTTAAGAAAAAGAAAGGGAAGGCGTTTCTTATTCTTCAGAGACCTTTTTCTTCAGTAGACACCAGAGAAGCCCAAAGAGCAAGAACTATAAAAATGAGCAGGTTTGCTGATACGGAAAAGGAGCAACTTGTCTTTTATATGCTATGCTTGCTTCTCCGTGGGGTTCCTTTATAAGAATCCCACCTAGCTAATCTCCTCTAATTAACTGAAATGACATATCAGAACATGGTTGATATATTACCATTGAAGACTGCGTGCTGGCCAAATCTCTTTCCTCAATGACATATTCTTTGGGAAAATTCTGCTTTTCCATAAGCAGCATTTCCATATAATGATAACCATACAACTAAATGCCACACTGTACTGAAGTGAATGCTTTCGCTTCCTGCAGCGTTTTGTTTCCACTCTTTTCAGCTGAGTGAAACCACCCCTGTTCTTTCAACTTGTGGGAAAAGCAAATACAAAGAAATAGTGTGAACCTTCCCCCATCGTAACCTTCCATCTAGTAGAGATGATATCCTCAAAATTACTTGTGATTTCTTGTCCTTTAAAGGGAACAAATGACTGCAGAAAGATAAAAACATTCACTCTGTTTTACCTGATCAAAAAGCTGGTGCTGGGCAAGGTATCCTACGCTGTTCTGAAATTACAGCAGACAAAGAAAAAAAAAGAAATGCATAGTGACATATAGGGTAAGGCTTCACAGTTGTGTTTATGGACTTTATTTATAGTTAAGATCAGTTTTCAACGTGGTATTTCAAAGTACACGAATTGTCTCAGCAGCGGACTAATATAAAGGGCCTTGTGGAATAATAGGCTGCATCTACACTGAAATGGCAGGAGTGTAGATACATCCTCATAATTAACAAATCACCTAGCTTAAGTTGCTGGAGGGAACCTAGCAGTAACACTATGGAGTCTGGCGGCTCCTCTCTAGGCAGACCCACCGCTGGGCGCAGACTAGTTCACCTTCATTCGCTGCACGTATCTGCACGCTCTAGTCCAGGCTGCACCACAGAGCAACCCGCAGTGACACGGTTCTATCTGCCAGCAGACTAAGGGACAGAAAACGAGAGCTTCTGATCCTCAGCTGTCCAAGTAAAAGGACATTAGTTAGTTAGTCGCTTGCTTTTTTTTTTTTAACTTGATGGATGTAAACTTGAACCTATATCCTAGACCTCGCTAAGCAGTTTAATAACTCAGAGGAACAAGACTGCTGGCTGAAGAGCTGAATTAAATCCCTTACGCTAAATTGGATGCTGTCATCCAGGCTTTTGATGCAGATCTATTTATTAAATTTCAGCAGCTACACATTTCATTATATAGAGAATCAAAGGTAGTTGTTATTGCAATAACTATTTGTAGCTTCAGATCTTGAAAACATTTCAAATATTTTAATCCACAGTTGTCTCTATAATGTGCCTCCTGCATTAAGATCACCTCTAAGCACCTATTGTCTAGTAACATCCAACTAGGCAGAATTCTCTGTTCCAGCAGCACCTTGCTGTATTCGGAGATGGAACAACATGAGAGTAACAGACCTTGTTCATTATATACTGGTTGATGAAGTCATCGACGGTCATGAGCTTCTGAGACCATTCCTCATCCGTATATCGAGAACCCAGTTCCACTGGAACCGTGCGGCACCCCGCAACTTGAGCAAGATAGTCCACGCTGAAATAGAGAAAGTTCCATTACCCCTTTATAGCGTTCTTTTGATGGACGAAACCCATCTTTCAGAGCAGTAAATGCTGGTTGCCACCATTTCTTCCCACTAAGACCAACCAGACAGAGACAAAGGATAGCAGAAAAAGATGCAAGCAGCAAGGAAATGAGCAGTCAAGGTTGTATATATTTTATGCCATAATATGCTTTGGTTCTGTGTGCCCTATTTTAAACCTTATTGAAATATCCTTTTTCAAGATCCTTTTGAGCTGAGATTTAAGCAGCTAGTTTCTCTTGCCCAGCTACAGCTTATCTTTTTTGCTGCCTTATATTGCACTGTTTGCTGAATAAAACTGCTCTGGAACGTAATATTCTAGAGTGATTTGATGCACTCGACCCCTGTCGTTTGTGGATAAACACGCAGAAGTGAAGGGAACAGCAGCGAGGAGCCGCTCTCACCTCCACTTGGTCATGCACGGCCAGTGGTCAATGACCCCCTCCAGGACAACCGGCTTCTGCGGGATCAGGTAGTTGTCTCGGAAGTGCTCCAGCGAAGGGCAGCGCAGGCTCCGCACCGCGGCTGCGGGCGGGATAGCGGGAGCCGCAGCGGGAGCCGCGAGCGCCTGCAAGGGACGCGCGGTCACGGGGCGCCCCGCTCACCCGCTGCACGCGGCGGCGCCGCTGGGCCGAGCCGGAGTCCCCGGGGGGCCGCGGGACCCCCAGTGTCCCTGGGCAGGGGGGCCGGGCGGACAACGGGACCCTGGGGAGGGAAGCGGGGGGCTCCCGACTACCGGGGCAGGAGGGAGCAGGCGGCCCCGGGCCCCGCGAGGACAACGGCCGCCCGGGGAGGGGGCGCAGGGGCCGCGGTACCTGGCGCGGGGCGGCGGGCGGCCCGCGGGGCAGCCGGGCCTGCAGGACGCGCACCAGCCGCGCCAGGACGTTGTCGAGGACGGCGGCGCCCATGAGCAGCCCCAGGTCGCAGAGGCGCAGGGCGGCCGCCACGGAGCCGCCGCCCGCCGCCTCCGCCAGCGCCGCGAACAGGCAGCCGTAGGCGTAGAGCTGCCGCCAGCCCTTGGACACCTCGCGCCAGGGCGCCGCGTTCAGCTGCTCCCACGCGTAGTCCTGCAGGACGTGGCCGAGGCGCCGCAGCGCCGCCAGCGCCGGCCCGCGCGGGGCGCCGTCCGCGCCGTAGAGCAGCGCGCGCGCGCGGCGCAGCAGCGGCCCCGCGCTCGCCTCCACCTCGTCGTCCAGCGGCAGCGGCAGCTCCTCCGCGGCACCGGGCAGCAGCGCCCGCACCTCGGCCCACAGCGCCTCCGCCGCCGCCGCCATGGCGGCACGCGGCGCCGCGGGCAAGGCGGGGCGGCAGCGCGAGGCAGGGGCGGAGCTTGCGCGGAGCTGGGGCGGGGCCTGCGCGGAGGGCGGGGCCAGGGCGGAGTCTGAGCAGAGGCGGGATCGGGGGCGGGGCCTGCACGGAGGGCGGGCCCGGCGCGCGCGGGTGGCGCGTGGTGCCCGGCGGGGCTCGGCGCGGCTGCTTCCCGCGCGCGCGGCGGACGAGGCTGTCCGGGGCGGCGGAGCTCGGAGCGGGTGAGACGAGCCCTGTCCGGGACGGCGGAGCTCGGAGCGGGTGAGACGAGCCCTGTCGCGGCGGCCCGGGGGAGGCGCGGGCGCGGGGTTGTCCCGCTGCTCGGGGCCCGCGCAAATTGGGGCGCCTGAGGTGCCCTCGGCGCCGCTGCCTCTGGGGCCTGCGGGGCTGCGTCCTGCGGAGCCCCGTGCGGCAGAGGAGGGAGGGCGGGCAGCTCCTGCCCCGGGGAGGGCGGTTTGCTGAGGGGCGGCTGCCGGCCCGAGGGGAAGGTCCCGGCCGGGGAGCCCTGAGGGAGGCCTCTCCCCAGGGGAGCGGGGGGCTGTGAGGGGCGCCCTGGGTGCGCGGGTCCGCCCGCAGCTGCGCGAGCAGCTGGAGTGCACGAGCGGCGCAAGCCAAAAAGTGCCGCTTTTCCCAGCTTTGCTTTGGCCTTGTCGCTCTCGAGGCCGGGTCGCCAGCCCCTCCCGGAGCGCTCACGGGGATGTGGAGAAGGGGCAAAGTGCTCGGGTACCAAATATGCACCTCCCTCTTCTGACCAACATTAGAGTAATTGCAGGGTGCCATTCTGCTCCAGCTTGACTCGATAATGTGCCCCGATGCATTATCAACACTTAAGTAATATTTTCTTTGTAGTTAGTATTAAAATCCAGCAGGTCTGAGGAATGTGTTAATATCACAAATCCAAATCTAAAGTCAAATAATAAAAGTAAGGAATTTCTACCTTGTGAAGTATCCTAAAGATATCTTTTGTGTGGTATTCAAATCTTTGGGCTTGATGCAAATTCTTAATTTTACTGAAAAACATAAAATCGTAAACCTTAATATTGCGAGCGCAATCCTTCCTCTCCGTTGAGGCTCAGGTATAAGCGCTTTTGTACAAGCCAGGTGGTTGGAGTCCTCCGTCGCTGAATCTCTCACCCCTTTTGCTGTGCCCGGGGGATGTCCTGGCCCGGTCTCGCCTCTCTGCTGCCTCCTCGCTCCTGGCCCCTGAAACCTGTTCTGAGGCTGCGGTTTATGACTTATTTATCTAGAATGTGCTCCTTATATTAACATTTAGTGATTAATATGCTACTATATGGGAAAGTATTTAACTGGCAAGGAAGGGTTCTAATTAGACTCTGGTTCAGTGTTTGGTATTTACAATGTTAGCAAATGCTCCTCTTGTGTTTATGGACAGTCTGATTTGAGTTGCTATTTTAATGAAAATTTACTGCTCTTAAAGTTGGTTAAAATGACTTGCTAAATCATAGTTTCTGTAGTTTAGATTTTTTTCATGAACTACATTTTGAATATTTGAATATTTTGTAAATATATTTTCTCGCATTTTATGTAACACCTTCTTCCAAACATATCCTCTCTAGGGGAATGGTGCGGTGTGAAAATCTTGGTGACCCTGATGGGTTTTGCTGCAGGTGAGGAAGCAGCTGGGAGTTCGTTTCAGTTTTCCCTCCAGTATTTACATGGCAGCCCTGGGGGAGGTTCAGTGCCTCTTCGGGTGTGGGCTGGAAGGGGGTTGTCTTTCAGTCACCTTATTTTGGCACAATGGTTTGAATGCCAATATAGCATCAGTGGGCTTGAAATTGCCAAGGTGTATATTTGTTAAGCAAATAAAAACAGAGTTTTAGGTGTGTATTAAGTTTTGTTGTAGTGCATTTGACCCTTGGTCTTCAAATAATATACACTATCAGCTTGTAATCAGTCACAGATGCATTTTAATAATTTGGTTGAAAATGTCTTTATTGAAGGTACCTGGATTTTCGAGAGCTGGGCTGGGAGGTTTTGCTCTCTGACGGTTATTGCAGAGATGTGTTGGGAGCTCCCTGGCCCGGGACGGGGGTGACCTCCGTGCTGGGCATTTCCCCCCCGAGCTGCTAGAGGGAATTTGCACCCGCTGCCAGGGAACGAGACTGTCATTTCTGTGACGTCAGGAAACTGATGTGGAGCAGCGTTCTGGTTTCTGGCACTTAATGCCATCGTCTGTGCGACCTGTGCTGTTCTCATTAGGAGCCAGATTTTTAAACGTTGTGGAAGTCAAACTGCCTAACTCTGAGAGGAAAAAAATGTGTTTTTTTGAATAAATTCAAAATTTATTCATTACCATGTAAAACAGTAATGAAGAGTTGGTACAAATAATCTTTTCCTAATGCTGCTTGTGATATAGTCTGCAAAGCATTTGTATTTTCGGTTGGGCATACTCTGTAAGTGCATGTGCACCAGCCAGTTCACTTCCTCCTAGCAAAGATAATAAAAAAAGAAACTATGTATTGCAAAAACAAGTCCAACTTTAAGGGCGAAAATAAGGTCTGATAAACCAGCTATATTCTGTCTTCTTTTAATGGTCATAGATTCAGGACCTACAGTTACTTGATGTTACTTTACCACTGATGGAAAGTGATCGGTTGCATCAGTTATCAAACAATGCTCTATATCTCACCTTGTCTTTGTCCTCACTAGAAAGAGCAGGTGTTTGGTTTGTTCAGAATTTAATTATTTATTTGAGGTATTATTCTCTTTTATATCACTCCTCCCTCGTTTGCTAATTTGAATTAATCAACGGAGTCTTGCCAATGTTTTTGATTTTATTAAAATGACATCGGGACACATGCTGAGCGATTCACCACTCGAGCCCTAAGTGGGGCATTTCTGCTAGACGGATCAGTTTTTAAAATGACAGCATCTGTTTGCTTGTACACCATTATTTATGATTCTTCCCCAGGCGAGTGTAGCAGGAGTCTGGTGAGTAATAACCAGCTGTTTGAATTAGCAAGCAGGGAAAGCGGTTATTTGATCTGTGAAGGAGTGTGGGAGCCAAGGCCAGAAGTAATAAAAGCTAAACAGATGCCCCAAGTATATAAACCCTACAAGGGACTTGTAAATTACTTGAACTGTTCATTGGCAAAACAATATCAGATGGATTGACTTTATCTGGAGTTGGTATCGCAGAGCAGGCTCTGCGCGGCGCGGAGCGCAGGAGCTGCGGGCGCTGTCCGGGAGCGCAGGGATCCCGCGGGCGCCCGGCCCCTCTCCAGCAGAGAGCGGCTCCTCGGAGAGGGGCGCGCGGGGCCGCCTTGGACGGGCGCTGCTAGAGGGGCCCGGCGCGGCCACGCGGTGCCCGGGCCCTCTGGTCCCGGGTGCTTTGTGGGCCGGTCCCTGTGCTGCTCCGGTGAGGAGTGTCCTCGTGGCCGCAGCGGGGCCTGCGCGGCCTCCTCTAGCGCTCGCGGCTGCCGCGCGGCCCCGCGACCCTCCGGGCGGCCTCGTGCTCCGGCGCTGCCAGGAGCCGTTTGTCTGTGTTACCTGTGCTTTGCAAGGGAGCTGTTGGAAAATGTTTTTTGGGAGACTTCTGGCATTATTGTGGCAGTTCATGAGGCCAGTCTTGAACCAGCTTAGTGGGGAAATCCCAACCTGAGAATTTGAGTTTCCTTCCACTGCGATTTTGAGGTCAGGGCCAGGGTTAGGCAGCAATTTACACAGAGCGATAGCAGTTACTCTTAAATGAAAACATTTAAGAGTTAATAATAAAACATTCTGGCCACAGAAATGAAAGTTATTTCTCGGTGTAGGTCCTTCCCGTTTTATCAAGAAGATGCACAATACAGAACTGTGGGAGTTACACTGAGCGATAGGGCTCCCTTTCAGACATGCCGTTCATGCGCTGGGAGAGGCGTGTTGGACAACCGACCGTCCCCCTTCTCCTGCCTTGCTCGGCTCTTGGAAGCTTCCAGGAGGAACTTGCTTCTCCCCGGCTCCTTTGGCTCCTTCCTGCCGTTCTCCAGGCTTGGCTTTGTGGCTCCCCGTGCCATTCGCTGTCGGTACTTTCCTCCTCCTCGGGACCTGAGCTTGCAGCCCTGGTGTGCTCCTTACTCATGGAGATTCTTCTAAACTAAATTTCTAGTTCAGAACATTTTGAAGGTCATCACAGTATTTTATAAATCCTGCTATCTTAAGAAATATTAATTTAATATCTATCTTATTAAGCTTAATAATATTTATACCACTATGGCATTACTTGTCTCTCTGGTAGGTAAAGATGGGACCTTGAAGCACATCAGCCTCTAGGTGGTGGTGTTCTGCCGACTGTACAGAGGAAGAGGTGTAGCGTAGCTGTAGTGAGGCTGTTAAAGGAAAGAGGCCGTCGTGAGGACGGGTGATCGATAGATCCAGCGCTACATGGAGGCCTTTGCAAGTGGAAAATTTGAAAGTACAAAAACAACCTGCAGGATGGAGTGTATCCAGTTCAGGGCATGGAGCTTGTTGGGATCCAATACACCCAACCACATTTTTAACAGCTAGTATTTTTGTGCTGAATAATATTTGCAGTTGTAAATTCAAATTAAGAGCTGTCAGGCTTCTGATATAAATTAATTTACCCACTTCTTAAATCATCATAGAATTAATTTCCTTCTCATATTAGCAGAGGCAGTCGCATTAAGGATCAGCGTTGCCGCCTTGCCTTGGGAATGTCAGATTCTGGCTGCTGCAGGAGGAGCAGGACCGGACAGCTGAATAATATTTTTGAATGAATTGTACCTTGTAACAGGCTCTCAACGTTTCTCCTTTAGGCAGCTCTGACCTTTTTACTAGGCTTTTGTGCAATTTCATAAAACTATAGAATAGTTAAATGCCCATCTTTCAGATTATTTGTTTCCTAAACTTTTAACTGAAGTTTCTGAAATTGCTTTAGGATATAATGGATGCTAGCACAGTAAACCCTGCAAGACTTATATTATATCTGATCTTATATAAGAATTTCAACTAGAATACCTTAACAAGTTATTATCGGGTTTACCACCTAGCAAAATATAATGAATAACAGATATGAGAAATTTATTCCAAAAAAACAAGAACCCTCCACCCCAAAAAACCAGCTTTTTCTCTGTGAAAAACCTTAAGCCTTTTACTTCTAACCTATCTAAATTATTTATGCATTTAGCTGTATCTGTTAGTTGTGTATCACTCATATTTAAGTATGTTAATTACTATTATGCTGGTATTACATGACAGTATCGATAATTATTGTGTTGTTACAAATTAATTTTCAGTTATGTTTGAAAATACAGCTTGTCTGCACTAACATCTTGTAAGAACATACGTAATGCGGAAATGCGTGTTGTTTAGTTGTGCAGGCGTTCTGGGGGACGCCGGGCTGGCGCTGCCGCGGCCGCCCTGCCGGGTACCCAAGTGCTTGGCTTTAGGTCAAGCGATTGTTTCTCTACCTGTGACTGCTCGCCAAAACTCTTCATGTGCTTTATATTTATTTAAGAAACCCAATCATGAAAATGTGTGACTGGATGGGGTAAGGTGCTCTCCAGCCCTTAGGTGGAAGGGAGCAGAGGTAATTGCTGCAGAAGTGTCTGCTGTTGTGGCTGATCCTGACCCTTTGCTGGGGAGGACGAATGGTCGTTGTCCGCCCTGCAGGAGCAGAAGAATGAACACGTCAGACTTTAACGATTCCCGATGTCTTTGCTGGCTGCCTGTGGGCAGGAGATGCCTTCCTGCTCCTGTGGGCAGGAGATGAATGATAGGGATTAATAATGTGTACAGAATTAATTGCTCCACAAGAGTGATTTTCTTCAGATAAGCAAGTTCCTCCTGCTCGGGAGTGACAGAGCCACGCGTTTCGATTGTATCTCACAGCCGAGCGTAATTGTAAAGTGCAAGTGTAATGACGGGTATGTCTTTATCAACCTGTTCCCTACATTGTGTTTTTTATCACTGCCATCTGCTCTGATGAGAGCGGCAGCTGCCAGGTCTCACAAATAGCGCTGTCATGTACTTTAGTGTAGAACAACATATTGTTGTAATTTCTCTGATATTACTAGATGGAATAACTTTAACTGAGGTAAGGTAGCATTGTGCCTGGTGCTCGGGAATGCGCTTCAAGGCAGCGTGTGTTGGACACGCGATGTTCTTTCTGGAGCAGGCTGTAACAGCACGCCCAGTGCCAATTTCAGAAATCACTGGAAAACACTTCTTTTTCCAAAAATGTTATGCAATATCCATCTGGGATGAAAGCATCTCTGCTGAGATGCAGCTGAGATGCCTTCAATGGTTGGCATTAGTTACATATGTAGCTTTAGTTACCTTAGCTGGATGGAAATTATATAAATTATGCTATTATTTGAATTTATTTATATTGTTTACATTCATTTGAATTTTCTTTGATTTCTTTATGTTTACAAACATGTGTACACAGCTTCTTTAATACCAGAAGAAACATTCTTTGTTGTTTTTTATGTTTTTTACAACAATTAGTGCATCAGATATCTACTGCATTTGCAGTGTTTTGTTGAGAATTTTTGTCAGTAAGCTTTTTAGTATCCAGACAGTATGGTGATTTATAATGGTGCATTTATTTGTTTCCAGGGTTTATGGCTGTGGGTACCTTTTCCGCTGCCTCCATTGGCCCTTAATGTGGGTATTTAGCTTAAGACAAGACTTCAGGTGCATCAAGGTAGGTGAGGTGAATCACACTCTGATTTTCTTTAATTGTTTATATTATAAAATAATATTTTCTGTAAAGATTAGGAAGCCAAAATTATGTCCAAAATTGCTCTACATTCTGTGATTATTTATCATGAAAAAAAAACTTCTTTGCTGTTTCCAAGTTATTTGGGCAAGTGAGAGGTTAGATATATTTATTTAGATGTTTCAGTGTTTTTTGTTTTTCCCCCAAAAAAGCTGTTCCACAAAATAATAGGGTTAAAGCTTAAAGCCTATTATTAACATGAATAAATCTGAAAGCAAAAAAATGAAAAGCTGTGGTTAAAAAGAAGGAAGAAAAAACCCTAAAGCAGTGCATATTTTATATATTTTCCATTTCCATTTAGGGAGGATTTTTGTCTATGAGAGAATTAAGTGAAAAAGTGAAGAACCTTTATGTGCTCATCATATGAAACACTGTCGGGATCTTTATTTTGGGGGAGTCCAAGGAAAACTTTTCACCCGTTCTTGCAAGTAGGGTCTGGCAAACTTGTGTAGCGAACGGTTATTGCCCAGAGCCTCCGATGGGTGTTTAAAGGGATAAATAACGCACAGCATCTTGGTCACAGTACAATTTTAGTCCATCTTTTGTTGCCGTCAGCGGCAGGACTTTTAGCAAATCTTTAGCTGCTAGGCCCTTGCTTTCACCATTTCCAAATCAAACTGTCCTGTCAGATTGGTGCCTGGAAACTCCTGCCTTACTTCTGCCACAGTCTCTAGCAAGTGATGAACAGCAAGGGAAGAAGGAAAATGGTGCAGCTTGGAGCACTTACCTGCCTGTTGCGATCTGTCCATCTGACACGCGTTTGTGCGGCAGTTGTGACACTGCCGCTTTTGGACCATGGGAAAGAGTTGCAGGGAAGATGGATTTGGGAAATATCTTCTAGCTTTTGAGTGCTTATGGGAAACACTGTTCCCGATAAGGTAGAAAGAAGTTGTTGTGAAGAAGATGGAATAGCTAATCTTGATTCTTGTGCCCCTTTTTTCAACCGCAATAGGATGCAAGAACCGTATAAAGGACAGAGGCAAAAGGGGAACTTATTGTTCAGCCTGTTTGGGAAAGTGCAGAAAGTGGAAGGGTGTCTTGGAAAAGAGAGGGAGATTCAGCACATGATTCACCAAGTTCCTTTGCCTCATCAGGATGAATGGTTATTCTTGGAACGATGTTGCTGGCCAAGGAGAGGCCTCTGGGAATCGTGTTCTCCTAAAGGCAGACGAGGAGGAAAGGCCCAGGGCCGTGTGTGAAGCTGTGTGCTCTAGAAATGCAGGTGTTGCCTGTTGTGCTGGTGGTGCATTTCAAGAGCTGATAAAGGCTCCTGGCACTTTGCTGACCTTGAGCACACGAAGGATTGCCTTTTTACTGTCGTGTCAAGACGTGTCATTTTTATTAATGACACTTTGTACATACACCTTAAGAAGAGGAATATACATCTAAACATTTTTTATTTCTTCCTCACAAGATTTGCTGATCTTATTTGAAACTTCTCTTTGATTTAGCTGCCAGACTGGGGCTGTAAATTCTGTTTTTTTTTTTTTTTTGTGCTCTGTTGGAAATATGTTTAGAAGGCTACATAGTTACTTCCGTTCATTCATCACATTCTTATTAATGAGCATAGTATAATTATTGGTTATGTTGACTTTTGTTTCTCTGGATGTTTTTAAAAGGTATTTTAAAGGCTTTGCTGAAGTTTGCATGTGCTTCAGAAATTAAATTTAGTCTGTGATTTTTATTACCCTTTTTATTTAATTTATCTTAACTGTTGCTTTCAAGCTGTGAACCAGCTGTTGACTTTGAAAAAACATTGTTCAATTTGAAAGGAGCATTTTAAAGCTTAATGTAATGGCTGTAAGTAATCACTATGGCAATTATATTCTCTGGTGTTGTGCGTCACTATAATAATATTGGAGGTTGTGAGAAAATGTAGGAGAGAAACGCATCAAGTTCAGACTCCGCAGCTCTCCTCTGACATGCAGCACCTCTCCATTTTGAGCTCAGTCCGGTGTCACCGCTTGGATTGCAGCGGAGAAACTGATGTGTCGGGGTGAGTGCCCAGCAGGAAAAAGTAGCCTTCTTTTGAGCATAGTTCTGGCTTTCATCTCGAACTGTGTGTGTTTTTTTTTCTTTCTCCATTTTGGCAGACTGGAGATGAGTGCTTGTTGCATTGGTTGAAACCACTGCTGCTCTGCTGATTCATCCCTTTTGGCTGTAACAAACCATAAAAACGCCATGCAGCTTCCCCTGTCCTGGAAATTGTCCCTATAATTATTTAAAAGCTAACGTGCACGTTGTGCTGGCCGCGGGCAGTGCAGCGAGCGACCTGGCCGCGGGCTCCACGGCCTGGGTGTGGGCAGCGCCGCTGTGGGGCGGGCGCCAACGGCCCTGGGGAGCAGCGGGGAACCCGGGGACAGCGGGTACGAAGGTTGGAGTGTCCTGAACCTTCCCCCTTTGTAGCAAGGCAGCACTTTGGGGTGATGTTGGCTGCGTTTGAGCCTTGTCGTCAGGAGAAAGATCTTACAGCAGCAAGGCCTGAGCCAGTGTGGTGACAGGAACGGGCAGGGCAGCGAGCTAGAGGCGTCGAGGAGCCGGGACAACATGGGGGACCAGGCTTACCACAGAGACACAATTACTGGTGATAACAGTGTTTGGTTGCCATGGTTTTCGGGGAAGGATAAAAGATGCATATGGCAGTGGTTTTTGTGATGGCACTTATAATGGGGGGTAGTCATGGTGATGTGATTGGGATGATCGGGTTGTCCTGCTTTAATATTGGTTAACACTGAGCTAGAATGTCCTGTAGTTCATCTCAAAAGAAAAAAAAATTACTGTGAGAGTGAAAGCATCTCCAAGTGGGCTGGTGTGCGTGTGCGCATCGGCTGCAAAACGAGCAGGTCTCCCGTCTCTGCGCCCGTGTGTGGCGCGCCAGGGAGGCGGAGGTGCACGTACCGCCTCGGTGCTCCGGACATCAGCGTGTCCCTTCAAACAGATCTGGTCGAAAGCTGGCTCATGGCCACGGGTTTGGCACAGCCAAATAGACACTAAATACCAACTGTTGGGACAAAGACATATGACTTGTGAATTACATTATATACATGCGTGTATAAATAAAACATTCAAGAAAAGTAACTGCTGGGATGGAAATAGACACAGAAGTGTGTTCTGAAAAGTTAAAAGCTTAGCCAACGTCCCAAGGTATTTTTTAATGTAGCAGAGTGAAATTCCTCTGGGTGCAGCAAATGAGACGCATAAAGTCTAATGCCCTGTGAAATCACAAAAAGACGCTTTCAATTCGTGGAAAAAAACAACTTTTATACAAAAATAAAAATTGATAGACTCTTCCTTTGATAATCCAAATACTAGCTTATACTTTAGCGTATCCATTACTGTCTATGAAGTGTATTTCAGTTGTTAAATGTGCTAGCTGATTTGTCATTATATTGCATTCAAAGTGATGAAGCCCATATTCTCCCATCCTTTTCGCTGTAAGAAATTAAACAAGTATGTGACAAACGGCTTGCAAGCTCCAGTAGCTATTTTAGTGTGCACCTGTACTGCTCGTCTGGAAGCAGCCCCTGGGCTTGGAGCTGCTCCTGAGCCGGGCCCGGGGCAGGGGCGCGCGCGGCCACGCGTGGGCAGCGCTTTGGGAGCGGAGCCGGGAAGGCCTCCCGTGTGAGCAGGGAGCATGCAGGCTGGTGGGAGAGCTCCCCTTCTCATTGCAGCCGTTCCTGACCTTTCCTGGAATCACAGAAGGGTTGAGGCCTCTTGCCGGGCACCACTGAGGAGAGTCTTCACAGCCTCCCTTGGGATATTTAAACACAGTGACCAGGGCCCCTCTGAGACCTTTCCAGTCTGAACAGTCCCAGCTCTCCCAGCCTTCCCCCAGGCTCTTCATCTCGGGGCCGCTCCAGGGGACCCTCCTGCTGCAGCTCCAGCAGGACGGAGTGGGGAGGTTGTCCTGTGCGGCCCAGGGCAGCGCTGCGTGGGAGCAGCCGCCTCTGTAGCCCTAGGATATGGCAGTGCTAGCACTTAGGAGAACTCCCTGCGCACCACAGTCACTGTAGCCTCATGGGGGCAGGCCTGGAGAAGAGCATAACGTCGGGACGAGTCCAGTTTCTGCTTTTTTTAGGAATGAGTGAACAGTAGTACGTGGGTGTAGATGTGATATACTGAAGGCTTACGATAACTTCTATGGAGATAGGCATTTCTCAAATCTCTTGGAGTTCTCTGAAGGAGGCAACAAACATGTGGGATAGGAAGTTTGGTTCCTATGTTCTTGAAGTTCCAAATATACTAGAGTGAGTCCCTCATTAGTGCCTTCCTAAAAAAGTAGGCAGCTATGGGATAACTGGGCAGGTGGACAAGTAACCGGAGCAAGAAGTGTAGGATAGATGGTCAGTTTGATGTGGTCCTGCAGAGATCTACGCTTCATCTGTTCAGCTGACTCAGACATGGTCTGGAAAAGAAGGTGAACAGACAATTCCAGGTTTTTCAGGATAGTAAAAATAAGGGCTGACTGCTGAGAACTGTGGAAAGCCTTCTGTTTAGTGGGTGACTGATCAGATGTAATTCAATGCATATAAATATGAAGTGATGAACAGAAGGAGAAGCAATCGTAACTTTACAAACACAGTGAGGAGCACTGTGCTGATTATTAAGTCATGAATGAGACCTGCTACTATAGCAGACCTCTATGGGAATGTTGGCTTAGTTCTCTGTCGTAATCAAAACAGTAAATAGGGTGTTTGGGATTATTAGAGAAGGAACAGAGATTAAAACGGGTAACATCATAACGTCCTTGCATAAATTTGTGGTGTTTGTGCACTGTGAACACTCTACACAGAGCTGCTTCCCCATTTCAGAAAGCAAAGAAATGAGCTAGTATAGGTTAGCCAAGAGTGACAAAGATGATCAAAGATCTAGGATGACTTCTTTGGGGGAAAGCTTTGGCTTCAAAGAGAGACAACTGAAAGGAATATAATATTTGTATGAAATCCTGTGGAATAGGAATGGTGAGAAAGGAATGATTGTTCACTGTCTCACACAGGAGCTGGGGGCGGCATTTGTCAAAGCAGTAAGAAACGGGAGGTATTTATTCATAGTGTTCACTGGGGCTCGTCTCGCTGCTCTGCCGAGGCCGCGAGCGCCGGGGCGCCTGTGCCGCGGTGCTCGTCTGCCCCGTGTGCTTCTGCTGGGTGTTGGTGCTGTCCCTGCGAGCACCGAGGAGCCCCGTGGGGTGGCCTTTCTGGGTGGAAATGTTGAGCTGGTTAATGGGGCGTGTCTTTGGTCCCACCGTTCCAATTTTTCTGCATGCTTCGTTCCTCTCTGTACAGCGCAAGATTCATGCAGTTAAGTTCAGCGCTTCTGCATGCTCCATGGCTGTGTTGCTGTCAGAAGGAGCCAACTCTCCATCTTCTCCTCAGCAGGAATCTTCTCATTTACATGCCTTAAAAACAATTCCTGTGAATTTAATTAATCACAGTTTACATGGTAATAACCCTTGGAATATTTTTATGGGTAAATAATGTATACCCCCTGCTGTGGAAGGGATCTGCTGGTTCCAACATTCAATTATTGCATAATCTACTTCCCATTAAATAATCAGTGAGTGAGACCCAAGGAAAGTAGCAGCAGAGAGGATAATTAGCAGGTGCTTTGTGTCCAGGACAGGGGCTTATCTTCCTAATGCTCACTTAGAAGCCCCTGCAGTTCAGGAGAATGCTGTTTTGTTGTGCCACCGAGGGCTGTTGCGGGCAGGATGCCTGCTGGGCAGAGGGTGGTGCGGTGCTGGTTCTCAGGAGAGGCAGCTTCAGTGAACGTGAGGGCTGGGGAACAGCTGGCTGCGAGATTCGTTCGGTCCTTCTGTCCCAGTCCCACAGTTCTGGAGCGGCTCCAGTCACAAGTGAATCACTGTCTGTGCAGAGCGGGGGCCGTTCCCATCCAGCAGCGCTGGTGCAAGGGAAGGGGAAGAGGACGCGCGAGTCGTCTGCCGCCAGCAGGTCTGTGCACGAACCCCTGCTCGCCAGCCTGAAGGAGGGCAGCTGCCGAGCGCCCCGCGAGGGCGCTGGGTGCTGCCGCTGCCTTGAGCGCCTTTTCCAGCTGTTGCTGTCAGCGCCTTGCTAAGGAAAAGCATCTCCGGCTGTTACATGGGATGTAGCATGGCGCATCCGTGCTGTGGCCGAGAGCACAGGCTGGTCCCTGAGGATGGGCTTGGGCTCCCCAAGGAGATGGAGACTGTTGTGTCTAGGCAAGACTTGAAGCCTGATGCCGGGTTCCCGTGGAGCTCGGGCAGTGCCACGCGTCTCCCCGAGCAGAGGTGACCATCAGGTCTGCACGGCCTCCGCAACGATGACCTGCCCACCCGTTCAGCGGGCACCGACATGCTCGCAGCGTGTGTAGGGTGCTGCTCGGATGGGAGGGTATGTCTGGCCAAGAAATGCTTGCTTTAAGAGCACGCTGTAGTCCCCACGCTGTGATTTTCATAAACACCAGCAGATAATTGTATTGTTCCCGATTTATGTTTCCTTTTCCTCCTTGTCCTTGGTGTTTTCACTTCTATTTAATGTTGTATTCTCTGTTGTAATTACTTCTTTAATCTGTAATGTTGCTGCTTGCTTGACTCCCTTAGCTCCTGGCTGTCTTCAGGACCAGCACTGTAAACAAGTCATAGTGTCTCAACAGTAAGGCTCCTGCTGAAATAGCTCCCTAAATAAATAAAAGGCAAATTAGATATTGGAAAAGAACTTAAAATAACATCTGTGTTCCTGGAGACTTCATCTTACATCTCTGTTAGGGATGAATGGGTTCAACATGAATAGTACTCCCCTGGAGTGAAAAATAATGAAAAGCTGGTCACCAGCCTCTGTAGGCTGAAATGCTAGTAGACTTCGGTGGTAAATAAGAGCAAAATGCAGAGGTGTCCCTGGGTGAAGGATGGGAGAAAGATGTGAACATCACTGCGCCTAGCGTGCTGTCTCTGGACCGGGCCTTAGCTTGCCCCCGTATCTGCTTGGGCTCTGCCGGGTCGCGCTTGTCTCCTAGGGCAGCAGGAAGAAGCTAAAAGGCCCTCACGGAGTCGTGTCCGTGCAGGGCAGAGTCCAGCTGTTCCTGCCAGCCCTTGGCCTTCCATGCTGCTCGTGACCTTCCTTGTAGGGTCACAGCTTTCAAACTCAGGTGCATTGCATTTAATTCTTAGTTCTTCAGTGAAACACAACCAGTTGAAATTCTCCAAGTGAGCTTTTTCCTGTTCCCCCTCCCCACCCCCATACGGGTGTGATGATAAAGTCTTCCTGCGTTCCTCCTTCATGTGGTGTACTCGTGTTTGCATTTTGACTGTTTCTCGGCTGCGTGGCTCTAGCTCGATGCTCGCCCTTCTCCACGCCTGCTTCAGGTGTCCAGGGCCGGACGAGCCCTGCCGAAACGTGCACGATCGCTCCTGGCTCCTCTTGCCTGGGTTATCCCTCCTCCTGGGTCTCGGGTCACATTCTGCTGTCACCGAGGAGCCAGGCTGGCGTGCTCTGTCACCAGATGCATTTACTTTGAGCAGACTCGTGCGCTCGGCGTCATCTGGGTGTCATGGTGTGTGTGTCCCCCGTGAATCCCCACAGCTGCCCTGTCCAGTGCGTCACAGCGAGAGGAAAGGGGCATCATTTCTGCTGTCCTTCATCCCCTTCCCTCCTTTGCCCCAGTTACAGACAGCAGATTTGGCTACTGTCTCCATTGCCTTTCATTGGCCTGAGCATCTCCAGATGCATTTTCTTCCTTTGAGCCTGGACCAAGTGGCAGAGCTTCTAGTATCTTAGAGGAGGCCTTTCCTTTAGGGATGCGCTGACTGCATCTTGCACCTCTCGGACCCCTACCTACAAACCTCTACCTGGCTCGAGGAGAAAATGGCCCGTGCGGGTCAGACCCCACGCGAGCCGCTGCACTGGCACGCGGCCGTCGCACAAGTTTGTTGCTAAGGAGTGATTCCAGTAGATGCTCCTACTGTGTTCTGTCTTCTGTATCTGCAGAAAGAACAGTTTTCTTTGCTGAAGTGACATTCTTGATGTGCCCGTTCTAGTCCCAATTGCTGTGTGTAGCAGGCTGGTGCTGCGGCCTGGTGAGGAATTAGAAGCAGCTCCTGAAGAGGGCAGCATGGATTAGCTGATGCTCCCTTGCATGCTGTTGTACTTTATATTCCAGCCATGTCTGAGGCAGAGCTAGTGGAATGTAAAAGAGCATTGAAGGAATTGGTAGTAGAACTCCTGGCCGTGTGCTGAGGTGCCTGGGCCGAGCGGAGTTCTGCCCTGCCGGCCCCGGGGCGAATGCGCCGTCCCGGCAGCGCGGTGGGTGCCGCAGGGCGCCCGCTCCGCTGCCCCGCGGTCAGAGGTGCCGCAGGGAACGGCTGGAAAGCCCCCGTGAAAATCCCCGTGTATTCCCACCATGCGTTTTCCATGCTCGTTCTGTATTCCCTTTTATTCAGTGAGATACCCCTGCAGCTCACATCTGTGCACTTCAGAAGAGTTGTTTGGTAATTACTGCATTACCGACACTTACATTTTGTTTTTAATAAACACAACTGCAGCTTATCACCCTACTATTTCTTAACTGCAAGTCCCCATTTCCCAAACAGCCTGCTCTATTTTGGACCTTCTCGTAAACTGCTGATATCTCCATATTACAAGTTTACAAAAATTTGAATCTGTGGGACTTTACAGTTTTCAGGTAAAATACAAAGCACAGAACGGAACATTTAAGGTTCCAACAGTGACATTAACCCAAATGCAGAATTTTTTCTACTTTGCAGTAACGAGGAGCACAGTAAACTGAATATCAAACTGGGAGAATCTTGTAAAGTACTTAATTCCACTGTCTTTAATGCTTTACCCCTTTATCCTTTCTGTGCTTGCACTTCATTTCTTCACGAATGTTTTGTTGTGTTGTCTTTTTAAAACCAAAAATGCTGAAAAGGGGAAGCAAAGCGGGCCTGGTGCGCACTCCCTCGGGGGCTGGAGCTGCCGCGGCCGCTCCGAGCCGCGGGCTCTCGCCTGCTGCTGGCAGCTCCTGCTCCGTGGCCCCCTTTGCACGGAGCCTCACATGGCCGTTCCTGACCTGGGCTTGTTTTCCAGAGATCTTAGCGGGGCCTTTCTTGCTTTCCAGCAACAGCATGAGGGCTGCTAAGCTGCCAGGGTAAGATGGTGGTGATGCGAGGGAAGCAGATCCCCGGAGGTTTGCATGGAGGAATCTCATTGTCTTCCTCTGTGCGCAGGCCAGTGATGTTCTTAGTTGGAGCCCGCAATGTCGTTCTGGCTCGAGACGAAGTTCCTACTTGCGCAGGGCTCGGCAGCGGTGCTGGGAGGGGACGTGGCGGGTCCTGCACGAGGTGGAGGCCATCGGGCAGCTGGTGCAAGTCGGCGTCAAACCATCTCCGTGCGCGTCTGACGTGGGAGCGTTGTGGCATCTGCAGCTGGAGTCTCCCTGCTGCGGGAGCAGTTTTCCGTGGTAGGTGACAGCAGGCTGAGAACTGTGCTGAGCTGCAGTGCTGGTGGTGGGAGGTTAAACCATCACAGTGGGTTCTGTTGTTCTTGGTGGTGGGTTTTTTTTTTTTCAATATTTGCTTTCTGTTCTTTTCTCCACAGAAACCCAACAGAATTACCTAATAAACAGCGCTCACATTAGGAGATGAGATGTCTGGAGCAATCTAATGATATTTTTTTTTCTCTTGTAGAAGTTAATTAACCAGTAGTCTATTAGCAAAGACTTGTGTCTTCCCCTGTTCTCTGCTATGACATTTTCGCTTGCTCTTTGCTGTATGTTCACCTTTATTTAAAAGTCTGATCCTCTTTATCGGATGGATTTTTGCAGCTTCAGAGTTGTGGACAGGTTGTTGTTAAACACCAATGACGTGCTCAGCTGTGGATGGCAAACAAAATAGGAAAAGGAAAATGTGTGATTACTAAGCCAAAGAGATTGCCCAATATCAGAGTATGAAATGCTTTTCACTAAGAGGAAGACATTGGGAGGCCCATAAGAAAAGATCAATGTAACAAGAGAATCCTGGGACTTGGGTGCCTGACTATCAGTAGCTAACAGACAAACAGCCTCTTCCTCAAAGCAGAACCAGGTTGGGCTTAAACCCACAGCAAGCCTGGAGAATCATGTGGGAGAACTTGTGCCATCCTCATTAAAATCAGGTGAATGATTGGGATTCATGTCAGTAGGAATACCATTGGTATCTCAGTGATTAGCCTATTATTGTAGTGAGTTTTCTGGGGAGGATGTTGACAGGTGATTTATATGCTGCACAGATATTTCCTCTGCCTATCCAAATGATAAGCAACTATGGCACTTTCTTGCAAAAAATTGGGATGTTTTCTTACTGCTGAAGCTGCCCAGAACCTGGTGCTCTCCAAACTAGTTGTCTGTGAAGGTGATAGACAGGAATGGAGAGAGGGCTAGATAGAGAAAAAGGATGCTGATGCTTCCACAGCTGCTTGGTGAGCTATGGAAGGTCAGTGAGCTGTCGTGAGCCTAACCCCTAAACTTTCCTGCCCGCTGATTTAGGAAAAATGGGGAGAGCTGTGTCCAGAGATGTTGTGCAGGGGCGCCCTTGTGAGCACCACAATACTCATAGCAGAAACATCGACTGCTGTTTTACTGCCATGCTCTGTCTGTCCGCTGTGCAGGCATCAGCTGCTGTTTGCCCTTGTGGTGTTTAGAAGATATATACCCAGGGGCGTATAAAGTTCCAGTGGTAACGGGCAGTTTCACGCTGTGTGTGTGCATAGTGTTTGGCTGCCGAAGGCCATGATCTGACTGTGCCAGGAGCTGTTGTCATGTGTAATAGCAATTGAACAGAAAAAATGAGCGGCCTAAGGTGGGAAGGAAAAGTAGTTACAATTTTCCATGCATGGCATTTCACCCTGCACCGTTTCCTCTGTGCCTTATTTAAGCACTGACTGTAATTGTTCTGACTAATGGCAGCATCACTATCCAATGGACTCCACCATCTCTGTAGGCTGATAAGAGATAAGAATTTTGGTGTTCTTGTGGAAAGCCTATTCTGCCAAAATCTTGTTGAATTGTTCAGAACAAGCATGTGTCTTTTTTATTTTTTTTTCTTCTAGAACTGAAAACTACCCAGTAGCTTGTTAAGGGTTATAAAAATGATGCAGCATTTGAAGCTCTCATAGCGAATGTTGGAAGCTGTTCTATCGTGTTGTTGGCAGACTGACCATGACAGCAGCAAGCAGCTGAAATCCTGCTCTGCTCTTTGTAGCCTTTGTTTAATTGAGGGACGCCTGGATCCTTTCTAGAGCCTGTTCTATACTTCAGAGGCGAAGTGGGTGCCTGCATCCCATCTGCTGCCTTGGTAGTTAAATAAGCAACTTCCTACCCTTGCTGCCCACCTTAAGGAAGGTAACATAATATCATCACTATTCTCAGTTTCTCTAATCAAATTTAAAAAATTAAATCCAATGCTTGCTAAAAATACTAATAATGATTTTTAGGGTAAGCCTGAAAAAAAATGAAAGCAACTTAGCATCATTGTAAGCAAGAATTTTCGTTTGAGGCGTTTGGAGTGTTTCCCTCTCCGCCAGGTGGCTGGCTCCTTGTGTGCTGGGGCCTGGGCAGCTCGGAGAGCGACTGCGGCGGTGCTGAGCAAGGGTCGCTCCTGCAGGCCCTGCAGCAGGTCAGGTAAACTGGGGAGCTGGAAAGCCAAGGCTGACACTGCTGCCTAAAAAATGAAGTGTCACATGTTTCAGCTGTACTTCTTTTGGGGTAGAATGAGATCCAAGGCAGCAGCATTCGGATGGTAGTCTCATGTGTACTTTTTTTTTTCACATTGAGAAATGAGTTCCGGCTAAGTTTCCAGGTAAAAGTAGCTAAACAAAACTATATTGATATTAATTTCTAGGGATTTTTCACCATTCTGTGATTCCTGAACAGGGACAGCACCTTCCGTGACAGGAAGGAGTCGTGAGCTCAGCAGCAAGTTAGTTAGTAGACTCTGTGCGTGGAAATACGGTGATTGCTTTCCTGTCACCGACATTCCTGCTCCTTGGCCACGCAAGAGCCCCGGTCAGGGCAGAGTTCAGAGTTCAGAGGGCCGCGTGGCAGGAAGGCAGCGCCGCGAGGCAGCGCCCGCGCTCCGCGGGGCCTGCGCGAGGCCTGGGCGCCGGGGCCGCGGCCGCTGGGGACCGGCGCTGCTGCTGCTGGCGCTGCTTGGCCGTGTCAGCTCAAAGCACTGCAGAGGAAGCATCGATTTGGGAGTGTGTGCATCCCTGGACACACATGCAGGGTTAATGTCTTATCAGTGTTAGACCAGAGAGCTCTATTACATGCTATTCAAATCCTCAAATATATTTTTTAAAGTGCCCCCCATCAATGCTTCTATCTTGTTTAAAATAACCCAAAGCATGAAGGGCAGCTGGTAATCTGCATTCCAGCAAGACTCTGCTCTGCTACTTAGTCACTTGAATGTTTAAATACCTGGAGGCGCTTTTCTTTTTTTGCTCGGGTGACTGTCTCATCTTCCTGTGCCGCTCTTGCCTGGTCCAGAATGGCAGTGTAGGCAGGCCAGACTTGATTAATAATTACCTGCACACCGGACCTAATCTGATGTTGAATTCATCTCTTTTAACTATCTTTGATTAGAGTTTGCAGATATGTAGCTGAAATGCAATGTCAGGCATGGAAGCAGCCCTAGGAGCATGGAGAGTTGCAGTGACATGGTTACATTTTCCAGTGGTGGCCAACCTGCTGTAGCCTTAGCACTTCTGAATAGAGGACAGTTGGTCTGGACTGATTTGCAGTTTAAAATTGTCCTTTCAGAGAGGTTCTGTGTTTGCTTAGCTTTTTCCTTGCTGCTTTCTGATCTGTTTGGCTTTACTGCAGAATGAAATGGCTGGTACGTTTCTAGCGTAACTTGGTCTCTTTGGGAAGTGCAGGTTCTTCCCCTGTGCGGTTTCTCCGGGATGCGAGCGCGGCTGCCACCGCGACGCGCGAGACAGGGCGGGCGCCGCGCGGCCCGGACGAGGGGTGTCTGCCGCGCTGCTGCCTCGCGGCTCCCCAGAGCCTCTTTCCTCCCCACCAGGCTGGCGCTCTCGGCTGCTCCTGACTCCTGATCTGTGCCCTTGCTGGCCTTCTGCTTTTGTTCTTTTCCAGATAATCAGTCTGTGTTCTCTCTCTTGATCATGCTGTGGAAAACACCAACTCTGTGTAATAAAATCGATGATATTTCTACACAGACCTTTCATTTCAGACAAAGCAGGGGAGTTGGAGCAAGGCAAAGGCAGCCGTAATTAACATTTCCTTGGGAAGCGCCTGAAGTTGCCCGGAGCGCCCAGGGCAGGTCCTGGCCCCGCAGACTGGCAGGAGCTTTGCTAGCCGCAGCCTTTCTCCCTGCGGGAATCCTGGGTGACAGCTCTGGCTGGCTTTTCAACCAGGTACACGGGACGTATTTCAGGTGTCCCCAGGAAGAGGGTGAGCTGAGCAGCTCGGCGCGCCGCTTTTCTGAGTCGGTCTGATCTTGTATCCTCTCTACCTCCAAGCAGTGATTCAGGCACATGTGACAGGTTAGACTGAAGACCTTGGTCTATTTTCTGTCTGTTGTTATTTTGTAATAAGGTTTCTTGTAGGCACAGCATTACAGTAGCTTAATTAAAGAACATATTATTTCTTGATACAAAAACGGGTCTTCACACACCAAAATTATTCCAATACATAAGCTTGAAGAACTTACTAACCATTAACATTTGTGTGCAATCAAAACATAATGGTTTTATTATTAGTTAGCTGTTCGGAGTTGTTACTAAATTTGACTTTCCAGAAATGGTTGCCAGTAGCCTAATTAAACAGTTAATAAAAATATTAATACAATTTGCTCCAGTGTAACCAGAGACCTATAAAGTGCATTTTACCAAGTATTAATACAGGCACGCACACTCGCACATTCTTTATGCATTTTCAGCTTTCTAACATCACCCCTGCTGCCTCCAGCAGCTTGAGGAGGGAGATGTGGCCAGGACGTAAGGTCTGGCTAGCCGGGCTGAGGATCCCTCTCCAGAGGAGGTTTGGGCAGAGCCAGGGGCTCAGAGCTAGCTCCGGGAGCCCAGCTGAGTGAGGGTCTGTTTTTTCCTCTGCAGGAGGCTCAGTAAGCGCTTCCCCAAATACCGTTTACCTTAACCTCCCGAAAAACCTCCCCTCCTGTCTCGGCGTGTGCAGAAGGACAGGCCGTGCCCAGGAAGCGGAGGCAGATCCGCTGTAACCGCACAGCCGGTGCCCAGCGTATCCTGCCCGTGTGCACGGGGCAGCGCTGCCCGTCCCTCTGCATGCCACGTGGTGCAGTGTGCCTGAGGAATGAAAGTGTCCGTGAAAAGCATCCTCTTATCGGGGTATCCATTTTGGCAATCTGGTAGTCTACTTTTTGCCTAGGGAAACTCACCCCCAGAAATTTATGCCCAAGCAGTAAACTTCTCTGGAGGTTTTTGCCTTCTAGTGAGCGTGTTCTTGTACATGTGTGGAGGACAAACTATTCTAATGAAATGAGTGTCTCAAAACAACTGCTGCAAGAGCAATGATCTGAATGGACCAGGTTTTAAAAAACAGCAAGACATGGCACGCATCTGAGCTTAGGAGCAGGATTTGCCAAAACATGCCCTGTGTCTGAATTTGGAGTCAGGCAGGGAGCGTCGATGATCACATTATTGGATCTGGAAACCCCAGATGCGGCTTCTCCTTGTATAGACATCAGAAAACACATCACCTTTGTGCTCACCATCTCCAGTACATCGCTGAAGGTTGTAGGATGTCACCTTACAGCGTTCCAGGGGATTTCTCTTTACTGGCAGGAAATCTTCAGCCCCGGCATGGACCAGTTGCCTCCCCCTTTTGTTAGCTGTAGACTTACAAAGAGATGTTCGTGTTTTAAATATGGTGCAATGACATCAATAGTAATAATTATTGCATGCATCAAAGCTTTGGAGATTAGCCACGGATCATGCATCTCAATGGCAAATAGTTATAATAGCTCCATACGTGGAACATCAAAGTCTGGGGAAACGTTGCTCTGTTATAAAAAATACATCAGAATGATCATCCCACTCCAAGCAAAGTGCAGAGCTGCAGACGTGCACGGAACAAATGCAACACATTTCATACTCATTTGGGTGTTTCAAGTAGGAGAAAAATTGATTCCACAGCCCCAATTACCAATCCACATCTAGTGAAGACTGTATTGAAATTATGAGATTTCACACAATATTAGCCATAAGTTGACTCCTCCTTCTGAAAATGTATTTATAATTAGGGCCTAGAAAAGCAAGAGGCAGTTAGGGCCTAGAAAAGCAAGAGGCAGTGCTGGGGATTTTAACTTTTTGTATGCTCCTGCCAGGCACAGAAATCTCTGAGATTGCATAAGATCATTAAAACCATGGTATTTAAGTGTCCTTTTGCTGAATTGAAATGACTCTATCGGTAAAGAAACTGCCTTTTTTTTTTTTTTTAAATTTTTTGGGGTGGGGAAAAGAGGTATTCCAGACTGAGAAAAGTGCAGACTCTCTGTAGTGAGCCTTGGCTCAGCTCCTGGGAAAAGAAACTGCAAAATGGAGACCCCTCCGAAGGCAGCAGCTGCCCTTCCCGCGCAGGCCCCGCGCGCTCCTCCTCTTCACGGCTTTGGGCTTGAGGGCTCCCGGCCCCGAGGGACCGTCGGCTCCAAGGGCGCGGGGCCCTGCGCCCCAGCGGGAGAATCAAAGGCCCGGCCGAGGCTGCGGCTCAGCTATGAGGCTGGAGGAAACCAGAGGCCCTCATTAAAATTTCAGAAAAATCTAACGAGATATGAGGGCCGCATTCAAAAATGCATCCAAGGGAAAACAAATATTGTTTTAACTTTATTAATAATTGATGAGTTGCCAGCAGAGATCCTCATAGCATTAAGGGAATTGAAAATTAAAGGCACAAAGACACTACTTTAAGAAAACATCTTGATAAATAATTAATATGGTACAGACCTATTGGAATCTGAAGAGAGCAGCTTTTAGCTCGTCTTGTCAAACCTAGACTTTCTAACACCGCATTTCTCCCAGACTGAGAATGTGGTCATTTTTGTTTTTTATCGACAACAGCGCTAGGTGTTTGCGCTGCTGAGCTGAAATCATTTACTGGCTTCTGTATCAGTTGCTGATGCTGAACCCCTAGGATCCTGAGAGCGTGGCCGCCTGAAATCAAGGGTGAAAAGGATTGTTAACTATTTGGACAGCAGAAGAGAATATTCTCCAATATTGGTTTCAGGGAAACAAATGTTTGTCAGGATCAAAATGGATCAGAGGAAGAGACCCCATCAATGGCTGCTTAACTGCGTGATGTATAGATAGCCAGAAGAAGTGTCATGGATGTGTAGCCCCAGGAGCAGCTGCTTCTGTAGTTTTTATCTGTCTAGAAAGGTGCATTTTCAACAGTGAGACCAGTCTTGGCTCTGCACTGAGTAATTTACAGGCTGGCGCTTTCCCTCCACGTTGTGTCTCCTGAGCAGCTTAAGGACAACAAATAGTGTTCCACAGACTACACGGAGGAGTTCATTGGTGTGAATAAAGAAAGGCAGGACGTGCAGTGTGCTTGCAGAAGTAAATCTGGAATTTCTGCGTTTCCTGTAGCAGCTCTTCTCCACTGCTCTGAGCACATCCTGTGAGAAGCAGAGTTCAGAGCCGTGGCTGAAGAGCTCTGCTGATGCATGTTCTGTCACAGAGAGATACCCCCGTGTTGAAACAGAATACTGAGCACTGCGTGAGCTAACAGAGCTGCTGCCATCTCTGGAACCTGTGTGCTGCTGAAGGGCGTGCGAGCTCTTTAAAGTCCCAATTTATTCCAGTCCATTCCTATCTTTTAGGTTGCTATAATGAAGCAGCCAGTAAGTCAGGCATAATTGCTGGCAGGCATTTTAATTTAAGAAACTGCACAAGAACATCCACAGAACTATATTTATCATTTCATTCCTTTAAATAAAGCCAAAGTGAATGCTGTTTCCTCATCTCAGTGTTTTACATACAGGAGTTTTGTTGAGATTGATGGAATTCATAAACACCCTTTATTTACTACAACAGGGTTAATAATTAAGCAGAGAAGAGAATATCCATGAACGTTGTTATAAAAATAATTCTTGCCCTAGTTCCAGGCAGAAAGCCGGTGTACATTAGTGATTGTGAACATAAGGATGATCCAGTAGAACGGAAAAGAGGAGTTCTTTTTCTGTGGATAAGTTAAATATACTATTCAAGCATTGTCTCAACATCCTGGTGAAGCCATCGTCAGGGAGGCCTGGGATCCAGGGTCTTCTGAAGTGCTGCTGGACGCTCTGTGCTCTCTGGGTAATGAAGGATTCCATTAGATACTAAAACAAAATGTTGCTATTAGAGTGTGCAGAACTACCCAGATTGCAGCTGAATGTGTGTTTGTGAGAACTCCCTTTCGCCATTCCCGGTACCTGACGGTGTTCATGCGTGTGACCGTGTTTGCCGTCTGCAGGCCACAAAAGCTGCCCCTTGGTAAAGCTGGAGGGCCGGCAGGGCCTGGGCAAGTCACCGAAGGGGTTGAGGGGTATTACCATTCGACCAAAGTTCAGAGAAACAAGCTCTCTTGAGGAAGGGCCCCTTGTTGCAGTGCCGGCATTAGTTAGTGTTGCTGGGACGTAGCCAGGCAAACGGCCAGAGTCATGGCTAGAGCAGAGCAATAGGGGAGGCCACAAGGCAAGGCCGTGAGCAACCCGCTTGGCCGGGGCGGGCGGCTCTGGCCATGGGAGGGCCATGCAGGCTCTGCCGGGCCGGGCCGGCTGCCAGAGCGGGCCTTCCCGCAGCTCGTCCCTGCTGCCGCTGGTGTACAGTGGTTCCTCTTCAGTTCTTTTCACTCATTCCTCTCCTTACTGCTCTGCTTTGACTCCTACCATCGCTTCTGCTTGCCAGGGCCTGCCCTGTTGCCTAAATTCCTCCAGCTCTGCTCCTGCTGGCTCTCCCTGCCGCAGCTCCCGGCATGGCTTCTGCCGCATCCCCGCTCTTGCTGCTCTGCTTGCCCAGCAAGGAGGCCCTGTCCATCCTGCTGCTTGCTGGCGGGTGAACCTGCACCCTCAGGACAGCCTGTTGTTGTGCGAAGGTGCTGGCTGTGGGGGCTCATCCCCGTTAGGCCACGCTGAGAGACTGTCTGAGCTGATTTAACAAAACAGGGAAGCCAGCCAGACAGTTATCTCGATCACAAGCATATTCGAGGAGTGATTAGCTGCCTAAACTTACACTCTAATTATCTACGCTGAGTGCCTTCTGCACATCATTGCCCATTTTTCTGAGTGTTTTTATTTAAGTTGATAATGGAAAATGAATAAAGCCTCAGTTCCACTCTGATTGTGACACTTGTGCCAGAAAATATCTGAAGATGAGCATTTTTGTGTTCACAATAGTTGGATTAATATTTAATTTGCTGGCATCCAGCAAGCTGATTAGTTTTCCTCTGATATGGTTCAAATTTGTAATTACAGGAATGAGCTCCTTTTGGGCAGTACCTGTGGTAAGAGGCAGCCCTGACATCACTGTGACCATGGTTTCATTGGGCTGATGCAGTGCGTGCTTATCATCATCTGAAATCTCTGCTGATGAAAGGAGGTGCAGGCTGAAAGCCACTCCATATTCCCAGGAGACAGAGAAAATCTGTCACTGATTACATTTAAGATGAGGGGAAAGAGGTACCTGGGGATGGAGAAAAGATGCAACTGGGTCATGCCTAAAGGAATGTGGGATCTTTCCTGCTGCTGCACGTGTTCCTTGGTTGACGTCAGCCTGTCTTGTGCTGCAGGCTCAGGGCAGATCCTGCAACACTACAGTTAGTTTTACACTGAGGACAGGCAGAGCTAAGGAGGACCGAAGAAACCTCCACCTTGTGGTCATCCTCTGCTGAGGCTGGGGAATGCTAAAGGATGGGGCTACCAGTGACATGCCACTGAAAGGCCTCAGCACCACCGTGGAGCCAATCTGAGAAAAAAATGCCTTGGGTAGCAGAGGGCTGGCCTTTCTTTGGCTGTAGCCACTAGCAGATGCTCGTGAAAAGTGTGCAAGTGACAGGGCATGAATTATGTACATGAGTGTTCTCCTGGGGTCTTCAGAAAGTTTGTCCATTCTCTTGGAGCATTAGTTGGCTCTGACCATCTCCTTGAACAAGTACTTGGGAGATATCCCCCAGGAATGTCTCTGAAGCCTCCTGAAACCCATTAGTGCATCCGGACTCTACAGAGTCCAGGGTCCAGCCACATCCAGTTCTGGAGTCTGGAGCTCTTGCTCTTCCAGCCTCTTTGCCTCTTTCGCAACAGGCAAACTCACATCATTTGTTCCCCAAACCAGGTTCCTAATTCTTCCTTAACAAATGGGACTGGAACCTGTGGCTTGGTTGTCCAAGTGATTAAGCCTTCACTAGTGGCAAGATTGACTCTGCCTGCTCAGAGAGCAACTGCAGTTCAGAATCAAATTCAGGCTTTAGAATTAACCCATCTGTAATGTCCATTAAATGTGGATTCCCCTGACCAGTCATGCAAAGTAACATCTCGTATTAGTGCCATATTCATCTTGCTCTGTCAGTTTTACCCAACTCCTAAGCACTCGGTAATAGCAACTGTCAGGGTGTTAGTTATTCATTAGTTTTCATTCACTTGAAGAATATATCGTTGTCATAATATGGCACATTGCACTGGGAACAAACTTCCCATGCAGACAGGGATTAGGGCCATTTTTCAAATGCTGTTGACTGTTAATTTGTATTTTATTTGAAGGAAGAGGTCTTGCTAGAACTCCATTTTGAACATTACTTTGACGGAACAGAGTGGACAGTTCACCTGCCCTCTGGTAGCTGGGGAACAAATGGGTGCAGGTGGCAGGCATGCAGAGCATTAGTCCGTGTGTGTGCCCACTGCTGCATGTATAGGTCTTGTTCATGCACCCAAAGCTGACCAGGTGGCACTCATCAAAATTCACTGTTCAGTAGCTGCTGGCTACTCCGCCTTCATCCTCATCACTGTCCTCCAGGCTCCTCTGCCAAAACGTGATCAACAAGAAGTTCAGATTTTTTTTTTTTTTTGTATCTGGAACACAATCCTGGCTGGGTGAGGGGAGCCCTAGGTTAGCAGGAGCACTAGGTTAGTGTCAGAGCAAGACCTGCCTTCCGCAGTACTCTCTGTGGGTAGAGCTGCCTTTTTGTGGAGCTCAGGAAAAGTAAACTGGGGCACCACTACCAGCTTAGTCATTTTGCATCTCTCAGATAAGGGGACCTCTGGGTTCAAGGGCAGCTTAATGATGAAAAGGAGAATTAACATTCAAAACTGCTTCATTATTGACAGTTAGAACATATGTTCTCCATATTAAGGTGGATAATTGAAGGAGAATAAATTGGGTTCTCTCCGAGTTGGGACACTTGCTCCTCTGAGCTCTTCCAGGTGCTTTGCACTGCCTAAGCCCAGAGGGTGCAGGAGGAGAGGTGGTGAGGGCTGTAGAGCAGCACCGAGTCCCACGGAGCGGGTGTCCCAGGTGCTTTCAGGAGGAAGCTGCTGCTGAAGGAGTGTTCTGAGCAGTGACACATCTCCGGACTTCTTTTTTAAAAGGCAAAAAAGTAGACAGGGAAAATGAATCTCTCAGGGACAAACAAATCAAACCAACCACTTCTGCTACAGCTCCCTAACTAGTTAAACATAGATCTGGAATAGAGCTTTTTTTTTCCTACAGTTTAGTGACCCATGAGATTCCCAGATTCATCTTACGAACTTGTCTGTCCATGTGCTCTCAAGTACTGTTGTTCGATAAATCCACAAGCTTTGGAAGCTCTAAAATTGAACTATGATTATGTAGAGAGAAAAGCAAATAAAGCTAGCTGTGAGATGTCACCTTCATCTACAAAATATTCTGATAAGGCCCTATTTATTACTATTGTGTCTAAAAGCTGGGTAAGACTCATGGGGTTTCAGCTTTGTCTCAATCATAAAATGCAAGGAGGTAGAAGGAGAGCTTGTTAGTTTGAGAGCGGAAGGCCAGAAATCCTGTGTGCCTGTGGGAGTCCCTGGCTGGTGCCCTTCCGAACCGCTCTTCGGAGCGCGGTTCACGCAGGGCCGTGCTGTTACCAGGGCGTCCGGCAGCGCTAGTGCCAGGCCCATGCGCAGGCCTTGGGCCTGCTTGAAACGCGCTCTGCTGCCTCGGCCCTGCCGTGCCCGCGTCCCCAGGGCACGGCGCCCACCGTTGTTCAGGATGCCTGTGGCACTCACTACTCTGCTTGCCTCTTTGAAGAATCTGACTTGCTTTCTTTTAAATATTTTTATCATAAGAAAGGCCAGGCTGAAACCAAGTCATCAGTGCCAAGAACAATATGAATATCACTTGTGAACTGGAGATAAATAATAAAGCAAGACAAATACAAAGCACACAGAGAGTAATTAAACCCACAATACCTAGGGATATTTTTAAATTAAAAAAAATAATCTTCACACAGAAATTGCAAAATGATGCATCTCAGTGTATTAATTCTGCCCAGAGTAGGCAATGTCTGAAGAAATGCTAACATTATCTGCCAACTTCAGGGAGTCTGATGGGGTTAACGGAGCAGCAGAACCTCCTTGTCCCGGGTGGAGTTTTGCCCTGGGGCCGCTGGCAGGGCCAAGCTGCGGTCCTGCCGCGGGGCAGGCGCGGAGGGGCCATGGAGGCCCAGCGGGAGCGGTGTTGGCAATGCTGCCGTGTCCCGTGGCTCCCTGCGCTCCCCGGGGACGGCTGGATGTGGCCAGGGCTCTCAGCGCCACCAGAAGGGACGGGATGGGACGGGATGCAGATTCCCCCAGCAACGGGCCTGCGCTTCGGCCAGGTGCTGCTGCTGTGGCTGCCGTGTTGTCATCTTATGCCTTGGTGTTTAGAGTTGGAGACATTACTGGAGCAGATGAAAGCCATAATCTCTGAGGACTCCAGCACTTTTCATGGGAAAGTTGGAACAAGAGCATAGAAATCTTCCAGGAGATTGGTTCATTTTTAATGATATAGGATTATAGTTTGTCTGTTTAATTCAAACTGGATGACATAATATCTTTCATTTGGACTTATTACCAGTAGAGCAGTTAGTCAGTTGGAAGCAGTCCTAGGGCAGGGCATTTTGTCATTATTTTAAATTTTCTCTATCTGACAAAATTGAAGGCCTTAAAAAGACTAGAGCCATTGTAAAGGATAGAGCATCAGAGAATAGGTCACATAGTGTATTAAGGAATGAAAATTGATTCATTTTTTCCTCTGTTGAATAAGCAGCTGTACTTTGGTCCCTGTGATCCATGAAATAAGCTGTCAGGGAAATAGGAAATGTGCCACATTTGAACTTCACTCATTGATTCCGTTCTGATCTGAGGTGCAGTATTAAAATACATTGCAGTGGGCACAGAAGCTGCAGCAGTGACAGCAGCCAGGCCTAGCTTGCCAGTCAGTTGTCTGGGCTATTTGTTATTAAATTAATCAGCGCTTTGTGATACCAGGACTCATTTACTTAGGTCATCTGGTCAGAGCCAGCTAAGAGGAAGAATTTCACAAAAGTGGCATTTGCTAGTTTTAAATAAAATCAAAGGCTATGGAGGAGGCTTGGGAGGAGTGGTTCTAACAAGGTCTATTAGTCCTTTTATTTAGAGAAACAATTTTCAGGCAATTCAGAGATTCTGACAGTAATCAAAGTAAGAAGAGGCAGCAATGACTTCTAGAGTGTGGGATTATTAGACCGAGGGCGTTAGGCCAATTAGAGCCTGCGACCCTGATATTCTGCTTAATTGCAAAACAAATATGCATAAAAGCTATAGCAAATTGCATTATGTATGAGAGACCATATCTTTGTATTTTGCACATCTTTTCCCAAACAAAAAATGAATTTTGTTGTGCTGCCCATCAGTAGTGCAAAGCGGCTTGCCTGCAACAGTCATTTGCTGTTCTGATTCTTTTTCATCGACGCTAACAAATTTTATTAAATAAAATATCATTTTTGCTGCCTTTTGTTTTATTTGCTTCAAAATTGGGATTCATAAAGATGGATTTTTATAATTAAGGTAGAAGTGAGAAATAACTCTCTATATATAATTTAAAGTGTTGAAATTATAGATACTATCTCACTTCCGCTTTAAATCACAGGAAAAAACTGTTCCCCATTAGCAGCCCTAATTAAATCCATTTTTCTATGAGTCTTTGGCAAATTCCATTTTAGTCAAGCAGTATTAAGCTCTGTTTTATTTCTTCTTGCTTTGCGGAATTCTCTATTTGAGATGAATAATAGGCAGAATATGGTATGTGACGGCTCTGTACATTCCTAAGATAAAACATGAATAAAATATATTGTTCTAGAAAGCTGGTGTAAGAACCCAGTTGCGAATTTAGAAGCCTGTTGGCCGCTGGAGAGGCAGGAACGCTACCGGTGCGGGCTGGAGTTCACGTGTGGAGCGGGAGCTGGAGGCGCCTTAGCCAGGCGGCTGCGGAGGGTGCGGAAGGCAGAGGGATCCCGGAATCCCAGAATGGCTGAGGCTGGAAGGGACCTCCAGAGATCACCCAGTCCAAGCCCTGCTCCAGCAGGGACACCCAGAGCAGGGGCACAGGGCGGCGTCCAGGCGGGTTGGAGATCTGCAGAGCAGGAGCCTCCACAGCCTCTCTGGGCAGCCTGTGCCAGGGCTTGGAGGCCCTGGACGGAGCTGTCCTGCCTGCGCGCCCCGTTCCCGTGCGGCACCCTGCGCTCCTCCCTGCCGTCCGGGGGCCCTTCTGGTTTGCTGCGGGGAGGTCCGTCTGCATCTCCTGTGAGGGCCGAGCGCTGCAGAGCAGTCGAGGAGGCGCGTGGTGAGGACGGGCAGTGCTGCCCTTGTGCAGCCTGTGCAGGCACGTGGAGCAGCGCCCGGCCGCTGCGGTGCCCGGATCCTTCCCGGGCTGCCTCGCAGGGGCCGAGCTCCTGCTGGCCTCGCCGCTGCCCCTGCGCGGAGCTCGCGTGCTGGCCGGGTCACCGGCGCGGAGCGACAGCAGCCCCGCTAGCGCGATGCTCGCGGACGGGCTGGCTGAGGAGGCCGTGCGGAAAGCAGCGGAGTAGCCCCTCGTCGTGCACTCCTCGTGTGTGAAGATTAACCTACCCTCGGTAACGTGCAGTAGTCCCAGAGCAGCAGGCTTACTCCTGTCCTCAAGCGGCTCCATCATTCATTTACTGTAACGATCGGCTTCAGCCTTCGATTTCCTCTGTGGAACATATTGGAAAGAGAGAGGCTGAGCTGTGAACATTAATAACAATGAATAATAACGGGACGAGTTCCACAAGCTTTAACAATCCAATGAATCAACAGTCGGGCTAGTTTTGTTAATAAATACTTGGCGGGGCTGCACAGCAGGGCAGTGGGTGCCTGACGTGCGCGTAGCAGCTGCAGGCGCTGCCTTGCCCGGCGCTGATCTTGCCGCGCGGGTCATGCTCCGTCGCGTTCCCGCCCGGAGGGAGCGGGAGCGCAGGGAGCAGCCGGCGCCGCGGCCCCTCGTGCCAGGCGGCGGGCGCTGCCTCTGCGCCTCTGCCGCGCTGGCGGCCGCGTGCGCCAGCGACGCTGCCCGCGGCGTCCTGCGGCGCTGCCCGTGCTGCGCTGCGCCCCTGGATGCCCACGCGCGGTGTGGATCAGCGCAGGAGTTGGCACCTTTAGAAATGCAGGAGTGTGCTGGCTATCGCTGCTTGAGGCCGGTGTTTGCACATGCTCCCACACGGAGCACAAGGACTGCGTACCCGGCACTGCTACCTTGGCCTTTGCTGTCTTAATTCTGGAACTGCCCCGACCTCAGGGGTTGGACAGTGGAGAGCAAAGCGGAGATGTGTGATCAGAGCCCCCACCTGCTCCGGTGTGTTGTGGCGGCAGCAGCAGCTCCCGTTTTGGACGGATGACATGCGAAATGGTGCCCAGACGCATCGCTTAAGGATTCCTGGGCCACTTCCTAGACAAGCCAGGCTGGGAGCCGTGCTCAGGCCGAGTGCCAAGACCGAGCGGTACGTTCTGTGTGAAACCCTCCTGCAGTTCTGAAGGTGTGAAACCTCCTCGCTGCCTCCCTCCTCCGCTACCTGTGCCGACAAGCAGCGGCTGCCTCTTGCTCCAGTAGTGAAGAAAGTGGTCCTACATAAACAGTAATGCTGCCAGGGCCATCAGACTTACGGAAAATGTTATATAAATAAAACAGTAGTAATGATTGAAAAAAGATGATGTTAGCAATTATGAACTGAGTGGGAAAAAAGGCCTGTTCAGTGTGTCTGAGGATGGGCTCTTCCCGCTGTGACCAGGATGGGCAGGTAAAGTCCTGCTTGTTTGGCAGGTGTCCTGTGACCAGCACGTCCCAGGGGCCGTGAGGAGCGGGGGCCAGGCGGCCGCGGCAGCCCCGGCTTCGCTCCGTGCGCCGGTGGGCGCTGCCGCCGCACGGGCCCGGGGCTCCGCGGCCGCCGCTGCCCCTTGTCCACCCCGTGTGCCGGTGTCCTCAGTGTCACTGAGCCGGGATCCTGCCTGTTTGTGCGGGCCGTGCTTGGAATTCTTGGTCTCTGCAGATGCAGTCTGTACTGTGCTGGTAGCACAGTGAGAGATCAACAAGGCCAAAGCTGTTATGGGCTCGCAGGAACGCAGGGTCACAAAGCAGCCCTATGGTGTTTGCAGGAGGTTTCCCAATTGAAGATGCTCGCGTAACATGTAACTGCTTGTAATGCTTGTAACTGCTGTGAGAATTCACCCTTTTGTTCCAGAGCCCTGGGAAAAAGTGAGGGAAGTCTTGGAAAGAAAGCAGAGGTCCCAAAGGCCAGTCCTTGTGCTCCGAGGATCTCCCTCAGGTGGGGGCGGAAGTGAATTGAATGTGTAATAAAGTAATTTAGAAGTGATCTGTGCAGATATGAATTATTAAATCTCTTAGCAAGGGGCTACCATAATGATGTGTCAAATTCTTTACAAAACCAAATCCTATTAAAAAGACTGAAGATTAAGAGCAGAGTAGTCTAAAATGATGGAACTGAGAGAAATTAGGGAACATAGGATTGATTATCCACAGAAATGACAGTTTCTATTTAGAAATGTGGAAAACGAATGAATGAATGAATGGTTTGGTGTCCAGAAGGGCCCTGGAGGGAGCACATGTATGTAAGCCGCGTGGCCCTGGCTGCGTAAACCTGCGCGTCTCCCGGGTGCCGGCGCCGCGGCAGCGAGCGCGCAGCGGGGCCCGGCGCCTGCGGGGCCCGGGGAGCGGCGGCCTCGTCGCGAGGTTGCGCTTGGCCGCGAGCAGGGCAGTCGTGGGGAGGAATTGCACGGAAGCTGTTGCATCTGGAGGGAATTCCTGTTGGCTTTGAAATGCTGCGGGTGTTTTGGCTTTTCCTGACTGAAACCAAGTAGGATCTCCTAGTTTCAGCCTGAATCAACGCCTAGGAGTTTGGAAGCTGTATTGCAGGATATGAGAAAAACAAAACCGAAGAGTGAGGAAGAAATCCGCACCCTGAGTTTGCCTTTGGAGACAGAGGCTTATGATATGAACTGGTAAAAGATGTAGAAACTAGGTTAAAGGGAGATTTTGAGGGATTGTTTCACCTCCTGGCATAACATTTATCAGCATACAGTATAAATCTGCATATATCTGACTATCTAGATCAACTCTCATATGTATGTATGTGAGCATTTGTGTGTTGGAGTTTCTGAACGGCAGAACAGAAAACGGTAGCAACTGACATTGTAGGTCAAGCCTTTTCTCTAGTTACCAGCTAATTTCAGAGAATGTCCCACAGTCGCTTTGGAAATATATTTCATTTGCCCATAAATTCACTTCTGAAGCTTCAGAAATTCCTTTTCCTTTAACCTTTTCAGTGATCCAGAATGCAAGGTGTGATTTGTGAAGAAGGGTGAAGCTTTGTAACCCTACAAGCATAGCTATAATCTTGTTCGAGAAGTTCTGAGCTTTTATACTGTTCGTCTGGGCACTTGCATGTGCAATTACAGCAAAGCACAAGTAACTTGCACTGATACTGCTGCCCGGGAGGATGCACAGGAAGGCAGGGGGCTTACGTTTTATTCCTTTAGCTGGTGCTGTTTGAAAACAAGATCTTGGGAAAATCCTTTGACCTGTCTTTGTGTTATTTTCTCAGTCACAGACAAGTGTTTGGTAAAAATCTCCTTTATGGCAGAGGAGGGTGGCGCTTGCTGTCTGTGTTGGTGTCGAGCGTGTGGGAAATCCTTCCGCGTTGCTCTGCTGTGGCGGCGAGTTCGCTTCGCTGGCTGCGCAAGCCGGGGGGTGACAGAGCTGCCCGGTAGATACCACTTGCCATAGGGCAGAGGTACTTTATTTTATTTTATGCTTGCACACACACGTTTCCCAAATTGCTGAAGACTCCTCTATCTGAAGCTCTTTGAAATGTTTTCAGTACGACTGTATAATTTGTAAAACTATGATTGTCCCAAGCAGGTTTCTAGGTGCGTTGGTTGCGTCTCCGCTTCTCAGCCTGTATCAGTCTGGTGTCGTGTTTTCCTGGCAAGGAGTTTGTGCTCGCGACCCTGTTCTAGTTGTGAGCAGGCTAATGGCATTGCTGCTCACACCTTCCTTGCAAGTGCTGCAACATCTTCCCATTCACATGATTAAAAGGCAAAATTTAATTTTGCAGAAATTAATTGTGTTGGCAAAATGGTTTTAAAACACACTGGAGAATGTTCTGTCAACTTGACTGATGAAGGTAATGCCACAAAATGAATTTTGTTGACAAAATAATTTCAGGGTGTTGATAAAATGCATTTTGTCTTCAGAGTGAAAAGTACCAGACTGACAAATACTATTGTCCTTAGAAGTGTTTTTTCAGCTGTCAATCAATTCTTCCCTTTTTAAGCGAGCCAATGATAGTTCTTCATATCTGAAAAAGCTTTATAAAAGATAGCAGAAAGCTCTGAAGGACAAAATAATTAAACTTTGATTTGTTGCTTTCAAATTGAAAGCAGCTTTGTTACTTGGACGGGCGATGATTGGTTGCCTTCGAAGTGGGAACAGGTGGCTAAGCGGCTTGGTGCAGATTTGACAGGCAGAGTCGGGATGAGAGGGTGGGTTTGGAGCTGGGCTTCTTGAAACAGCTGTGAGTGTGAAAACTTATTGTTAACTACTTGAATATGATTCAAGTTTTTGCGATAGCTTTCCTGCAGATTTCACGAGCCATTTGAATGCACTTTAAAGTCTCATTTCTTCTTTTTCCTATTTTTTGTGCGGGGATGCAGGGCCCGGTGAGGCCTGTGCCCATTTCCTGCCGTGCTGGTTACGTGGTGGCTCTTCCCATGCCGGCGCGGCAGGGCCCCATGTGGCGAGCGCTCCTGGGGCCGCCCGGTGCGTGGAGCCCCCTGCCGCGCTCCGGGCTCCGTGCCGCGCTCCGGGTGCTCCGGGTGCCCTGCTGCTCTCCGGGTGCTCCGGGCTCCGTGCCGCACTCTGGGGGCTCCGGGCTCCGTGCCACGCTCCGGGTGCTCCGAGTGCCCTGCCGCGCACCAGGTGCTCCGGGCTCCGTGCCGCGCTCCGGGTGCTCCGGGTGCCCTGCTGCGCTCCGGGTGCTCCGGGCTCCGTGCCGCGCTCCGGGGGCTCCGGGCTCCGTGCCGCGCTCCGGGGGCTCCAGGCTCCCTGCCGCGCTCCGGGTGCTCCGAGCTCCCTGCCGCGCTCCGGGTGCTCCGAGCTCCCTGCCGCTCCCGGGTGCTCCGGCCGCAGAGGCTGCCGGCGGCCGCTGACGCTTCACAGGGCGCCGCAGCAGAGGCAGCTCCTCTGGAGCTGCAAATCGTTTCGTGGTCTGCACGTGTCAGGTCTTTGCGTTGCCGTTTCATATGGCAACGGGGCGACAGGGGGTTCGTGAGGAGCGCACCGCTGGGACTGCTTACAAACACTGCATCATCGGCAGCCTTACTGATAATGTGTGTGTAGAAAAAGTGTCTGTGTCCTTTGAGCAGTTCTCAGGAACACCATGCAAGCTGCGATAGGTCAAAGCCAGGAGGACTCTTCTGAGTTTGATGAAATTTTGTTTTTTAATCCCTGGGTTCTAGATTGTGCCCGCTGCAGATCAGGGAGGCCAGCAGGTAGGGGCAATTGCAGTTAATGTGGTTTCGGCCTTTGAGCGCATGGAGCTGTTTCTGCTGGGTGCTGGTTCGTGAAAGGATCTCCCGGCCTCTCCAGCTGTCCTGCCGCTTCCCGGGAGGGTCACGTGCTTGGCTTTTTTTTTTTTTTTTTTTTTCTGAAACCCTCTGGGTTTTATTGAGACTTGATTTTGGTATCCCCTTTTGTCCTGTGAGGAAGGAGCAAAATCTTGTAATTGTTATGCACGAACTGGATTCTCCTGGGATTTTGAGGAAGCTTAGCTCAAGGAGATAGTCCTGTGATGAGGTAATGACGCTGCATTGCCAGAGTTCTGATTCTCTTTCCTTATCAATAATGGCGTACCTAATTGCATTATAGCATAAATGACCTTGTTGAAACAGCTAGTTTTAGTCAGAGGAGTGTGCCACTCCCACAGTCACTGGAATGACACTTAGTGTAATGGCTCCTTAATACGGGGAACATCTGTTCTTCCTTTTGAGCTAATCAGCGACTGCTCCTTGCTACCTTTGCCTGCTGGTGCCAGACGAGGCAGCCCCACCAGGACAGCACTCCAGCTTTCCCCTCTGCCTGGATGGGCTTTGAAACCTCCGACAAGGAAATAAGTCATCAGAACTATAAATCATCTGAAATCCCAGTTATAATTAATGAGTGATAATTAATTAATTTTAGCTAATGGCCCTGGCTAATAAATTAACAAAAACACAGTTTCTCTTTTGGACTTGGTGTAACAGGGATGCTAGTAACATCAATTACGTCTTTGGCCCTGTGTTTAAGGGGGGCTGTCCTTTGCTTTGGGAACAGTAGGCTTGGAACTCGTTCAACAAGCTGAGCAGGGTGGATGGTGTTTTAAAACCTGCTGCTGAGCAGGGCAGCCCTCGTCCAAGGTGCAGCGCGGGCGGCTCCGGCTCTGCCACGGTGCCGGCTCCGGTTCTGCCGCGGCCCGGGCGGCTCCGGCACCGCTTGCAGAGACACGGAGGGAAGAGGGGCCGCGAGGGGCGGCCGGGCACGGGGCTCGTGCTGGCCGGGCACGGGGCTCGCGGCGCTCCGGGCTCCGCGGCCTGCGGCCGGGCCTGCGCTGGCAGGAAGCCTGAGGGCGAGAGCGCCAGGCCACGTCAGTTTGTGTCCAGCCAGGACCAATCCTCCAGTTCCCTTCAGAAAGGAAGTGTCTCGCAGCCATCCTCAGGGCAGCAGAGATGTCTGATTATTATTTGCTAATTGAGCATCAGCAGAGCCCTGCTTTCTCCTTCCATGCCATCTGTCTTGAGCAGGCAGGTGGTGGCCTGGCTGCTCCCTGCAGGGACGTGCAGAGCAGGGAGAGGCAGGACATGCCTATTAATCAGCCTTCAGCTCACATCTGCCTTTTAGAGTATTTTCTCCCACAGTACAATCACAGCAATGCTAGAATAACACCTTAAAACCAATCATTTTTATGGGGACACACACAGTATAAAAGGTCTGACTGTCTGTGCACACATATACCATCAGTGGCTATTGCCCAATAAAGCTGTCAGAGAGAGAAACATCACAGCATGTCTTTGAACAGTCTCCCCAAGTTTAAACAGAGAAAAGCTCCTCACAAATCATTTCTTGTAGAAATAAAGAGAATCAACACAAATGGAATGAATAGCTCAAGGTTGATTCCTACAGACAAGGTGAGAAATAGGGTGCATCGCCACAGGTGGTGGCTTTGGCAAGGCAGCTTATTCGCCATGCAGATCACCCTGACAGACTTGGCCATAGCCCTCAGCTGCTAAACGCCCGTGTGCACTGCACAAACTGTCTTCTCCCGGGATTTGTCTTCTATTCCAAAGAGAAGCAGAAGCCCAGGGTCCTTTGCTGGAGCTGTCAGGCAGCCCTGTTCTCTCTGCCTCCTGCACAGCGAGAAGATCCTTTTGGCATAATGACAAATGTGGAATAATGAGCGAAGTGTGAACAAGTTGCTCTGATGCCCTCCTGTCTGTAAGTGCTGTTGGCACCATCCTCTGCTCAGCACAGATGCACCCAGAAATTCTAGGCTTCTTCGTTCCAGTTTTGCAGCAGTTCTTGGCCCCCAGAGAAGCTGTAGAAGCCACATTTGTTTCTCAGTAGTGATTAGGAACATGGTGCCTCCTTCACGACATACGGTCCATGCTCCCGAGGCTCCTGCACACAGAGCCATTCAGTTCACACTGTGGAGCATGAGTCCCGCAATCCTCCATTTAACGGATGTCTTTTAGGTTGAAAAATAAGCTGCTTAAATGCTTTGCTTTCTAGCATCTGTGTCCTGTTAGAGCCATTTCTCACACTCTCTCAATTGCACATTTTGTTAGATGAGCATGTTTAGAGAGAAAGAACAAGGGTTTTTCTCTCCTTCAGATATTTATAGTGATGGCTTGTGATGTAATCAATAGGGTTTGCACAATCCCACCCTGCAACATCACAGCATTATTTTTCAAAGTGATGCTTGTTGCAATATTATAGCTAGGACTGACAAGATAAAGGTGAGTTAAAACAAATTGCACATTATCTGCTTCTATTCTGCCGTTGAGATTGATAGAATTTCATTTGTTCTCTTCTGCAAAGAAAAGCTCCTCTCTGTTCCTAAGCAGAGAAATAGCAGCTGCCGAGGCAGGCAGCAGCTGTGACAGGGACAGGGACAGGGACAGCAACGTGCAGCCCGGCGCTCTGCCCCCTCAGCCTGTGCGGGTGGCCCGGGCGCTGTGCTCGGCTCCCGGGTGCGCGTCCGTCCTGCCCGCACAGCCGCACGTCTCGCACAAGCCCCTCTCCAGGCTTTGCTCCCTAAGCTCCTAGGCGATCTTCAGGACTCAGCACGCTCTTAGGGACCGTACAGGGGCTGAGCTCTCCTCTTATGCAGCCCAGGAGCTGTCAGAGTAGTTCCTACCCCTGTTGCCCATTTCTTCTTGCCTCCTTCCTCCAAGAACCGGTGCAGGGGGAAGCACTAAAGGTAAAGGCTAAAGGTATCTTCACTCTTTTTACAGTGTGATGTAGTACAAGCAACAAAGTGTTCCCTGTCAGGAAAGCGTAACCTTTGCTAAAACCAGGGAAACCCAGCAGGGAGAATGGTCTGTTCTTGCTATTCTGCTTTCCTGGGCTACTGTGACCAACTTGGTGATTTTTTTTTCTCACCAAGGAGAAGTAAAGCCTTTCTATGAATGTTGTAAGAAGTGAATTTCCACCCAAAGAAGGTTCCTGGCTTACCGCAGTTCTGTGCAAAGATAGGATTTTGGAGGCAACAAGGAAAATGTGCCTCAGCTAGTCTATTTGCTGATACTGGGAATGTCTGGCACTTCCACAACTATCCCATTCTATTAAAGATTGTGTTATTACGTGCAGGGCCTGAAATTGCTGGTCAGGACTAAATCAGTAAGAAAATCACATCATAAAGGCAGCAGCAAAGCTGAAGCGCTTCCCTGTGAAACGACTGTATATCCCATTTCATGGAACTCTAAGGAAGCGCTGCAGATACCTTCCCCATCCCATTCAGAACGATTGTCTGCTTTGAAAGTCTGTATTTTTCCAGAATATCAAGGCTTTGGGTTCTTTGGATGCATCTCCAAATCCAGGAGGCCTTCGTGTGTACTTCACAGGGCTCTGTCCGTGCAAACAGACTCCTTTCGTTTTCAAGCTAGACAGATCAGTACCTGCTCTGTGTTCCCTCTCCCTTTGTGTTTGTATCACTGTTCTACTACTGCAAAATGCTGCAGAGAGGAGATGAAAAGAAGCTTGCAAGTCTGTTTCCGTGAAAGTATGAATTTATTTTTAAATCTGTTGAATTATTTACTTTGTCTTGCCTTTTTTAATGACAGGTGAATACGTTTATGACATGTTCTCCTTCCCAAAGCAGTGCTTGGCATGAAGGGAAGTAATTGCATGCACAGTAGATGCAGCTGATTGTATTTTTCAAGTCAAGTTTCAGCTTTGCTGAAATTTCAGAAAGAAAGTAGTGTTTTATAAATTAAACTCTGCTTTGTGTGTTTTATTTTTAAAGAAGGCTTGGCATTTAAATAGGCAGAAGGAACAGAAAACAAACATACTAGATGAGTGAAACTTGTCTTTAAGGATGTACTCCAGCCCTTTGTAGGCGTCTGGGAGACTCGGTGGAGCAGCCCGTCAGCTGTGAGCAGTGTAACAGACTCCAGCCGCATACAACACCTCTGGCAGGAACTGGCTTCAGTGCCAAATTGCTGGTTTCTGGCAGGAGCTGCTGTTTTGAACTGACAGAGTGATTAAACTGGTAGCTCCGGTCTGTGGGAGGGCGCATGCCCCGTGTGCTGGTAGGAAAACCTCATTCTGCTTCAAAGCAGTTTAGGTACTGATATCACCGCAGCCAAGCTGAAAAGGCTCCTGCATTGCTCTGACCATACACCCAGGTCATTGCTCTGACCATACACCCAGGTCACTACTGGCAGAACAGTTCAGGTTTTGCTTCCTGGGAGAACTTGCACCAGCAGACGCGCACTCCAGTCCCCTTTTTTACTGTAGCTGAGGTTATAGTTGATATATATCCATTCTTCTTCCCTCTGAAGGCTGGAATGATCTTGCATTAGCGGTTGGTCTCAGGAACACAGCCCTGGAGCGGGATAGGCTGGGTGGGCTGGGCCGTGGAGCCGGCCCTGCAGTGCGAGGGCCCCCGCGGCCGCTCGCCAGCCCTCGGTAACCCGCCCCAGCAGGTAGCTAGCGCGGGAAGGGCCAGAACCGATCAACCTCTCCATCCACCCAGCCTGGTTTCCATGCCTGGAATGGCAACGCGTAACGATGCTTCGGGAGGGAGCAGCCGCCTCCAGCTTCGAGTGCGGCTCGTAGGCTGTGTTGCCCTGTGCAGCTCAGCAGAGAGCCGATCTGCTTTAAATGAGGCCTTCTGGTATTTATGTGCTATAGTTTTTACTGTCTAAGTCCTTAAATCCCAGCTGTTTCCAGCTGTTGTACTTCAGTCTGATGGTGATGACCCTGGGAGCAAAGGGAGAATCTCTGTTGGAGAGAAACTGCTTTGAGAAACTTCTACTTCCAGGGAAGCATGTGCTGAGCTGAGTGACCTGCAGCGTAATCCATGTCACTTTTCATCTGCAGTTCTGCTGCTTTTAGCAAGATAACTGTAGTTCGGTGAGTCTCATAGTCTGAGCAAATTTACTGCTCTAGATCTGGTTCTGAAGGGCAATGACCACGAGATGCCCCATTATGTTTTAGCTCATGTGAATATGAAAGAAACACTCATCTCATGTTTCCTGTAGCTTATGGCCCATATCTGATGGTTGAATATAAAATGAGTTTATGATTTAGAATCAGAAAAGGTTAACTCTAAATAATAATCAAGAAGTTAAAATGCAGAGTAGAAATGTTGCTTTAGTTTTTATGGGTTCTATATAATTTTTCCTCTTTCCCTGAAGGATTTAGTACAACTGAATGAGAAAATTGCATTCCAATCCTGTGGGCTGCTCTGCTGTGACCGAACTGAAATGAGATGTACGAAGTAGTTGTAAAGAAGCACCCCGGATGCTGCCTGCTGGGGAAGGAGCCCGTGGCTGGGCCGTGCTGCTCCAGAGCCGCGTGGACAGCGGGAGCGGGGACGCGGGGGCTGCGATCTCGGAGCCCTGAGCTGCATCGATGGCCCTGGGGGCACCTGAGCGCCAGTGGCCTCTGCTCGCTCCTCCTGCCCCAGGAGGGGACGCTTGCTGCGAGGTGCTGGGAAGGAGCAGGGCAGCAGTGGCTTCATGCTCGGAACACAGTGAATGTGTTGTTGGCTTCTGATGGCAGCTCTACCCTCCTGCGGCTGCCCCGCACCACGTGCCGCGGCTGTCTTCTCCTGGAGGGATGGGGGAGCAGTGAGGGGTCGTGGTGCCTGCCGTGGCCCCGTGGCCGTTGCCTCTGTCCTCCTGCTTCGCCGCGGGGAGCTGGCTGCGCTCCCGGCCCCGCGGCCGCCCCCCGCACGGCGCGGTCCCGGTGCGCCCGTCCCTGCCCCGCGCTCGCCCTGTTGTGAGCGCCCTGCCGCGCGCACCGCGGACAGGGGCTGTCCTGGGGCCAGGAAACACATCATGGGGCTGGTCTGCAGCTTAGAAGGGCCCTTGGGGAGGACAGGGAGAGGGACCAACGGGGCTTGTGTCCCTGCAGAAGCGGCGCCCGCCGGGGCTGGCGGGGCTGCTCGGCGCTCGCCTCGCGCCAGCAGGAGCGCTGGCACCTGAGGCACAGCAGACCTGGGCTGCTGCTCGTCACCGTCGTTCCAGACGAGATGGGGCCGCTTTGATGAAGGCGGCAGAATCTGACAGCTTTACTGTTCCATTCTTCCTTATAGATTTTGAATAAAAATAAATTGGGGTCTTTTAGAAGAACAAGCCGCAGAAAAGCTTGTGTAAGCGGACACATGTGGTCTCTGAAGCGCAGCAGCCAGCGCGGTGCTCGCCCCGCTGAGCGAGGGCCTCGAGGCCGCTGCAGAGGGAGCTGGGCTGCGAAGCGGGGTGAGAACGGCCGCTCTCTGCAGAAGAGCCCCCAGGCAGCGCCCCTTGGCACTGGGAGCTGGGGGTTGGCCAGGGCCCTGGAGTCTCAGCTGGAGGATGAGGTTTCTCCTGGGTTTTCCCCTGCTTCCCTAGGGCTTTTCTGAGATTGACAGGACAGAGCCAGGCCGTTCTTGGTCTCCTGCAGCCTTTAGCTTTGCTCCCAGGAATCGTGTGTGCTAGGCACTCTGTTCCTCAGCTGTCGTTTGCTAATGATGGTACAAGTATTCTGGATTCTTTGGAGGAATTTGCTTTCAAAGATCCTGGGATGCAGGAGCAAATGTCTGGAAGGAAAATGGCTTTCATCATTGAAGATAAAGAACATCACAAGGCCTTGGAGACATCACTTCATTCAGGAGTTAAATTACAGGAGTCATCTGGTGTCAAATAAGTTTCATTTAATAGGTCACTCACTTAGATAAAGTTTCTGTAGAAATCAATATCTCTTTCTCATGCAATTGACAGCTGAAGACATTGAAAATGGCATATTTTTACACAAGGTTTATTTAATCTTAGTGGGAAGAATCCCTCCCACGCCCTCTGCTTGGTCTGGTTCAAGGTTAACACTCTCCTGAGGTGGAAACCTTCCCTGTCCTTTTTTGCGGGATAATCTGAGGTTGCTTTGGCGCAGGCTTGGCGGTGCAGTGAGGATGCCGTTGGCACAGGGCTGTTTCGCAGACGTGTTCACAGCTCACTGTAGGACTTGGTAAGTCACTGCCTTCTCTCTTGCACTTCAGCAGGGCAAAGAGCCTCGTCGTGTCGCAGCAGGAGGAGGTTTCTGCAGGGCAGACGCCTGTGTGGCTGGAGGCTGCAGGTGGGAGGCTGCTGTGTCAGGGCTGGATGTGTCTTTTATTTCAGGCCCTTTTGGAACACAGGGCACCTTTGCTCAGTGTATTCTTTCAATCTGATAGTGCCCCATGGAGAAGGCAGGAGACTTTCTGCACCGTCTCCCAGGAGAACTGTGTGTGGGAATGAGAGCTGCTGTTATTCCTACAATAGCAAAATAATTGTTTCTGAATGCTTGCTGTTCTCTCCACTTGCTTTTCAGTCTTAAGCAATTTCTAATGTTGACATGGCATCTCTAGTCAGATTTGTCTTGTTGGGTGGCATGACTGATGCAATTACATCTGACATTGTCACAACATTTTCACAAATGACTTCAGTTGTAGGCTAGCAGATGACCCCTGAAATGAGCATCGGGAGACAACAGCGCCCTTAACTTCCTCCACAGGAAGAGTTGTTGGTTCTCAGAGTAGCGTGTGCCCAATGTCAAGTTTTCAAGCAAACGCTTTGCTGCTGGCTGTGTTCAGGAAGCAGCGTTACTGCTCCCTTCTCGTCCAGCTTCACATGGGCTTTTCCCTTCCAGCGTTCTTCATGGCCAGGTGTTACCTGGGCCTGATGGAGGGAGCTGCTCTGTTGGCTGTAGATGTCCAGACTGGGTAAGAGTGGAGAATGCACAAAGTAACCGGGGCGCCGTTGCCTCCTCTACGGCTCTTGCTGCAGGCGGCAGCAGCCGCTGTGAAATACTGAGGTGCAGAGGATGGGTCCAGCAAGCTCAGAGACAGGCTTGCCAGGGATGCAAATCCTAGCAAAGAAAAGGGAAAGCTCTGGTACTCCCTAGGTAATTGTTGCAAGAGGTAGCAGGTTGCAGGAAGCTTGGGAATGCTCCTCTTAAAGCGGGTGGCATCCCAGGGATGCCGTGCATGGAAGGGCTGTGCCGCGGAGGCAAGGAAAGCCGGGCAGGAGCGACGGCCTCGCCGGAGCGCGCAGCGACGGCTGCTGGAGCAGCCCCGGCCCCTCGTCCGGAGCGCGGGCGGGAGCTGCCGGCGTGCTGGCTCCGCTAACCCGCTGCTCTGGGAGTACAAGATGGCGCTTTCAGGATATGTGTGAGCACCTTGCTGCGACTAACTCGGAGCCGGTGGTAGTTCCCTACTCCCTGCCAGACAGACAGAATTAGATGCTATTTAAAACCATCCAAGCTTTTAATGACCCCTCTCAGACACAAACTGACCATCTAACTCTGCACGATTCACTGAGATTCCATTTTACTCAAGGAAATAAAAATAATAGTTTAAACCATTTCAAATATAGCAGTAAATCCCTAACAACATTAACCTTTTCCAAAGCATTAAACTGATCCCTGGTGGATTCTCAAAGTTGCTATTAGGAGGAGGCATGAAATACTCTCTCCTGAACTTCATGTTCCCAAAGTAAATAACCAGCCACCAAGTGTGGGGTTTATTGGCTTTCTGGCTGGTGCCTGGCTGTCTCCTTACCCCATTCTGAGTCATCAAACACTAGCACTTTTTGCATTAGGAAGGCAGAAGTTCACGCACAAAATCACAGATATGAGGAAGAAGACCAAGGTGATGTCTAGGTTCAAACGGAGAAGAGCAGCAGCCTCAGAGAACACGGGAGCAGAGGAGCAGCCCAGCTGGATGGGCCGTGCACGAAGGTCGGAGCCCCTGGTGCTGGGTTGCCAGGACCTGCGTGAGGACAGCGAGAGTGGGAAGGGTTCCGGCTTCTGGCGTCCAGCTCATCCAGTCAGACCCAATATCTCATCCTGGGAGGAGACGGGGACTGCTGACCTCTCCAGTCACAGGGGATGGCCCCTGTGAGGGGAAAGTGCCTTAAAGGAAACGTCTTCTACATAGTGACACGAGAGTCCTGCCCACGCAAAAAATAAATTGGGGCCTTTTTGCTCAGAATATACTTTTGTCCAGGCACACATGTCTGGAGCAGTTCTGCAAAATGAACACTGTCATAAGAAAAGCTGTTCTGGGAAGAATGTAAACATATATGTGAATAAAACCTAGGCATGTTTACAGGTACCCCTGCATTAGCATGTATCCCAGTGGTTCATGATTTCTCAATCAGGAGGAATCCATCTGCAGTTAAAAAGCCTCTTGATCTAGGGCGAGAATATGAAAGAAGCAATTAAAGCATAAAAAGATATAAATAAGTATCTTAATGGGAAATTATGAAGCTTTTTGGCCATTAATCTGAAAGAAGACACTGGCATCAATGAAAAATCTTTGCATTAGGATTAGAAAGAAAGTGTTCCTTAGATATATCAGGAGCAGATGAAATAATAGCCAGGAGCGCGTGGAGGATTGGGTCCTGGTTGGCAGCCATGATGTGTGAAGGGCTGGAGTGTCTGACAAATGCTCCTGTTCCGTGCTTGAAAGGAGGAGAGGTGAGCTATTTGCATCCTGTGCTGCGTATGGAATGCTTTATTCTACCGGAAACCAGTGGGGTTGATAAACTGGGGCTTGTAAATGCTTACATCTGCAGGATAGCTGTCACAAAAGAGTTCCTTGAGCCATAAATGTTGGTTTTTAGTGAAATGTGGAGTACTGGGGAAGCTGGAGAGGCCAGTAACAGGGAATCAGTGAGCAGCACATGGGAATGGTGCAGAGGGAGCCAGGGGCCATCCTGTTACCCAGGAAAGGAGAGAAGCTGCCTCCCCACGGCCGTGCGTCCTCCTTTGCCTGCCCCGCTGGTGGGCCGGATCGCAGGCGCTCCGGGAGCGGGGGACGTCCTGTCCTCCCGCACAGGGCCCTGCGGAGGGAGCGGGTGAGGAGGGCTGAAACCTCCCACATGGGGTGTTTTTTTCTTTAGTTGCAGAAAGTTGTTCTGGGCAAAGAGCCCACAGAGCAGCTAGCTCAGGGCGTCCCAGCCATGGTGCTGGAGATAAGAGTTATCATAGCTCGTCCCTGCCTGGTGCTGCCATGAGGACACTCGGTGCCCCGGCTGGCAGTAGGTGTCTTCAGAGGAGTTGCAGGTGGTGGCTGATGCTGAGTTGTAGGTGGAAAAGCAACCTGAATCTCCTCCGATGTGGCTCAGCACCGTGTCTGCTTTGGTGCCTCCCGTGGGGCCTGCCCGTGAGCCACAAACCTGCGGAGATGGAGCTGCTCGTTTCTGTTGTCCTGTGGTCACCTCTGCAGCTGCTCTGCTTGTTCCTCAGTGGCCGGTGCTGTTCCCCTTCACCGTGTGCTGGGACAGCAGCTGCAGCTGGTTAGCCATAAGGGCAGATTGCTTCCCTGGCTGCTTAAGTGCCGTTAAATGCCATTTAGCCCTAAGAAAGGAGGAGTTCACATTCTGCCTGACATGCCCAATGTCTGTAACGTCTGTGAGCGGTGGTGTGGATTCCTGGGCACTGTGGCACAAGTGGACAGCAGCTGGTAGGAGGAACTTCCCAACCTCGCTGTGCTGGGGCTCCCGAAGATGCCGTGTGGGTTCCTGGCACATGTAACCTGGTGGTAATAAAGGGCTGTGGGTTGCACTTGCTCGCTGGTGGGGCTGGGGTCCGTCAGTGTGAGGCAGGTTGGAGGGGTGGGTTGGATCGCCCTGGGACTGGGCCCTGCCACCGACAGTGGCATTCTGCCATAAAGGGCTCATAATGTGTTAAAATATTTTTAATGTGTTTATTAATAGTGCCCCCCACTGTTTTACCACAGCCAACAATCATGGGGCTTGTTAAAGCATTCACCCCTGGCATGTCAAATATCTGATTACATTTGAGGTTAACTGGCTTGCAGTGGACCCCAATTCAACAAAAACTTCCTCACCTCTGGGGGATGTGACAATCAAAATTGGTACCATCTCCTTTTTCTTGGTAAGGAGTAGAAAACTCCTTTGTCCTTGGACAAGATATCACAATTGAAAAGGTTTATTTTAACTTACACAATGCATAACGAAAATAAGACTTTGTTTCCCACCTTTTCATTTCAATAGAGGTTTCAACAGTGCAAAGATGGTTTTTATTTGAGCATATCTATGAGATTAGCCCGAACCAATGGACTGGGCTGCAGTTTGCCCTTCTGATAAACAAGGATAAACATGACTGGTACTGAGGAGGGAGATCTAGCAGGAAACAGCACTACAGAAGAATGTCATTTTTCACTGCTGCTTTTCTCTGCCAAATTAAACAGAAGTCTCTGCAAGGCACAATGGGAAGAAAATACTAAAGGAGAGGTTTTATTAAGAATCAGAGGTAATAGTCCTGCGGAGAGAGTCTGCTGCTGTTCTGCAAAGTGTTATGATGCTAGATGTTAGCATTCAGCCATCCTAAGCAGGCATTTGTATGCACTGTGTGAGGACTGGTGTGTTATTTAAACCTGCTTCCCTCAAAGGGTCTGTACTCTGTAGTGCTCTCGGTAAGTGCATCTTGTGGGGAGTTTCCTCCAAAGAGGCAGAGAGTTCACCTCCCAGTACTTCCAGGAGGAGAGAGGATAGACTTGATACTTAAAATATGATTTTTCAGGGAAATTAATTGATTGGTGCATTGTCACTTGAGTGTAGTCTCAGGGTCCTGGTCTGTGCAAAGGAAGAGTAGCAGACCAGTACTCTGGGGAGTTTTTCACACGTACCCTAGTCAACCAAGCTTCCTCCCTGAGTATTTCAGCATCCTCTTTGCCTCTTGCAGTTCCTCCAAGCTTCTAGATGTTTTTCTGCCGTATCTTCACCTTGTTTATGGCCTTGCTGTCCATCTCGCTGCTTGCCTGCTTCTTCCAGGTGGGCTCGTGTGCGTGTTTGCTTTGCCCCGGGTCGCCCCAGCTCCCTGGCTGCTCCCACCTCCTCTGGCGCTTTCTCAGCGGCTTCTCTGCCCGCTTGGGGCACTGTCTTGCCCGCTCTTCTGTGTCGGAGTAACCGCAGCCTCCGCGCAGGAGCGCCGGGGCCTGCGCCTGCTCCTCTCGCGGCTGTGGGAGAGCTGGAGCTCCAGCCGTGGGAATTCGAGCCGTCCCCAAAGGCACGGGGCACCCAGGCTGTCCGGGGAGGTAGAGAAATTCCCGAGGGGCCTGAGACTGTCCAGGTGGAAGCACCAGTAGGACAGAGAGTCAGAAGGTGTTTGCTGCAAGCAGAACAGACCAGTCGTGCTGCCAACAGTGATGAAGCTGTGTTAGGGCTGCGGGGAAGGTGGGAAGAAGGGCAAGCAGTGGATCAGGGACAGGGAGGGAGCTGGGACAGGTATGTCCGTGTCCTCCCTGGAGCAGGGATCTGCCCGGCACGAGCCCCCCCAGACCCCGGCCGGTGTCGCGGGGCCGGCGCCGCGGGGCGATTCCCTGGGTCAGCCGCTCGCTGCAGCAGGAGCTGCGACGCCAGGACCCTCTTCTGCTCCGACGTGCACGTGTGGTGGACACGTGGCTCAGTTCACTTGTAAGGTGGATTCCTGCTTTGTAATACAGACTTATTCTCTCCATGGAGAGAGTGCCTAATGTGTCAGCGGGGACCACGTTTGGAGGGGACAGAGGCCCCGTACGGCTCCAGCCTGCTCACACCATTCCTTAATGAAGGGAGTTCAGAGATTTGAGTCAAAGAAAGGCAGAGGAGCCTTTTGTAAATGGAAACATTTAAAATTCTGCTACTTTGAACCTGGAGGCTGAGCAGATGCTGCGTGTCGCAGCCACTGCCCTCCTGAGATCATGAGTATTAATTCATTTCTGTTTATGTCATCTGTTCCCTGTGTGCTGGTGTCACACTGCAAAATGTGCTGGGCTCCCAAGGTGCCTGTGGAGCAAATGAGTTCATGTCTCTGCTCCAGCTCATCGTTTTGCACTGTGTTGGGCCGCGCTGTGTGTGGCTGGTTGCTCCTCTCTCACTGCTCATCTACCCCCATTCTCACACTTCCTGCAGCACCGTTTGAAGGGGCGATAATTGCAGAAGTTGGCAACAGATTTTCAGAGATTAAGAGCCCTTTGGGAGGCCAAACCACGTTCCCCTGTGATGAAACCACTGACCTGTGCAACGGTAGTTCCCGGTAGGCATTTGCACGGGAAGCAGGTCCCGTGCTCTGAGGACTCGCATGTGTTTGTGCTGGAGCTGCAGCTGTGTTGTGCAGTGTTTGATGCAGTGAGTGCGTGCAGCTGCCCGCAGTCCAGGCCTGGGCGTGATGTTTAACATGCTGCTGCAGTACAGACACATCCTTTAAGCATCGGTTAGAAAGAGATGCGGACTGGGTTTTTTTTCCTTCAAAAAATGACATTTTGAAGTAGGTTAAATCTACCACTTTTCCACATTTTCTCAGAGAGAGATTTCGTCTGGCTGCTGTACGTGCTTTCCATGGGAAATTATTTATGAACTCCGAAGTCCCCAGTCTGCTGGTCTTGATGCAACAGTAGTAGATCTGGAGGAATGACCAAGGTTAGCTTTATAGTCTTGGTCCAGACGTAGCACCGAGTTATTCAGTGCTTCATTTTGCTAACAGCTAGAACCGAGAACAATTTAGCTCAGCAAAGTCCTTCAGATTATACCAATACACAATTTTGCCAATAAGACATGCACCTGCTGCTTCAATCCCAGAAGAAATCAGTGTGCTTCATTTAGAGTTGCTAATTCATTGCTCTCCCTCCTTTTGCTCTTCTTGTGAAGAAGTTATTTTTGGGGGCACAGAAAGTTGTGTCTGCTATAGCTAGCACATGCTGTTTGGTTATGGACAGACCAGCTCTTCGGAGGGCATGGTTATCAAGGTTTAAGCAATCAGAACATACTAATGGGACAGGGCTTATTCTCTGCTTGGGACCCCTCTGTAATTGGTCTAGACTTCTGCAGCCCTAGTGGGAGATGTGAGCTGTGGCAATGTCATTATTGTCTTTGGGCAAATGCAAATCTGCAGCTCAGCTCCTTGCTCACAGCCAGTTATCTACCCTGGCACTCGTATAATTATAATACATGCTTTATTGCTTGTCAATATTTTAACCTTTTTGACATATTATCCCCTAGGGCAACTGAGCAACCTTAATAATATAGCTGATAATTATCCTCCACATGAATAAAGTTATCACTAGGGTCCTGTATAAATCTCATGGAAAAGATGACAGATTTCACTGGCTGGTCATCACAAAAATGAGAAGAGGCACAGATTGTGACAGCTTAATGGGGAAGGTAATAAAACCAACAATAAAGTCATTTATAATATAAGCAATGATTCTCAGGCCTTCTATTTGTTTTCATGCTAATAGAAGATAAATGTCAGATTAGGAACAAGACCTGAAATTTCTATTAAAAATATTTGGAAAATGTCATTAAATATCAGCAATCCACAGCTCAAGAAGTGGCAGTATGGGTCTTAATTACCTGTGTGAGGTACTTGGAAGCAAAGTGGGGATAACAGAATTTGCTGCCCTGTCTGCTGGGGGCTGAGAGGAGCCGTGTTTCTGCAATGCCGAGGGCATCAGCTCCTCGTGCAGCTGCTGCCCCTTCCTTCGGGAAGGACGAAGATGCTGTTGGGTGCCTTGGAGAAGCCTTCCAGCTGCTGGAGGGGAGCCGGACAGACCCTCTCATGGACCCCAGGTTGGGTACATCGTGTCTGTTTTGAGGGGCTGCACATTTTGCAAAGAACCTGATCTGTTATTAAAAACAAAGGGCTCCGGTGCACTTGTAAGAGCACTGCAGCTGTCACGGAGTGGGGGCAAATGGGGGTTGCGTTATAGTGTATTACCAATATTCATATATAAGATATACTCCCTGTAAATGCGTAAAGGACTGGTCTTGGCATCTTTATGTTGTATGTAGGCATTGCTGGAGAGTCCCCAGGAACGCATGCTGTGAAAATGCATGCCAGCAGGTTTGGGAATGAGTGAGCAGTCATGGGAATACCGAGTGAAAATAGGGATCTTGGGGAAGGAAAAGGCTGAGACTCCCTGGAGGAGGCCGGTGCAGTGAGAGGATAACGGGCAGGTGCCTCCCTGCGTCTCCTGGGGAGAGGCCGGGGCAGGAGGGTGCCGGGGCGGCTGGCGCTGGTGCTGGTGCTGGCGCTGGAGCAGATCGGGGCCGGTGCTGCCGGTGGAGCCTCCCTGGCTGGGAGCAGCAGCCTGGCCTGGGCACCCCCCGGCTTTGGGCAGTGCCGTCGTTGTGGATCTTGGTGCAAGGGTTGGTCTGAGGTTGTGTCTGGGCCTCGAGCAGGGCCTGGGGGAGGCGGTGAAGGGGGGATGTGGGTGCCCCTTTGTGCTCCTGCTCTTCATGTTCTCGGTGCGTTCTCTGACCTGCTCTTCTGCTAAGCGTGCGCTTTGAGGGCTGAGCCCTGGTGTCTCTAGTCTAGTGAGAGCTTTATTGATCAAGCCCTGCCGTATGATCCCCTGAGCTGACTAGCGTTGCACAAAACGGGTAAATGGCTGCTTATACCTTAAAGCAGAATATTTTGAGTGCATGTAGACCTATATGATAAATACTGAGGCACAGCTGGGATGAGAATGCCAGAAAGCAGAGGGATAATTAACATCTGGAGGGTTGCAAACCTGCTCCCTCTCCCTGGCCCTGGAGGGATGTGATACATTCATCATGTTGCTCTCTGGGCTGATGCTACAGCTCTGGGGTCCGAGGTATTGAATTACAGTTTCTAGAAAATATTGTTTGGGGAATGTTGAGGAGAACTGGTAAATGATGTGCTGGAAGGTGACAGATCTGTTTGAGCTTCATGCAGTGCTCTCCCGTGACAGCCGTGCGGGGCCTTCCCGGTGCCGCGCTGCCCGTCCGCGCTGGAAGGCAGCAGGCGCTCCGTGCCGGGCGCGCTGCGGGAGGGCACAACCTTGCGGCCAGTGGTCTTGCTTGCTCCTGGTGACTCTTTAAATGATTATTTTATTACTGAGCGCAACGCTAACAATGGCAGATGAAGCTCAAGCTTAATGAAGCACCATCTGTGATTCAGCTGTTGCAGAAAACAAAATACAGAGAGCTCCTTAGGCCAGCTTTGGACACAGTCAAGCCTGAAACACCCTTACACACCTTCCTGTCCCCACTGGAGCCTTGGGGAGGATGCTGTGGAGGCTCCTGGCCCAGGGCTGCTCCCCACGTGGTCCAGCCCAGGCTGGTGATCCCTGTGTGTGCCCGCACCGTGAGAAACATCCCGCCACACGAGGGTCAGGGGTGGTGAAGGCAGCCGGAATCTGCTTTGTGTAATGCTTCCCTTTCGTCCTCTCTTTACAGGGAATCATTCAGAAGACTTTGGTGCGGGGGGACGCCTCACTGCTGAAAACCTGCCAGCAAGTCAATGCAGTGTCCCTGTGAGCCAAGTTCCTGCTCGCCCCAGTGCTGCCTTCGTCCCCAGCATCCTGCTTAACCTCCCAGCTGGCCTCCGCTGCACAACCGCGTCACGCAGCGAAGCACGCGCCAAGGTAAGGACGAGTGAATAGTAAATTCTCTCTCGAATGCTACTTCCCTCTGACAGTCAGCAAAAAATATGGGCTCCGTTACTCCATGTGTTAAATGGGTGGCTCCCATAGCCTTGTAATGAGCAGTGCCTGTGCACAGGGGGGAGCAGGAGGTTAATGGCCGGTTCTTCTCGCTGTGTTTGTGAAGAGTGGAGTTTTAGGGAGGTTTGCTACCATTTTAAGAAGAAGAAAGAAAAATGACGCGCAAGTGATTTACTATAGAAAGTCTACCAACAGCAGCATATCCCTTGTGGAGTGGCTTTTCTGCATGTGTGACAAATGGTTCCAGCAGTCCTGGAGCTGGGCAGGCTTGGGCCCTTGTTCCCCATGGGACTCTGAGGGATGTGCTGACGTGAGATGCAGTGATTGCACAAATACTTCATACTCCTTTCACTGTTGTGCAGAGAATGAGGTGGTGGATGGAGCAGCAATGGGAAGGCCTAAGGAGAAGGGTTTGTTCTGCGTCTTCAGCAGAAGGCCTGTAAATCCTCGCTCTGGGCTGTGCAGTGGACAGCCTGAGCTACAGCGTGTTGCGTGGGGCCGGGAGGCCGGGTGAGGGCTCTCGAGACGCTGATCAGCAGCGGTGGGACCTTGTTAAGGGGTAGCAGAGAACTGGGGCAGCACCTCGTGTCCACGTGCAAGGTGAGAGCTACCTTTCCTCAACACAGCGGCACGCGCTGAGCCGTCTGCCCCAGCTGGAGGAGCTGCGGCGTGCGGAGACGCGAGGAGCAGGCGTTTGTGAGCAGGGAGCAGCAGCCCGAGTCCTGTTCCCTGGCGTGGCGGTCACTCGGGAGGCTGGTGGCACTGCCTCTGCCTGCTGGGAGGAGCATGTCCGAGGGTGGGACAATGTCTGAATATCGCCGGTGGGTCTGCCTGGAGCTGGACACAGGCTGGCTGGCTCGGCTGCCCGTAGCTGTGCTGGGCACAGCCCTTGGGCAGGACGGAAGGGAGAAGGATTCTGCCGTTGCAGGTGGTGAATACGCCGTGCATGAACAGCGTCGGGAGCAGCGCCTGGCTCCCGTGCCTCCAACAGGCTGGAGCAGCCGAGCGATTGCCCCGTGCACGGGGCCGCTGGCACAGCCCGCGCCTCCCAGGACACTTTCTGTCACAGTCTGTGGCTCTGAGAGCTGCGTTTTCCTGGCAGACAGGAGGTGCGGCTGGAGCAAAGGGTGAGGATGCCGACGCGTTCGGTTGTTTGGCCGCTGCTCTGTGCTGCAGGAAAGGGCCCCCGGCGCCCTGGAGCTTCGGCAGCAGTCGCGCTCCGAGGCGTTGGGAAGGCCCCGTGCTGCGGCGCGCGGCTGCTGGGCTCGCGACGCTGCCGTGCAGCGCAGCAAGGGGCAGCAGCTCCACGGAGCGGCGTGCCCAAGCGGCGATGATGCTACAGCTCTCATTCATGTTTTGGCACAGCAAGGTTTAAAAATGACCTGCTGTGCGTGCTGTTTGTGCAGGAAATGATGGGTTGGCCCTTGGGGATAACAGAGAGGTTTTATTCAGCTGTCAAGGATAGAAAGCTAAAATAACCTTGAATGAAGTAAGTAACTAAACAAAATTGAAGAATCTCTATTCCCTTTCTGCTCCTTGCCACCTCAACTTTCCCTCTTCTTTGTCTGCATTTCTGTCTTTCTCTGCTTGTTTCTTTCCACTTCATTTCCCCTGAAGGGTTTTCAGTTTCTGAATCAGGTTTCCCTCTGTGGATTCACCCGGGGAGTCTCCCATATCAGGCATCAGGAAGGTCAGTGTGAAAATCGCAGTTTTCTGCAAGCTTCTTGCTTGAAAGAGCGAACAGCAATGTAGGGAAGATGAACCTCGTATGGAGGTCTCAGCATGTCAGGAGTTTAGTCACTTGTTCCTGGCACCTTACCTTGAAAGAGGGCAGAGAGGGGTCTCTGACAGGCAGCGTGTTTCCCGGTATTCCTGGCCTGTGTCCGTGCAGCGGAGATGTCGGGAGTGGCGGCAGCCAGGGCTAGCGGGACGTGTGGAGGCTGCTCGGAGCAGTGGGATGTGGGGAGGACGCGCGGGATGACGGGACGTGCGGAGGCCGCGCGGGGCAGCCGAGCCCGAGGAGCCGCGGGGCTGCCCTGTGCTGCGGTGCCTCTGCAGGGACAGGACGTCGCGGCCCCTCCTGCGCTGGGCAGCGGCACGTGGTGCTCTGGGAGCACCGAGGAAAGGGCCGGAATGTTCCTGATGTGAGGAAAGGGCGGGAATGTTCCTGATGTTCTCTTTGCTCAGGGAGGATCAGCCTCAGTTTCCTTCTCTCTCATGTGTGGTTTGTAAGGGCCTAAAATCCTATGGCAGGTGGCCCAGCTTGTTGTGCTTCCATCTGGCCAGGGACCTTGTGGTGGAGAGGAGAGGGCTTCTTGTTTGTGCCTTGATCCCGGTGCCCTGCAGTGCTCGGCATCTGCTGCGTGCAGCCGTGTCCTGGGAACGCAGCGCCCGTGCGCCTGCTCCTCACCGGAGCTCTGCCGCCGAGCGTGCGCGGTGTCACACCAGCGCCAAAGAGCTGAAACAAGCACATCTTTGTGTGATTCTTTTTGCTCAAGCATGACATTTTGTCACTTCCACATTTGTAGGAGCATTCCAGCGTGACTTGCTGACACTTTCCCCGGTTCCAGGGCTGCTCAACATCTGTCTGTCATTTCCATCAGAGCCACAGGCTCTCCGTCAGTTACTTCTCAGTTAGTTATTCTGGTTCCTGCACTCAGCTCCATGATGACACTCGGAGTCGCTCCTTTCTGTGGTTGTTCCCAGCACAGCAGCTGGAGAGCAACGTCTGTATTCCCGAGGCAGCGGGAGCAGAGGGGAGCCGGCCTCCCGCTCCCCCTCCGTCGGCGGAGGGCTCGGCCAGCAGCTCCTGCGGCTCCGGTCTTGCTCCAGCGCGGCGCTGTGATTGCAGGACATAGTCACAGAAACACTGTCAAGTATGAGGTAAAGAATTTGGCTCATAAAAAATGTCACCTAAGCAAACAGAAGAAGAGTTATGAGTTTCCATTGTCCCCTCCTGGAGCCGAGGGGAAAGTGTGTGCTCACAGCCCATGACCAAGGAGCTGAAAGTGGCCAAAGAGGAGCGTTTTGCTGCCCCTGGGGAGACCCTTGCAGAGTTATTAGTCATAAGTTTCCATTTAATGTACTGATTGGGGCCAAAACTTGTAGACAGCCACTGACTGTGCATGTGAATTGACTTAAGGATTATTATGTACGACCGTCGTCACCCCAGCTCCCCGGGAAGATTGATACCGAGAATGAATCTTCTCAAGCTGTTTCTGAAAAGATTCATGACACTGCAGTGAAAGTGGCTTCCAATGGGAACCTCTGTATACTGATGTCAGCATGTATTTTATTCTGCTTGACTACAAGGACTGGTTAGGTTATGAGCCTCACTGAAATGGACTGCATAGAGTCACCAGATAATTGGTGGTTGTTCCTGTAGGCTGGTGAAGTTCTGATTCGCCCCTGATGCCCCGGGTTGTGCATCCCTTGTGGCCTGAATCCCCGCGCTCTCCTCCTCCTCCTCCCCGCGCTCTCCTCCTCCTCCTCCCCGCTCTCCTCCTCCTCCTCCTCCCCGCTCTCCTCCTCCTCCTCCTCCCCGCTCTCCTCCTCCTCCTCCCCCCGCTCTCCTCCTCCTCCTCCCCCCGCTCTCCTCCTCCTCCTCCCCGCGCTCTCCTCCTCCTCCTCCCCGCTCTCCTCCTCCTCCTCCTCCCCGCTCTCCTCCTCCTCCTCCTCCCCGCGCTCTCCTCCCCCCCCCCGCTCTCCTCCTCCCCCCCCCCCGCTCTCCTCCTCCCCCCCCCCCGCTCTCCTCCTCCCCCCCCCCCGCTCTCCTCCTCCCCCCCCCCGCTCTCCTCCTCCCCCCCCCCCGCTCTCCTCCTCCCCCCCCCCCGCTCTCCTCCTCCCCCCCCCCCCGCTCTCCTCCTCCCCCCCCCCCCCGCTCTCCTCCTCCCCGCCCTCCTCCTCCCCACTCTCCTCCCCGCTCTCCTGGGCCGAGGGGCAGCCCCGCGCAGGGCAGGGGCTCCCGGGCTGGGCTTTGCGGCTGGGCCCGCTCGCAGCGGGCAGGGCCGTGGTCCACGCACGTGCCTGGCCAAGCTGTGGGGGCTGCTGCCTCAGATGCAGCTGCAGAGTCTAGAAAAGGGGCTGCCGGGGGCATCTGTCCTCAGAGGTGCTGCAGCCCCGTTCTCCAGCCTGCGCTCCGGGGCCGCGCAGCACCTCTCCCTGCGGCCCATCAGAGCTGCTGCCCGGGGCAGAGCGCACCGGGGGGTTCACCTTCTGCACCGACTACCCAGCAGCGGCAAAAGCTCAGGAGGTCTTGGGGAAAAGCTCATCCCAGCTCCCCGTATCCCTCCTCTTGCCCTCTGTAAGGGGCTGTCCTGCCTCCTGCTTCTCCTCTCCTCGCTGCAGACGTTTACAGCGCTTGGCTCCGTACGACGGGGCAGAGCAGAGGGCTGGTCTGCTGGTGCCGCTCGTATCGCAGCTCGGCCTGCGCTTGCCCTGGCAGGTTAAAATCCCCTCCTCGTTCCTCTAGAGGACGGAGCTTTCTCTGAGGTCTGTTCACCGTGTCTGGAGCGGTTCCTTGCTGCGCGCGGGCAGAGCTGGTGCTCGGGAGCTCTGTGGCTCCGCGCTGCTCTGCGTTTCTTGCCCACCTGTGCCCAGGGCTGCCGTGGGCCAGCGCCTGCCTGCAGGTGGCTGCGCTCGCGGCGCTGCAGCCCGTGCGGCACGTGCAGACCAGCCGCAGGGAGCCTGCTGCCCTGCCGCGGGGTGCGGGCTCCGTGCGGGGAGTCCGGCACCAGCCGTGGGAGCAGTGCCTGAAGCGCCGGCTCCCGGCTTGCGTTCGCCACCCGTGTCTCCTGCGTCCCGACAGCCGGTCTGCGCGCAGGCCGAAGGGGAGCCCGAGGGCGCCGGCAGCCCTGGGCCCTCCCTTCCTCCGTGGGAGGACGCAGAGCCCCTTGCTCAGTCTGCGTGGGACAGCAAGGTAAATGAGGCTCCCTTGTCCCTGTGCCCCCGCGCTCCCCTGGCGCCTGCCGCAGCGTCCCATAGCCCTGTCCACGGGGGACAGATGTGGGCACAGCTGGAGGAGTCTGGGCACCGGGCGCTTGCCCGCTTGGCCTGGCGCTCCTTTGAGAGCAGCCCTCCAGTCAGGACAGGGGCAAGGTGCAGAACGCCGTGGCTTGTGAGCACCAGTGCTGGGAAATGTTTCATGAATATTTTGCCTTTTTTTTTTTTTTTTTCCTCCCAGACCCATAAAATCTTCTAATAAATGCAAATTTTAAACCCAATTATTAATTGGTGTTAAAATGCCAATGCAAACTGCATTAGAATTCCGATTACCAGGACCATGGGCAGTGTTTGCTGTATAAGTCAGAATAAATGTCTTTTCAGGTGAACAGAAGCAGCTTGCTGAATGCCTGATCTTTGTCCCTTTGAGTAGCCATATTTATGTCAGCCTTTTGGAAGCCTTTCTTCTGGTACTGCAGCTTGAAAGGATCCAGCTTTAATAGGTTACAATGAAAATGTAAATGTTATGTTTATTAAGCAGTCTGCTGGGTCTGTTTGTTAATTTGACTGTAAATAATTTTCAGATACATGGGCAAGTTATGGTATCTTGCTTACTGGTGTGATTTTGATTTTTTTAATTAGGTATAAAGCAAGCAAAGGGAATGGGAAGTCCCAGGAGATCCATGTGAATGAAAGCACCGTAGGTTGTAGCGCGGCTGCTCTGACTTCTTGCCTGGTGCCCGCCGAGTGTGTTGCACTTTGATCACCTCCCGGGCTCCCCGTCGGGGCTGGCAAGGTCTCCTGAGGGTTCCAGCTCTCCGAGGTGCGTGGGCCGTAAGTAGCAGTTTTCTAGCCCTCAAGTCCCCTCATCTACACAGTTCTCCTTCCCGCAGGCTTTGGGAACTCAGACTGCTCAGACCTGCCGCCCTGCCCGCAGGTTTTGCGGTGTGCGGGCAGCGTGGCCGGGCTGTCTGTGCTGGGAGAGCCTTGGGGCCTGGCTCCGTGGGGAGCGCAGTGCTCCCTGCACCCGGTGTTGTTGGGGCGCTGAGGAGGCCCTTGGGGCCTGGCTGCGCGGGGAGCGCAGTGCTCCCTGCACCCGGTGTTGTTGGGGTGTTGAGGAGGCTCTTGGGGCCTGGCTGCGCGGGGAGCGCAGTGCTCCCTACACCCGGTGTTGTTGGGGCGCTGAGGAGGCCCTTGGGGCCTGGCTGCGCGGGGAGCGCAGTGCTCCCTGCACCCAGTGTTGTTGGGGCGCTGAGGAGGCCCTTGGGGCGCTGCCGCGGGGCGGCCACGCGGACCTGCTGGGAGCGGCGCCAGCAGCGGCTGCCGCGGCCCTCGCACCTCGTGGTGGGGGCTTCAGGAAAATGTGCAAGAAATTAGTGCCTTTTAATGATTCCCATTTTTCTCTACCAGTTAATTTGCAAGAGTCATAGAAATGAAGCTGCATTAATCAAAGCTGCATGGATGAGGAATATTAAGGATGTGACCATGATGAGGGAAGGGTTTCCTTCTGGGCCCGGCACGGCCTCGCAGCAGAGCGGCAGCTACCTGCTGGGCACAGGTCTGTTCCTGCAGAGCTGGGGTTTGCTGACAGCCGAGGTGATTCGTCACGACTTTTCTGGTGGCCGTGACACACACAGGTAGGGCAGCCTGGACGAGCGCTCGCTCGGCCGCGTGCCGGGCCCGCCGCGGTGCCGCGCGCCTGGGCGCTGCTTCGGCAGGGCCCGTGCGCCGGGGCAGGCAGCTCGTGCTGGCGCCAGCAGCCTCTCGCCTCCCCTCCGGCAGTCGCAGCTCTCGGGGCTGCTGCCTTCGTCTTGTCGGTCTCGAGGCCGGCGGGTTTTCCACGGCCGTGCGGTGCAGGGGGTTCCTCAGCCTCGCGGTGGGATCGCTGCGGCGTTCCAGGGGCTGGCGTGGGAGAGGGGAGCCCCGAGGGCAGGACGGCACAGCGTGGGGGTTGGCACAGAACCAGCTGTCTGTGCCCTGGTCTGCATCCCCATTGAGAGAAAACAGCCCCCCGGGCGTCCCTGGGAGGAAGGGGGTGTGCGCAGCCCTCCTCCAGGCAGAACGGAGAGAACAGGGATATTAAAAGCATTTCCTCGTTGAGTGGAGATATTAAACACTGTCTTACTGTTTATGGAGTCGATTACACACCTGGCTTAGCAGCTCATAGGGGTCAGGCTTGTGGTGCTGCCTGCCCACGCTCGTGTTCCAAACCCCACGCAGGAAGAGGCAGCGAGGCTGGTGCTTGGGTGCAGCAGCTGGGCAGGCAGCAGAACAGCCCCACACGGATGCGAGGGTTATTCAGTGATCCAGGCTGAAATCTGGGTAAGATTTGAATTGCAAGAAGCCAACCATGTTTGCTTAGCTGGAGTGTCATCTGGAAAGATGATGCGTGGAGAGAGTCTCCCCGACAAAGCTGGTGCATCCAGTAATGGATAGATAGGAACAGAAGAAACTTCAGCCAGGAGTTTGGTGTGGGAGTTCCTCATGGAAGTGCCAGCTCAGAGCAACATGAAGCAGGATGGGTCACACCATGCGAGGGACTCCTCCGCTTTTGCATTGCATAGGATCTGAGTCTTTGGTTATTTCCCTCCTCAAAAGGGGCTGCAGATAGAGAGGACAGGGAGAGATGGACATTAAAACTGATGTAAAACAAGTGTGTTTTGGAGAAGGGCTGACTTGGGCAGGAACTATACAGAAAGAAACATTAACAACAACGAAAAAAAGGCAACAAAGATCTCTGCTGAGAGGATATAATGTCCTAGCATCACCACACACCAAGATGTTCACATTGTACTTTGCAGGTTTGTGTTAGATACACTGTCTGAAAAGAAATTGGCCCCTGAAAGGCATCAGTTACTCAGAAGCAATGAAATATACTCCAGGAACTTAAAACTTTTGCAAACTTCTGTCCAAACTTTGTCTGTTGCATCATGACATGTAACCAGTTTGTCTCATGCTCTTCATTCTTCTCATCTGCCATCAAATTGAAAACTTCTCATAGCTGTGGAAAGAAAAAGCCCCAGTACCTTTTCTGCATGGAATCTGCGATTCCTCCAGGCATTTGTAATTCATACATCAGCAAGAATTAGGATGCCAAAGTACACTTTAATTGGTTTGGTCAGGCGGTTTCTATTCCGGGGTTATTTCATTCTCTGCATAGGCCTCCTGCCTCTCCCTGTCTTTCATTTACAATGTGGAGAAAGTATTTTGGAAGGAAAGCTCAAATGTCAGAATGTCACTTTGAGCGTCCCGTCCTGCTTCTGCCTCTTGGGGTTAACATCCCGTCACCGTCTGCAGGGAGCTGATGTGACACCGTGTGACAAGAGGAGGACGCTCACCCCAGCCTCCCTGCCCTTGAGGAGACTCGCTCTTTCTGCAGACAGGGAGCCATCAGCCCCGGTTTGTGGAACAGCAAGTCTGTGCTTCGCCCTGCCCAGCCTTTACCAGGTAAAATTTGGATGTCCATCAGTAACTGCTGGAGAGGGACAAATGTCTCCAGGGCTCCTGATCCCATTCCCATGCACCAGCACATTAGGATTACGCAGACGGGGCACTTACCTTCTGCATGGGTAGGGAGGAGGTAAGAAAAGCTGCTTGTTGGCACTGTGGCCTCTGCACTGGAAGACAAACACTGAGCAATAATCAAGAGAATTCTTTCAAGAGCAATTTGTAATATCCTATTCAAGACCAGATTTGTATGAAGTTGGTACCATTTGTCACAGCAAGATGCCACCTTTTCAGTATTAGGACTCACTTCTGTGACATAACCAGCAAGAATTACACTCGTTTTTTCATCATCCTGCATGATGAACACAGAGCATCCCTTTCAGGAAAACCCGTCAGAACCCTAATCTCAGTCTGCTTCCCAGTGAGGACACCAAACAAGTCCTGATTAACGACAGGAATGTGCCTGTCTTTCCAGCTGTGGCAGTGGGTGCTGTCACTGCAGCACGTGGTTGGTTTGCAGAGGCTGTGAGTGCTTCGAACAGGAAACGAGAGAGAGAGGGCGACCTCTGTAACAGTGTTAGATGTGTCTCACTCAAAGCAAATGTGTACGTGGAACCTGGCCAGGATGATTCTGCAAACAGTTTGGAGTTCGTTTGCACCACATGTCCTTTATGGTGGAGAAGTGATGTTTTCCATGTTAAATTACCCTTTTAAAATAATTGTACATGTATGTCTGTGTGATAGTGCCATAAAGAAGCATGGTAGAGAGGAGCTAGTTCTGGAGTTCAACATGCAAAGAAGCAAAGAAGTTTTAAAAGCAGTGGAAGGGCGGAAGCGGTGCCGGGTGCTGCAGGGACGTCCTTGGCTCGCTGCGTGTCCCGGGGGGTCTCTGCGCTGCCGCTCCGGACCGGAGCACCTCCCCTCTCGGGTGCGGGATGGGGCGGGCGTCACAGCCGGGACGCTCCAGGCCCGATCCCGCTGCCCAGGGCTGGGGAGGGAACACCAGGAGCTTGGGATCGCCGCCCGCCCGGGCTCGGTGGCCACCGGTGGGACGGGGGCTGCGGGGGGTGCCCCAGGGTCTCACAAGGGCATGCGCAGAAATCCGCGTCCTGCAGGGAGGAGGCAAAGCCGGCAGCCGGGCGTCTCGCAGGGCTGTTGTAATGTGCTAAATTTAGTTATTGAATTACACCTACCCGAGAATTCTCTGGGAGAAGGCAGGCAGGCAGGGGGCTGGGCCTCTGAAAGGCTGGTTCATCTTTCCATGACCTCCTTAATGCTTAGTGCACATTACACAGAAAGTATGACAAACTGTGCAAGCCGCTTGGTTGGAGAGCTGATCAGCACGCGTGTGGAACGGCCGCCAAGCCCTGCCTCGTTCTGGGGCTTCCCTTCCCACGGTCACGGGGAGAGACCCACTTGACCCCTGCAGCCCGGTGACTCGGCGGCCCCCGCGCAGCCACCTGCATTTCCGCAGCTGGAGATATCTGTTGTCATGAACTCGGGGTTGTACAAGTGCTCCCTAGGGGATATCGCTGGAAAACAGAGATTTATTCATGTGGCAATAATTGAGAAGCTCATTTTATTCCAGTAAGGATCTTTCAACCACAATCAATTTCGCATGCCATCATAAATAATGGAGGTCAGGGGAGCGCTGCGAGTGCTGCGGCAAGCTCTGTTGACAATGTTAAAATGGCATAAACAGCAGAGAGATGCAGCTCTGCATGAGTGGGTGTACATTAATGCTTGTTTAGAATTGTTTGATTGGCAGGCATGGTTCTTTTAGGATTTTTTGATGGAAAATGCTTCAAATTTCTGCAGTTTTAGTAATTAGGGTGGATTGTCTAATTTCCTGGGCGCCTTGTAACAGCAGGACGGTTCAGCTGCCAGGGTAGTGCGGAGGGAAGGGCAGCATTGCTGCCACAGACTGCGCAGCCGGGAGTATCTGCCCTCATTTCCCCAGGAGGTTATTGCTTCATCCCTGTGGATTTTTCCTTTTTTAAACCTAGGTACTTTAACTAGACTCATGTGTATTCTGCAAGTGGTCACCCCTGAGGCAACAGTAAAACCTGCAGAAATCAGTGAACTGCACCAAAATACAATTCCAGAATTTAATTCCAGCAGCCCCTCAGGATTTCCTTTCCAGTTCAGGTATTGCTCGCATTCACTTCTAGAAAAGTGAATTTTATTTCCAATTTTTCTGCCTTTGTCTTCCAAGTATTGAATCTGATTAGATGTTATTTAGGTATCTCATGTGTTATCCTTGTATGGCAGCTTATGGATTGTGATCAAGTCGCCCGTTTAATCCCCTTCTATATGCTGAATCTGGTGAGCACTTTGGTATTCTGCAGCAAAGCAGGGTTTGCAGGTGTGAAATCATTCATGTAGCTGTTCTTTCAGCCCCCTTCAGTTTTAGAAACCTGGTCTTACCAAATATCCCATCAATGTGTGTAAGTGTCTGCAAGGAGGGTGTAAAGACAACAGAGTCAGACTCTCCTCAGTGGTGCCAGTAACAGAACAAGAGGCAGCGGCACAACCTGAAACACAGGACGGTCCATCTGGACATGAGAAGTTGCTTTCCTGGGAGGGTGACACAGGACTGGAGCAGGGTGTCCGGAGCGGCCATGGAGCCTCCTTCCTTGGAGACGCTCAGACGGCGCCTGGACACGGTCACGGGCAACGTGGAGCTTGGAGCAGCGGGTCACCAAGGCGCTCCCCACGCCGCCCGCCCGGGTCCGTGGTGAAGATCCCTGTGTCTGCTCCCTGGGGCTCCTCTGCCCCCCTCGCCCACGGGCAGGACTTCTCCTGCTGACGGGTCTCCCCGGAACGCGGCCGGCGCTGCCAGTGCCGAGCGCACGGGCGCCGCGGATGGGGCTCCCCGCTAAGACTTCCTGCTTGTGCTGCCAGCACACGGAACTCCAGCATGTAAAACATGGAAATAATTAAGCGGATTAATTAGTTAATGTTTGTACAGGTCCTGGAAATTTCAAAGCACTATATAATTGCTAAGTACAGTAGATTAATTAGTTAATGTTTACACAATGCTTTGTAAATGGAAGGGCGGCTCAGCAGTGCTAACTGTTATTATTAATTGCGTTTTCACTATTTGCAAGATTCATTACAAGCAACAACAACGCCAAGTGTTTAGTTTTCCAGTTTAGTGGCGTGCATACTGGCACAAAAGCTCCACGGGAGCGAATAATATACAGGTCTCAGCAAGGGCTTTGGAGAACAGCACTGGGAGCTGACTTGGCTGTACCTGTCTTCTGAGGACATTTTTACGTATTTCTTTGTATAATTTTCCCAAAACAGATGTTTTCAAATTCCGTAGTGTCTTTTCTGAGCGGAGGAATGAGCAGGAATTAGTTCCAGGAATGCAGTGTTTGAACCGTGGCTGGAACGGCAAGGCGCTGGTGTGGTGTTGGTGCTGCTGACTGCTGGGGATCCGCAGGGCTGGCGCTGGCTGCAGCGCCCGCGCAGGCTGTGCTGGCCACGCGCAGCAGCACGCGGAGAGGCGGGTGCAGGGGGCGGTTAGCTGTGGTGACGAGGCCTCCCGCTGCACCCGCGGCTCCTGCCGCCCTCCGCAGCGCGAGGGAAGCGAGCGCAGTGCCGGGTTTGTGTGTATTGGGCTGCGCGTGCAGGTATTTGGTTGTCCAGGGCGAGCAGCACACCGAAAGCTTCAGAAAAACACAGCAGACCTGCGACCTTGCTAGGCATTCTCTGGACAAGCTCAGCTGGAGTCGCAGGGGAAACGAAAGGACTTGTGCTGCTGCAGTGTCTACTGCTGCTGCTGGTTCCCGCCGCCTCGTCCTCGTAGCGCCCAGACTGGTGTTCAGCATCGTGCTGCGTTGGGGCGATGCCCCCGGTTCGGGTGTTGAGAGGACAGCGCCGGCCGGGCCGCCCGCGGCCCCGCGCGGCCGCCGGTGCTGCCGTCCCGCCTGCTGCTCCGAGGCAGCTTGAGCTCCTGCTCTGGGGCTCCGGGAGGCTGCTTTTGGCTCGCGTTCCGGGGTGGTTTGTTTTGCAGTGTGGCTGTTTGGGCATGGAAACTTCCTGTTATTGCCTGGTGCAGTCAGCTATATATTAATGTAAACACATTTGGTACTGGCAGAGAGCCCAACATGAAAACAGCAATTGCTGTCTCATTTGTCTCTTCTCGCTGTCTGTGGCAGCTGCTAGGAAGGGCACACATGGATTCTGCACTTGTTTATCATGTAGATGCAATATTTCCTGTTCAAATATGCATTATGTGAAACCTTTTAATACATCTATTTCCTGCAGACCAATGTAAATAGCCCAAAGAAGGCAGAAACAACGCCTAGGAGCTCCTCTGACCTCTTTCTTTACCTACAGTTTACTGCAATAAGAAATCCATGCCACCCTCTGTGACTAATAAGTACTGCAAAGAATTAAGAGCTGCCTTTCATCTTTCCAATTTTCCCTAGCCTGTTTTGCCGTTGGAGCTCCAACCCGATTCTGCAGTCCCTGTGTTGTGCCTAGAATAATTCCTTCAGAGATTCTTGTGTTTTTAAACAGTGAAGGAAGCAAATTATTAATCCGCCCTTCATTAACTTCTCTAATTTTTATTCCCCTGTCCATCAAACATGCCTGCTATTTCCAGCAGGATCCAGTTTTTCCGGCCTTGCAGGCCTGCGCGTTCCCGCACAACGGTGACAAGGACACGGCCGCCGCAGCGGCTCCCCTGCGGGAGCGCAGGGACGTGGGAGCTGACGCCGTGAAGTCTTCTCTGGTCGGCACATTTCTTTGGGTAAATAATGAGCAGCATTTCCCGTGCTTGTTCAACAAGTTAATTCAGGCTGAGCTCTGTCTCCCGGGCGCGCGCTCCTGCACGGTTTATGGCGGGGTTGCTGCAGGGAGGACACTCTTCTTCCCGACGTGTAGCCGGGGCGCGGGGAGGGCTGGAGCGGGCGCATCCATCACGCCGGGGCCCTGCTCGCGGATGCTGCAAACCTGCCGTTCCTGCAGGAGCAGTGGGGAGGGCTGGTTCATCGCACCCACAGGGACAGGCCGGGTGGCCCCCGGCGGCTCCGGGGATGGGACGGCAGGCGCTGCCGTGCGGGCTGCCGGTGGAGCCGGGCACGGAGCCGCCGGGGCAGCATCCAGCCGGGCACGGGCGCTTCATCCGGGAGCCACGCGCGGCTCCCTTCGGCAGCTCTGTGCACGGAGCCGTAACGCGTTCCTGGCCGTCAGCCAGGGATGCTCTGGGCACCAGCCAGCAGCGGGAGCAAAGCCGCTTTGCTGAGCGTTCAGGGAACGGTGCTGGGGCGCTGCTGAGCACGTCTGCGCTGCGGGGCTCAGCACCTGATCCACGCGGGTGCATCCGTCCCGAGGGAGCGGCCCTTGCAGGCCGGGCTGGTGCCGAGGGCCCGTCCTCGCGGGAGGAGGCCCAGGGCCAGCAGGGTCCCAGGGAGATCCGAGGCGCAAGGCGGGTGGCAGCGCTGGGGTCAGGCAGGCTGCTGGTCAGGTCCTTGCCTTTGGCACACGGATGACTGATGTTTTCATCTGTCACTGCGCAGTGCTTCTGCCATCTGCTGTCACTCAGCACCAGGAGATGAGATGGGCTTCCCAGTGCGTTTCCCCCCTCTGCTCACCTTGCTTTTCGGATTTTGGTCTTTGCAGAGAATAAAAAACGTGTGGAGAACTGGGGAGTTTTGTGATGGGGATGAGGTGCCTCCCTGCCAGCCTGGTGGCCTGTCCTGCCCCCGGGGCTGCGTCGATGTGCCCTGGGATCGGGGCCGGGTGCCAGTGCCCGTGCCGGCTTCTCTGCCGTCAGCCCGTCCTCCTCCTCCCCTGGCGCGCGGCCTGCGCCTCCTTGCTCAGCTGGAGTCATTCCTGAACTGTGTTTTTTCCTGGTGCTGCTGTTGAGAAGGGGGGCGCGAGCAGGGACAAGGGGGCAGCGGCTCTGGCGGGGCCGTGGGCTCCGCGCGCTCCTCGTGCAGGGGGGCTCGGGGCAGCGGGATGCGCTCGGGGACGGCGGGATGCGCTCGGGGACGGCGGGATGCTCTTGGGAACAGCGGGATGTGCTCGGGAACAGCGGGATGCGCTCGGAGGGGCCCGTGTCGGCTCCATCCTGCAGGCGCCGCCCGCCCGTGTGCTGCCCCCCGCCTGCAGGACCGCAGGGTTCCTCGGAACCAGGGCCTTGGCCGTTCCGGGCGCTGCTTCCTCCAATGCAGCCGTGCCAACGTGCAGCAGGTCGGTGCGAGGGACAGGCAGTGCCAGCGTGGCGAGGCCGGGGAAGGTGTCCGGCCGCTGCTGTGTGGAGCGTTGCTGCAGGACGGAGGGGAATGGCTTCAAGGAAGGTCTTTATTAGGATACACAGCGGAGCATCAAAGAAATGTCAGGGCTGCTCTATTCTGAGTCTCTGCCTAAGGCGCTAGAGCAGCCTGTCATTCAGCAGGGCGAGTACAGCCAGCACAACCACTGGCAGAGTCCGGGAAAGATTTATTTTTCCACACTTAATTGCCCTTTTTGCTTTGTAAACATAAAGGTTGAAGCTTAAACTCTGACAGCTCCAGTAGCCTTTTTCTTATCTCCTTAAAAAATGACATTCAGCTTGTTAGAAGATTTTTCTTTTACTCCAGTCCAAAATCTCTCAAAATCTACGCAACTTTTTTTTTTTTAAAGATCATTGAAGCATTTCAGTACTCTCTTTGGGAAAAACCCTTCAGTTCACAAAAAGACAGAAGCTGGAGCCTGAAGAGCAAAGACCTTTCCCCATAGCAATGCAGGATAAAAATGCTTGACCAGAAGAGGCGAGGAGATCAATCAGCGCTCCCCGTTTTCCCTGCAAACAGATTAAAGCATGCGTATCTGCTCCTGTGATTGTTCTAGACGGAAATGCAGAGACCGAAGACATGAGAAAGAGAAATTGGACGTTAAAACCAGAGCTCTCTGTAGCCTGAAGCCTCCCGCGTTCCGCTGGGCTCCCGGCCCGGGGGAGGGTGTCCCGGGGCTGCCGACGCTGCTCCCGCTCCCGCTGCGGGCGCCGTGGCGGGAGCAGCTCCGGCGGGTTCCCCCGGCCTGCCCCGCTGCTCTGCCCGGCGCGGCGGCTTCGCGCTCGCCCTCGGTGCTCAGCGCCGCGGGCGGCTTCGCCAGGACAGGCTGTGCCTGGAGCAGCCCTGATTTCCGTGTCGGTGACATCGCCGGCGTCTCAGACGAGTCAGGACCAGCGTGGGGAACTCAGACGTTTGCTGGCAGGATGCTGTAGGTGCCATCCAACGCTGATTATTTCATGGCATGTCTGTGTTGCTGCAGTGCTGTGTGATGAAGATGACAGAACTGAAGCCTTTTTAGGAGCAGTTGAGGCTTTTTATGTACAGAACAGAAATATGGAAAAATCCTTGAAACACATTTTGAGCAAATCCTTTGATTCTAATTGCAAGTTTGAAATGACAAATGGTAGAGAGAAACTTCAGGAAAATATGTGTCTATCACAGCTCCTTCATCTCTCCATCGTCATCAATAAGGAAGCAAAAATGATTGGCAAATTCAAATTCCCATTTATTGTGCAGAGCTGAGTGTAGGGGCGACTGCTCCGTGGTGCTTGGGGAATAGCTGTCACAGCTCTTACAGTGAGTACGTCGGTTAAGTTTTTTACCATCTTTTATCCTCCAATTTGTCCAAAATTAAACACTGGCATTATTCAAGCGGGGCTTTCACTGAGGTGTTGAGGGAGGACAGCTCTCCAGCAGATGAATTTATCGTTCTCTTTCTGAAACAGCCCCATCCACGGGCACTGTGGGCCTGAAACCACGTGATTTTTCTAACAATTAGACATTTCTTCCTCTCCTTCCTATGCCCGTGGTCTGGTGGGTGGGCTGAACACGTTCCAGGAGTTCCGTGTGGTGCCTTTTCCCGTGGCAGGTCGCGGTGCCTTGCGGCTGTTTGCAGGGAAGGTGGGAGCCGTGTTGCTGTTTCTGAGGATCTGCTGTCTGCTCTGGCCGTGCTTGGTTCGAGGATGCGCTGGTGTTCCTCCCTTCCATTGCTCAGGGGTTTGCTCCATGCAAAATCTTTGGGTGCTTCTTCATAGTCATGTGCTGCTGGTGGGGGTACCAAGTGTGAGTAAGTGTGTGCTCCCTTGTGACTGTCACTTAGCTGGAAATTTGGACAGGCTGATGAGAATGGGACTGTCTGTTACTGCTGACTAAAGTAAAATTTGGCATCATCTTAGGTACAAATTCATTAGCCAAATCCAGAGCCTTATTATCCCAGGAGCATCTGTTTACTCACCAGCTGTGTAGATGCTGAAGACATAACAGGGGATTGACCCCGGATAAGTTACCCGTGAGCAAAGATTTAATTCCATAGCAAATTTGTCTCTTGCTCATTGAGCTCAGTAGTAAATACCAAGCAGCAAAGCGTTACTGGGGGTTACCTCCATAAACCTCAGGGCGTGAAGCTGACCAGGAACCCAACTTGAGTGACCACAAGCTGTCACTGTCCTTATTCACATCCTATATACTTTCCGACAGATTATGGTTTCTATCCTGTGCATGTTTTAATTGCTGTGCTTCATGGTCCACATACTAATAGTAAGTTGCTATCACTGTTGTCAACTTTGGTTTCGTTAATGCAAACGTACTTGGATGTTTCCTGACCTACATGTTTCCATATCCTCTCGTAGCTGTTATGAATTTAACCCTGACGCTGAGCGAGCGGCGCGGGGCCTGGACGGCAGGGACAGTCGTGCTGGCCGCGGGTGACACGGCGTGGCCGCCGCACACGGGGGTGCCCGGCTCCCCTTCTGCTCCCAGGATGAGATGGGAGGGCCACGGGGACGAGCCTGGGGCTGTTCCAGAGGACGTGGGAGACACGACGGGTTTTCGGGGCTTTCCGTGGGCTGGTTCTGGCCGAGCCCCCCGGGGCGATGCTCTTCCCCGGGCCGGGGGCGGCTGCCGAGGGCTGCGCTGTGCCCGGGGCAGCCCGCGTGCGGGAGCGAGCCGAGCGCCGCGCTGGGACGGCAGCTCCCCGCGGGAGCAGCCCCGCTGCGGAGCGGCGCCGGGAGCGGGGCCGCCCGGCCATCGCCTACCCTGCATTGCAAGGTGGAAGATTAACAGAAACTACAGCAATTCCTGCTTGACGTGCAAACATTTTGTTTATAAAAAAATCGATCCCCATCACAGGATGTAACTGATTAATTACATTTTGGAACAGCAAATTGTTTCTCAGGCCTGAGCTCAATTTGCCTCTCCCCGCTAGCCCCGGTGTGCTCCTCTCAGCTGCCTCTTCCCTCGCCGGGCCGGAGTGGAGCCTCCCTGGTGCTCCCGTGCTGGCAGCGGTGACGTCTGCCCGGGGAGCCCTGTCTCCAGACTCCCCGAGCCCGCTTTGCACCGAGCCCTTTGCCTATCTCTGAGAGCCACTGTCCTAGGAAACAGCAAGCACAGGGTGGGATTAAGCCAGGTTCTGAGTCCCAGATCATCTCCATTCTCCTTCCTACTACTCAGGACTCGTTGCTCTCTCAGAGACCATGTCTGGGGTAGTGTCAGTAACTTTGCTTGGGAATCATCCTTGACCAGCGTTTTCTGGTTGCTTTTCTCCCTGGTGACAGGTTTCTTGGCCTCCTCGATATGCTGCAGCTTGTGGGAAAATCTCTCAGTTTGCAGAGTCAGCTGGGGACAGTCCCGTCCCTGCGTGCGCGGGGCTTGCGCTGGCGCCAGGACTTTGCCGTGTCCGTGCGGCCGAGGACGCTGCGGCAGCAGCGGGGCTGGCTCCTCCCTGCCGGGCCGGCAAATCCGGGAAATATCCTGGCTGCTGCATGTGGGTCCTTGAAGTCAATGACTATCAAACTCAGCTGAAAGACAGCAGCAGCTCTCCAGCATCCAATCCTGTAGGAAAACAGTTCCTTCTTATGAAATAATAAGCTTTAACCTCTTCATTTATTGCACTGCAGGTGAAAACTGGCAGCCTGCTCACATTCACCAATTTATTAACTAAGTCTCATTTATTAACTGGGAACAAATTATTTTTACTTGTAGCTGCTGAATGTGGATGAGGCTGCGACGCAGGTGCCGCGCGGCGCGGGGGCCGTGTCCCGGGAGCCTCCTGCCCACGCGGAGCTCGGCTGAGCCTGGCCGAGTCGGCGCACGCGAGGGCGGCACCGGGCACCCTGGGGAGCCCGTCTGCGCGGGTCGCTTCCAGCAAACCCATTGCAGCATCGGCACTGGGCAAATAGCAGAGCGGGAAGGGAGAGCCTGGAGCAGCAGCTTCCCGAGGGCAGGAATCTGCCATGCCGTGCCCACAGCGGCAGAGGAATGCAGTGGCCTTTCGGGGGTGCTGTGGCACGAGGACTCCCCCAGTTGCACCATCCCGACAAGGACCGTCTGTTCTAGTGCTCCGCGTTCAAGCAACAGCATTTCCACCCTTCCCTGGGGACGTTTTCAGTCTGCGGCCGCCGGTTCCTCCTCCTGCTGCTTTCCCAGCTGTGTCTTTCCCTGCGTTCCCCTCAGCCGTGGAGCGCTGGGGCTGCGGCTGGGCACGGTGCCCGCGGCGGCGCGGGCGCAGACCCGTCCTCGGGCCAGGCCGCGGCCTGGACGGGGTGTCTGCAGCAGGGCCCTCGCGCGTGGCCTGCAAGGGACCCCGGCGCCTCCTGCCCGCCCGCCCGCGCGGTGCCCTCCCCGCGCGGCGTTTCCAGCCGCTCGAGGCCGCCCGGCCGCTGCGCGTCCTTCCCCCGCGCAGACCCTGGGCGCAGTCCCCAGAGCTGTTTGTGAAACAAACCGGCCGTCGCCCCTGCTCTGGCTGCCGACACCACGCGGCCCTGCCAGAGCGCCCTGGTGCCCGTCGGCAAGGGCTTTGTCGGAGGCCAATGGACGTGTTTGGAGTTGGGAGTCTCAGGACAGCGCCAATCTGCTGGCAGCTGCTTCCTCACACCTCCCTCCAGGTCCAATGGTTTCTTCCAAACAGGAAAAATAATGAAAAGGATAATTCTTTTAAAACTGATTATCTGAGAGTACCGATTGTCCAGCTTTATGCTGCCGGATAAATCAAACTTGCTGTTGAAAGTTAATTTGTCTGACCATAAAGTGCATTCGATAAGTGTAAAACAAAACTAATTTGTTCTCTTCCATACAAATTTAATCATACTATAGAATGTGATCAATGCAAATAAAAAGCATTGAGTAGGTTAAGTGTCAAGAATCTATAAAGAAAAACGTGGTTTATGGCCGTTCTTGCAGGAGCTGAAAGCAGGACGGGTCTCGGTCTCCGCTCTAACCATGTCGTGATCCAGAGCCAGGAGGAGCTTCCCGAGGGATGGTGCCTGCGCAGGGCTCTGCTCCAGGCCGTGCCTCAGGAATAACGTTTCCTCTCAACCCCTGTAGTCGCTCCTGTTTTTCTCGCAGGTTGTAGCGGTTGGTGGCTCTTGTGGCCGTGCTGGTGCCCCGGCGTCGCTATGCCCGGCCGTGCACAGGGCCGGGCGCTGGTGGCCCCGCTGGCCGCGGCGGCAGGAGCTGCGTCTCCCGGGGCAGCCCGTTCCTCCGGGATCGCCGTGCGCTGCAGAGCCCTGCAGCCCGTGAGCCCAGCGCGGAGCTCCCAGCGCCTCCCGCTCGGAGCCAGGCTCAGCTGGCGTGGGAAGGGGCGCTGTGCCATCCCCTGGGGCTGGCCTGGCGTGCACCGCGCGTCCGGATGCTCCTCCTGACGTGCGATTGTGGAGGCAGCCGCTCCAGGGCACGGAGCAGAGGCCACGGGGCAGGAGCTGCCGCTCGGCAGGTTCCAGGCGGATCAGAGGCCGTCAGCTGAATGGAAACCTTCCAGATGAACCCGATGACAGCCCTGCCGTGAGGGGGTGGCTCCGGCTGTAGTTATGGTGATGGCTGGAGCTGCTGCTCGTGCAGGGAGCAGCAAAGGCCCTCGGCTGTGCAGGCTGCCGGGAGCTGGCGCGTGTGAGCGGAGCAGCGGCTGCTCCTTGCCGGGCGGAATTCCAGCGGCTGCCGCGCGGGAGGGGAGAAGGGGAGGGAGGAGCGGCAGGAGGCACCTTTGAAATTCAGAGACGCAGCCTGCAGCACAGAGCGGCTCTTCAGGCTGTCAGAGCCGCGTGGGAGAGACGAGGCCCGGGCTGGAGGCAGGAGAGCAGCCGCTGCCCTGCTGCCCAGAGCGCTCCGGCAGGTTTCCCGGCCTTGGGGAACGTGCTCAGGAGGCAGCGACTGCTGCCGGTCTGCACGGAGCCTCCCTCCGCGCCGCGGCGCTCCGAGCAGGAGTGCTGGAATCCTCTGGTCTGGGAGGTCTGCGACAAGCGGGGAAGGAGCCGCCGCTGGACGCGGGTCCGGGGGCAGCCCCGGCCTGCGGAGCTCGTGCTCGGCCGGGAGCGGAGCGGCGCCGGCAGGGCCGGAGCCCAGGAGCAGCCCCAGCGCCGTGCCCGCTGCTGCCCCAGCATCCTGCTGCCCCCGGCTTCCCCGCAGGAACGCGGCCGAGCACCCCCGCTGCGCCAGGGAGCCGCACAAACCTTGCCCTCCTTCTCCCTCCTCCCCAAATTTTTGACTTCTAGCATCTCATAAAACATTATGTTCATATCATAATTCCAATCTGCAGAGAGCCCTTTCCGTGCAAAGGCCAGGATGCATACAAATTGCTGCTCTAAATCTCCTGCTACAATAAGGAAACTTCAGATGCCGACAGTTTACTTGATAAATACCTTATAAAGCTTAAATAATTATTTAATGCAGACAAATGGAAAAAGAGAGCGTCCGTATGCTGCGCTGCCGTAAATCGCAGCTTGTGGAGCAGCAGCAGCCGCAGCGCGGGCTGTGCCGTGGCCAGGAGGGCGCCGGCCGGGCGGCCGCCCGCGCTCGGTGCTTGGTGACAGCCGCGCAGGCCCTGCCTGGGTCTCCGTGGTCGAGGGCTGTTCATGGGTTTGGCTTCACGTGCCCGCTGGTGTTCCCGGTGGCACCCGGTGCCGTGTGGGCGCGCGGACGGCCTGCGAGCGCCGCGCGCGGCTGAGCCCGCTCCTGGATCCGGGGCTGCGGATAGCACCCAGCGTAGCTCCGAGCAAGCACCCAGCGTAGCCCCGAGCAAGCACCCAGCGTAGCTCCGAGCAAGCACCCAGCGTAGCCCCGAGCAAGCACCCAGCGTAGCTCCGCACAAGCACCCAGCGTAGCTCCGAGCAAACACCCAGCGTAGCTCCGAGCAAGCACCCAGCGTAGCTCCGAGCAAACACCCAGCGTAGCTCCGAGCAAGTACCCAGCGTAGCTCCGAGCAAACACCCAGCGTAGCTCCGAGCAAACACCCAGCGTAGCTCCGCACAAGCACCCAGCGTAGCTCCGAGCAAACACCCAGCGTAGCTCCGAGCAAGTACCCAGCGTAGCTCCGAGCAAACACCCAGCGTAGCTCCGAGCAAACACCCAGCGTAGCTCCGAGCAAACGTCTCCGGGCAGAGATCGAGATAAGTGGCAATGACAAGCAAAAGGTGAAGTACCTGCCCTTTAATATATATTAGGCAGTTTATAAATAAAGCTCGGTATTTTTAGGATATCTGCGGAAGGCAGTAGCCCTTAAGGAGTCCGACCTTGAAGAGAAGAAATGTATCTGTGAGCAGCCTTCCAAATGCTCTGGGAGCAGAGGCAGGACGAGCGCTCTGGCTCGTTGTTTCCGCAGCGCGAGGGCTGCTGTGAGCCGGGACGCGGCTCGAAGCGCCCGGCTCTCCCGGCCGTGGGACGAGCTCGGGGCGCAGCCGAGGCAGAGGACGGAGCGGGGAGCGCGGTGGGTGTCTCTTGCACAGGAGCCGCCTGGTTGGGCTGAGGTGTCTTTGGTTCTGTTCTGCAACTGCTCTGAGGAACCCAGTGGAAAGGGGCAGGGAACTGGTGAGCAGAGGACTGAGGATCAGGTTTGTTTCAATGAGCATTAGGGAGCCCGATGCCCTCTCTGGGCAGGGAGACGCTATGGGCCAGCTGCTGGTTGGGGCACTTCTGTTCCTGCGCAGGAGCAGATGCAGATGTGAGATCCAGGTGTCGCCTTTGGCTGCAGAAACTCCGTGTTCTAACGGACAGGCAGGATCTTCCCCGACGAGGTTTGCTGGGCCTGCAGGTTCATGTAAGGTTATTGGATGAGTGGAGAGAGCGTGAGGAAAGTCTAGGAATCTAAACCTTAATCTTCTGACTTTGAATTTGTTCTTAGAGAAAACAGAGATGATTCCCTGTGGGAAGCACTAAGTGCCCAGTAAAGTGATGGCTGCCGATGCTGGAGTGCTGGGCGCCAGGCAGGGAGCTCCGTGTGCTCCTGCCCGGGCAGGAACGTGAACAACCGCTCCTGCGTCTGACCGGGGAGATGGAAATCAAACACGTGCTTTGAAGCCTTTTAAATGTTTTGATGTGTCCCAATCCATCGAGATCTTTAATTGTATTTTGAGCAAGTCATCCTATATGTAAATACCAGTTAATGTTGAGATTGTTTATAGCCAAATTGTCTGTTTATGCAAATTGTTTTCCAAGATCACAGAGTTTCTATTGCAGAATAAAACTGCCTCTTTTATTTAATGCTAGAGATGCTCCGTTTGGCTGCTGCTGCCGGCAGCGCGGCTCCCCGGGGCCGGGGACGCGGTGGGGAGCGCGGGGGACACCCGGGAGCACCCGCAGCCCGTGGCCGTGTCGGGGCTGGGAACCCCCGCGGGGCCGCGGAGCCCCCGGGTGCCCGTGGCGGGACAGCAAAGCCCTCGTGCCGCTGACACCTCGGGGTTGTCGCGCTCTGGCTCGTGCTTTAACTCAGGTTCTGGTGCAGAAGGCACAAAAACCTGCTCCTGCAGGGTGAAAAATGAAGAGAAATCAGCATGCGGCTCCTGCCTGTGTTGTGCCTAAGCAGTAATCAAGAGCCTCACCTGCAGATGGATCCGCGTGCGGCCGGGTGGAGGAGGCGGAGCGGCTGCCCCGGCGTTCCCGGCGGAGCCCGTGCGGATCCGCGGCTGCCCCGCTGGGCTCCGCGGCGCCGGCGCTCGCGGCAGCGGCCGGAAGGGTCCCGGTGGGGCCCGGGCATCGCCTGGCGGGAGCCCGTGGCCCCCGTGGTGCCCGGCAGGAGCCCGTGGCCCCCGCGGCGCCGCACGCGGCCCCTGCCCTCCCGGGGCTCTGCCTTGGCCGTGCTGGACGCGGCTTCCTCGGGGCAGCGGCTACCGCCGGGGCTGGGCCCCGTATTGTCTGTTCATTAACATTTGTTGTTCATAAATAGATATCTGCGCCTATTTATCACAGGAACACCAATTACCCACCATCAATTCTAACTGTGGGGAATATTTCAGTCCAGTTTTATTAAGAAGTGATTTTTTAAAATGTTGCAGAGGCTTTTAGCCGGTTATGTGCTACTAAATATTTAAATCTGTAAGTCTTGCTGCATGCTGAATTACAGCAAGGGAATATTTAATACTCCCGTTTCTCCAGCATAAATCTGTGAAAGGCTGACGGGGGAGGCGGCCCCGCGGACAGCGCTCCCGCATCGCGCCGGGGCGCAGGAGGGAGCCCTGCGGTCGGCCGTGCCGCGAGGGCGTCCGCGTGCCGCAGCGGAGCGCCCGGCGCCGCGGCGCTGCCGCCACTGAGCTACGAGCGCCCGGAGGCCCGTCAGCCTCCAATTAAACCGCGGGTTTTATTGTTCGGCTGCGAGACCCATTTACGATAGGAAAAGCTTTCGACGGTTAAATAGCGCTAATATTAACCACTCCCGCGTGGGCTCTCACCGTCTCCCGCATTAGAAGTGTGATTAAGAAGCGGATTCACCTGGCAGGGCCTGGCCGGCGAGGGGGTTACAAACATAAACGCGCGTTTCGCGAGGGCAGAGGCCGTGGAGGCCGCGTGGAGGCAGCGGGGCCGGTGCCCCGGGGCAGCCGGCGCAGGGCCCTGGGGACCGCGTTCACCCATGGAGGAGGGATCGGAGCGTGGCCGGCTCCGCCGCGGGCGCCACCGACAATATTCATGTTGTGAATTATCCCCCCTTTTTTTTTCTCCATTGATTTTAATTAAGTTCACTCTCTCCCGCCAAGCCTGGGGAACAGGAGCAAAAATTAAAAATATGGAGGCCGGCCCGCTTTGTGCTCGAGTCTTCCCGGCCTCCCAGAGCTCTCCTGCGTCGCCGCACAGGCATCGCCTCTGCCTCGCCAGTCCCCAAATAATACACATAAAATTAAAATCCTGTTAGGAGAATCACAGGAGCTATTATAGCTCAGCAGCTGATATTGACTCTGATCGAGTCTTTTATGTGATTTCACAGCGCTCGGGCTGTTCACCATGCACGCGCTGATCATGTTAGCTCTGCCTTCGTTTTGTTTTTTTCCTCCCACTGAAACAAAGCAGAGCGAATGGCAAGAAAAGCCAATCTCGCCTTGCAGTGTGAGTCTGTGTCGCGCTCCTTCGGTGCCACCGCGTCGCTGGTGCCGCGGAATGGTCTGTGCGCTGCCCCCCAGCAGCAAGGACCCGTGTGCTGCGTGTGCCCTGCACGTGCCGTGCCGCGTGCCACGCGTGCGTCCTGCGTGCGCCATGCATCGGGCCCTGCGCGTGCCATGTGTCGTGCCCTGCACGTGCCTTGCACGTACCTTGCACATGCCCTGCACGTGCTGTGTCGTGCCCTGCACGTGCCTTGCACGTGCCGTGCGCTGCCTCGTACGTGGCTGGCCTGGGCGGCCCAGGGTCGGTGCCCACGAGGGGTTCCTTTGTGCATCGAGCCCGTCGCTCGGTGCGCGTTGCGGGTGTTGCTGCTGTCCGAGGGGTGTTGGGTGCTCTGCAGCGGGCCCCGCGTGCAGTGACGTCGCGTGGTGCGACTGTGGGTAGGGATGGAAAAGCGCGGAACATTTGCTTGTCTGTTTTAAATATCAAAGGAAGCAAAAACAGTCCCCGAAGTAACCTGCCTTAAATAAGAAACTTGTTAAAAAAAACTATATATATATATAGGTATGTCTCTCCTG